>NW_022589711.1:68302082-68753368 GCF_004348235.1 Phoca vitulina | reverse complement strand
TTTCTTTCTTTCTTTCTTTCTTTCTTTCTTTCTTTCTTTCTTTCTTTCTTTTTTTAAGATTTATTTATTTATTTTAGAGAGAGGGGAGAGACAGGGGGAGAGGGAGAGAAATCCTCAAGCAGACTCCCTGTGTGGAGCCTGATGTGGGGCTTTATCCCAGGACCCTGAGATCATAACCTGAGCTGAAATCAAGAGTCAGATGCTTAACTGACTGAACTATCCAGGTGCCCCTTGACTTACTTCATATTCTAACTACTTGTCTGGAAATTTTTGTGTATAGAGACATCAAACTAGGAAGCTAAAAACAATTATGTCCCAATGGGGAGCATCAAAATGGTTTTCACTTTGTTGGTGAGCATTAGATGGACTGACCACTCACTATGTTAAACAGAGCAAAGGTACTCATGAAAAGAAGTTTGTGAATTCTGTACTTGTAAAATTTCAGGCTCGTCAGCTGATATGTTTGAAATAAAACACAATGGTGACCCTAAGGCTAGGATTTCTACAAAAATTTTCCATTTTTAAAACACATATATCTATAGTGTCACTTGACCGCCTTCACAAGTATTGAGGAAGATACAGTCATTACCCCTCATTCAGAGATGCTGAAGAATGCAGAGAAACTGAGACAAAGAGAAATTAAGTGCTTTGTGAATCAAGGCTAGGTAGTGATGTTGCAAGGATTCAAATCCAGGCCTTTGACTGTTGAAACTTCTTTCACTACATTACAAGAAAACTTACAGCTTTCCTACTTTATTTATAAGTACAAAATTAATCCTTGAAAATCTAGAATTATTAAAAAAATCGATTGACCTTGCAGGAAGTAGAAACAAACATATCTCTTCTGTTTTCATTAATCATACTTCACAAGCCACACCAATTACATGTTTTAGAACATTTCAAAATTTTAAGTACGTGGCTGCTTTTAATATCCCAGTGAGAATTTACTGAGGAAGAAGTTGCAGAAAGGCCAAATGACTTGTTCTTTCCTTCAGAATGGATTTTAGAGCTGGTGTATTAGAAAATGGGAAACAAATATAAAAGAATCATTTTAAAATGACATAGGAATAAACCCAACCAGAAGGCATGCAGCCTTTTTGCCAGTTTCAAGGACCAAAATGAACGTTTCCTGAGGCAGTACTCAGCATGGGAATTGTGCATTAGCACCCTGGTCTGTTTTCCAGGAACCACACGGAAGACAAAAATAGGGTAACAAACCAGCAATAACTGGTAGATTCACACTCTAAAGAAAGGTCGTGACAGGCAGATGCATTGTTGCATAAGAATACTGCTCCATTACATTAATATACTGTTTCCTCATTTATGAACCATTTCTATATCAATGAGTAAATGGAAAGGAAAGATAAAAGCCAAATGGATACTGATTCCAGAGTTGAGACTAGGCTAAATTATTAGACGAGAAGGAGTGGAACCTAGGATGAGACATAAAACATCAAGCAAGATGATTATAAACTAAAATGCAGTCAACTTGAATATAAGGGTAGACGATGACCTGTCTGGATGAAGAGCCATGGGAGGAATGGTAAAGTGTAATGGAGGTAATACAGGAATGCTGAAGGCAGGGTTATTGTAATTAATCTATTGTAAGATCTGTTATAGTAAAAAAATTAAGCATAAAATGTTGTGAATATATTTCATATAAATAGAATAAAATCCTTTTATTATATCTTTTGAAACTTGGACAAGCAACTCAAGAAATCTGATCCAGCTTCAGAACCTATTATTGAAAACTCAAGAGAGGGTCAATCTGTTTTGTTCTGCCTTTGCTATGTCTTAAATTTTCTTCTCTGATCAGACATAGTCGTTGCTCTCTCCTTTTCCCTCCTCTCCTCTCTATCTCCTCTCCCCCCTCCCCCCTCCCCTTCTTCTTTCTTTTCCTTCGCCTCCCCTCCTCTTCCTCTTCATCTCCTTCCCCCTTCCCTTCCCTTTCCTCCTATTCTTGTCCTCCTCCCTCTCCTTCTCCTCCTCCTTCTCTTTCTTCCTTCTCTTCTTCTTTTCCTTTTCCTCCTCCTCTCTTTTTCCCTTTCTCTCCCCCTTTCTTCCTCTTCTCTTCCTGCTTCTCTTATTTCTTCTCCTGTTTCTCCTTCAGAAAAGAAACTTCAAATAAGATGTCTGAGCCATCAGGGTGTTTCTTGTATTCTTTTTTTTTTTTTTTTAATTTATTTGAGAGAGAGAGAATGAGAGAGAGAGAGAGCATGAGGGGGGGAGGGTCAGAGGGAGAAGCAGACTCCTCGCTGAGCAAGGAGCCCGATGCAGGACTCGATCCTGGGACTCCAGGATCATGACCTGAGCCGAAGGCAGTTGCTTAACCAACTGAGCCACCAAGGTGCCCTGTTTCTTGTATTCTTATTAAGATAAGCAAATAAGGACTCTTAGACACTTACACATTTATATTCCTTTGATAAAATATATGACCATTTTAATTATTTTCTGGAATTTATTTGCTTTAAACTTGATTATCCTTTTTTTCACTTAAATTTTTTTTAACACAAATAGGTTTATGTGTTTATCTTTCAAGACAATTTTATTAATTCCTGTGATAATCACAATGAAGAGGCAGGGCTTCAGGTAAAAAGAAGAAAAAAAAGTGGTGATAATGTATATTAGGAGTCTTGTGATTTAAAAGCTGTGTTGCATCAATATTATACAGTAGACTTGCTAAATATTATTATCCACAAATCACATATGAGGAAAGCAAGGCTTTTTCAAACCAATCAGGCAAGTGGTAGGTGAACTTATATTTTATCACTTCAGGGACAATGACCACTACATCCCACTGCTGTCTCAATCTGCATGGAAATCCCTCCAGATTTTAAAGATACTATGATTTTCATTATTTTCAAGCTGAAATGAGATGACAACTAGAATTTTTAGGAGAAAAAAAAATTACCATATTATCATAAGTTTGCTGGGAGGTGGTTCCTTCGTCTATAAAATGGTAGTAAGGAAAACTTAGGAAGTTATTGGAAGAATTAACTGAGAGAGCATATGAAGTGCCTAACCACACCTGCTACATGGTAGATGTTCAGTAAATACTTGTTCTCATTCCTGCTTGAGAACTATCTCTTATGTGGTCAATTTTACACTGCAGAAAGGTATTCTGGTTGTTCCCTGCAGAATGGGACAGGGAACACTTTGCCCTTCCACAGAAATTGGAATGTTTTATATTCTTTTAGAGTTATGTTTCATGTACTCTTCAGTGGAAGTATCCTTTTTTACAGGTAAATATATTTTTGTGGGGATAAAATAGCAAGAGACATAAAGGTACTAATGATCTATACGGTATTTTTAACATGCCTAACTTCTTGAAGAGCCAAAGTGCCTAACTTACAAAAAGTCTAACAAGGTGTCCTTAAGTCATGATTTCCCTTTGTTTTCTTCATACTCATAAACTCATATAAACATACATGCATACACGGTCACACACACACATACAGATTGTGCTAATTTCATTCACTTGGAAGGAATAACCAGTAATCAAGGGATTATTGAAGGATAGAACTAGGGAGAAACAGATTTTTTAGCTCAAGACTCTCTAAGAGTTGAGAAAAATGAGTATGGATACTGTAATGTCTTTTTTTTTTATTATGTTATGTTAATCACCATACATTACATCATTAGTTTTTGATGTAGTGTTCCATGATTCATTGTTTGCATATAACACCCAGTGCTCCATTCAATACGTGCCCTCTTTAATACCCACCACCAGGCTAACCCATCCCCCCATCCCCCTCCCCTGTAGAACCCTCAATTTGTTTCTCAGAGTCCATAGTCTCTCATGGTTCGTCTCCCCCTCAAATTTCCCCCCTTTCATTTTTCCCTTCCTACTGTCTTCTTCTCTGTTTTTTTTTAACATATAATGTATTATTTGTTTCAGAGGTACAGGTCTGTGATTCAACAGTCTTACACAATTCACAGCGCTCACCATAGCACATACCCTTGCCAATGTCTATCACCCAGCCACCCCATCCCTCCCACCCCCCACCACTCCACAGCAACCCTCAGTTTGTTTCCTGAGATTAAGAACTAATGTCTTTTTGAAATGAATGGCAATGTCTTCAAAACACTTACCCATATGTTTTCTCAAAGCAAGAAACTGTGAGGTACCCAGGGTTATATATATTCAGGTAGATCAAACTTTTTTTCTTTTGTGTTCCTGTTATTATCCCTACAAGTAGTATCAACACTGATACTTAGTAGCCTACAGATTTTTTCATATCAAGAAACTGACACCAGCAATGCTCCCATTTGTTTAAGTTCATCTAAGATTGTGAGAATTACTTTGTCTTACCTAAAGCTATTGAACTATTGAATTTAATGGCCAAACTTTATTTACTTATTGCTTATCAATTTTTATTTTAATTTTTCCCTAGTTTTATTAAGGATTACTTGACAAAAATTGTATATATTTAAGGTGTAAAATGTGATGGTTTGATAATGCACACATTGTGAAATTACTGCAATCAAGTTAACTAACGCATTATTACCTCACATGATTACTTTTTTGGGGTGGTGGTGGTGAAAACACTTATGAGTTACTCTCATAGCAAAATCCAAGTATATAATACAGTGTTATTAACTATAGTCATCATGCTTTATGTTAGATTCCCAGAGCTTATTCATCTTATAACTGAAAGTTTGTACTCTTTGACCAGCATCTCCTCATTTCCCCTACCTCCCAGGCCCTGGCATTCACCATTCTACTCTCTGGATATATGAAGTTAGACTTTTTTAGATTTCACATATAAGTGAGATCATACAGTATTTTTCTTTCTGTGTGTGGCTTATCTCACTTAGCATAATGTTCTCCAGGTTCATTCATGTTGTCACAAATAGAAAGATTTCCTACATTTTATGGCTGAATTATATTCCACTGGGCATGTATGTGTGTATACACATTACATTTTCTTTATCCATTCCTCCATCAACAGACATTCAGATTGTTTCCATATCTTGAAAATCATGAAAAATGTTGCAGTGAACATGGAAATGCAGCTATCCTTTCAAGATACTGACTTTATTTCTTTGGATATATAATCAGTAGTGGGATTGCTGGATCATATGGTAGTTCTATTTTTAATTTTTGAGGGCTCTCTATACTGTTTTCTAAAATGGCTATACCAGTTTACATTCCCATCAACAGCGCACAGGGGTTCCCTTTTCTCCATATCCTTGGCAACCCTTGTTATCTCTTGTCTTTTTGTTAATAGCCATCCTAATAGGTATGAGGTGATAATTCATTGTTTTGATATACATTTCCCTGATGATTAGTAATGTTGAGGCCTATTCTCCTGGCCATTTGTATGTCTTCTTTGGAAAAACAATTATCTGGGTCTTTTGCCAATATTTTAATGTTTTTTTTTTTTTTTTTTGCTTTTGACTTGTCAGAGTCCCTTATATATTTTGGATATTAACCCCTTATCAAACATATAGTTTGAAAATATTTTCTACCATTCCATAGGTTGCCTTTTCTTTTTGTTCATTGTTTCCTTTGCTGGGTGGAGCTTTCTGGTGTATGTGTGTTATTTCTGTGTTAAGTAGAAGGTGTTTAGGTTTTTTTTTTTTTAAGATTTTATTTATTTGAGAGAGAGTGAGAGAGCAAGCGCACAAGCAGAGGGGAGGGGCAGAGGGAGAGGGAGAAGCAGCCTCCCCACTGAGCAGGGAGCCTGATGGGGAGGGACGGGGATGGGGGGGGAGATAGGGAATGGGGGCGCGGGGAGCTCGATCCCAGGACCCGGAGATCATGACCTGAGCAGAAGGCAGACACTTAACTGGCTGAGCCACCCTAGTGCCCCTGATGTGGAGCTTTTTAATTTGACATAGTTCCGCTTGTTTACTTTTGCTTTTGTTGCTTACGCTTTCGGTGTCATATCCAAAAAATCAATGCCAAAACCAATGTCAAGGAGCTTTTCCCCTACATTTTCTTCTAGGACTTTTATGCTTTCAGACCTTACTTTTAAGTCTTTAATCCATTTTGAATTGGTTTTCGTAAATGGTATAAGGGTCTGATTTCATTCTTTTGCATGTGGATATCCAGTTTTCTCAGCATCATTTATTGACAAGACTATCCTCTCCCCATTGTATATTCTTGCCATCCTTGTCATAGATTCATTTTTCATATATGTGTGGGTTCATTTCTGGGCTGTCTATTTGCTCTGTTCTATTGATCTATGTGTCTGTTTATGCCAATATCATTCTAGTTTGATTTCTTTGTTAACTTTGTAATATAATTTGAAATCAGGAAATGCAATGCCTCCAGCTTTGTTCTTTCTCAAGATTTCTCTGGCTAGTTAAGGTTTTCTGTGATTCCATATGAATTTTAGGATTTCTTTTCCTACTTCTTTGAAAAATGCCATTGGAGTTTTCATAGTGATTGCACTAAAACTACAGATTGCTTTGGGTAGTATGAGTATTTTAACAATATTAATTCTTCTAATCCATGAATACAAGATATCTTTTCATTTATTTGTATCTTTTATCTTTCATTAATATCTTACACTTTTTAGTGTACAGGTCATTCATCTTCTTGATTAAATTTATGCCTAAATAGTATTTTATTATATTTGATGCTATTATACATAGGATTGTTTTCTTAATGTCTTTTTCAGATAATTCATTGTTAGCGTATAAAGATGCAAATGATTCTTGTATGTTGATTTTGTTTTCTACAACTTTACCTAATTTATTTATTAGTTCTAACCGTTTCTTGATGGAATCTTTAGGGTTTCTCTATATAAGATCACACCATCTGCAAATAGAGACAATTTAACTTCTTCCTTTCCCATTTGAACACCTTTAATTTATCTTTCTTGCCTAATTGCTCTGGCTAGGGCTTCCAGTATTATGTTGAATATGAGTGGTGAGAGTGAGCATCCCTGTCTTGTTCTTGGTCTTAGAGGAAAAGCTTTCAGCTTTTCACCATTGAATATGATGTTAGCTGTGGGCTTGTCATATATGGCCTTGATTATATTGAGGTCACATTTCTTCTTTACCTAATTTGTTGAGAGGTATTTTTTTTTTTTTATCATCAGGCTTTTGAATTTTGTCAATGCTTTTTCTGCATCTATTCAGATAATCATATGATTTTTATCTTCTTTTGCTAAGGTGATGTATTATGTTTTTTCATTTGCATATGTTGAACCATCCTTGCATCTCAGGAATATATCCCACTTGATCACTGTGCACAATCTTTTTAATATGCTCTAGAATTAAGTTTACTAGTATTTTGCTGAGGATTTTTTTGTCAATGTTCATCAAGGATATTGGAATGTAATTTTCATTTCTTGTAGTGTTCTTATTTGGCTTTGGTATCGGAGTAATGTTGGCCTTGTAAAATTAGTTTGGAAGTATTGTATTCTCTTCTATTTTTTGGAAGAGTTTGAGGACTGGATGGAGTTATTCTTCTAATGTTTGGTATAATTCAGCAGTGAAGCCATCTGGTCCTGGCCTTTTTTTTGATACAAGGCTTTTGATTATTGCTTCAATTTCCCCACTTACAGGTCTGTTCAGATTTTCTACTTCTTCATAATTCTGTCTTGGCAGATTGTACATTTTCTATGAATTTGTTCAAGTCTTCTGCGTTATCAAATTTTTGGTATACAATTGTTCATGGTATTCTTTTATAATCCTTTGTATTTCTGTGGTATAAGCTGTAGTGTCTTCTCTTTCATTTATAATTTTATTTGAGTCCTCTCTTCTTTTCTTAGTCTATCTAAAGTTTGCCCATATTGTTTATCTTTTCAAAACACCAACTCCTAATTTTGTCAATTTTTTCTATTGTTTTTCTAGTCTATACTTCATTTATTTTTGCTCTAATCTTTATTCTTTCCTTTTTTCTACTAACTCTAGGCTTAGTTTGTTTTTCTTTTTCAAGTTCCTTGAGGTATAAAGTTAAGTTGTTTATTTAAAATCTTCCCTTTTTTCTTAATGTAGGCATTTATCTCTATAAGCTTCCCTCTTCGAACTGCTTTTGTCGGATCCTATAAGTTTTGGTATGTTGTGTTTTCATTTTTGTCTGTCTCAAGATACCTGATTTTTTCTTTGACCCATTGGATTTTCAGGAGTATGTTGTTTAATTTGCATGTATTTGTAAATTTTCTAATATTCTTCCTTTTATTATTTCTAGTTTTATACCATTGTGGTCAGAAAAGATATTTGATATGATTTCAATTTTTTTAAAATTTGTTAAGACTTACTTTGTGGCTCTGGTTATGATCCTGGAAAATGTTCCATGTGGGCTTGAAAAGGATGTGCATTCTGGTACTTTTGGATGGAATATTCTGTATATATACATATATTTTTTTATTTAGCTACTGCCGCTCTGCTTTAGCTGGGGTACAGCCAGAGGGTCCCTGCATATATTTATTAGGTCCATTTGTTTGTAGTGTTATTCAAGTCTGCTTTTCCTTATTGATTTTCTGTGTGGATGATTTATCCATTTATTGAGAGAGGGGTATCAAAGTCCCCTATTATTATTGTATATCTGTCTATTCCTTCCTTCAGTTCTGTTAATATTTGCTTTCAATATTTACATGCTCCAATGTTGGCTCCTATAGGTTTTCCAGGCTGATGGGACTACCTCTGGAATTGCAGCTGACATGAGTTGGAGCCAGGTCACCTGGCTGTTGCTGCATCCATACTGGGATCTGCAGTTGGTGGGCCTGTTCGAGGGACCTAGGTGGGGGTAGATTACATCTGGTTCCTGCCTCTAGGACCTTGCTTAGTACAGCTGAGGCTGGGACAAGGGTCTACTTCAGGGTCTGCAAGTGGGTCTTCAGACAGTGCCTATTACCAGGTACGTGGATAGATCTTGCTCCTCCAGGTCCCTGGGAGGGCTCCTACTGGGTCACTAGGTGGGTCTTTGTGCAGGCAGGCTGGCTCCAGACTTTTGGTGGCAGGAGCTGAAAATAAGTCCCAGGGCTGCTTCAGATTTCATAGCCTGGACTGAGGTCTATTGCTTTGGCTCTGGAGGCATGACTTGTTATGTCTCCCACCTGATTCTTGGATGGTGGGACTACTTGTGGACTGTGATGAAGAGGGACTGAAGCTGGGTTCAAGTCACTTCACTGGGCCCATTGGCAGGCATGACTTCTCCTAAGTCCCTTGGTGTGCTAGTGGCAGGATCAAGGGGTCAGAGCTGTTTCCAAGTCTGTACCTGGAACCACTATAGGTGAGTCATTCTCCTTGGTGTGGGCCTGCCTTATCAAGACAGTTCCTGGTCTTTTGCCCCACCAGGGTAGACAATCTCCTACCTAGATCCCAAAGCTCCTGCAAAGGCACTTCTGTCTGTGGATGGCTGATAAATCATTGTTGTTGAAAGGGGATACAAACTGGGAAGTTTCAGTTCTGCTATCTTGCTGATGTCACCCTTGGCCAAATTTTGAATGTTCAGTTATGGTAAAGAAGAAAGTGCAATATTTAAAATATCTCATTTCATGAAATCTGTAAGAAATTTGCAAAATTTCTGTTTCTTCTACTATGAGTAAGTTCATTTTAAAATTCTTGAATATCTGTAATGCTTTTTTTAAAAAAGTTTTTATTTAAATTCCAGTTACCATACAATGTAATATCAGTTTCAAGTGTACAATACAGTTATTCAACACTTCCATATAACACGGTGCTCATCACAAAAAGTGCACTCCTTAATCCCCTTCACCTATTTAACCCATCCTTCCATTCAGCTCCCCTTTGATAACCCTGGGAACCCCTTTGAGAATAAACTGATGGTTTGCCTCTCTCTCTCTCTTTTTTTCCCCCTTTGTTTGTCTTGTTTCTTAAATTCCACAAATGAATGAAATCATGTGGTATTTGTCTTTCTCTGACTGACTTCTTCTAGCATTACACTCTTTAGCTCATCCACATTGTTGAAAATGGCAAGATTTCATTCATTTTTAGGGTGAGGAATATTCTATTGTATATACAATCTTGGTGTGTGTGTGTGTATATATATATATGAAATTTGTTCACATATATACATATATGAAATTATATATATATACAATTATGAAAACAGCCCAAGTGTCCATATATATATATATATATATATTATATATATATAATATATATACACACTCTTCTTTATCCTTTTATCAGTTGATGGACACTTGGGCTGTTTTCATAATTTGGCTATTGTAGATAACGCTGCTACAAACATTGGGGTGCATGTATCCCTTTTTCATTCTTTTATGGCTGATATTACCATATATATATATATATACACATATGTATAAGTAGATGGTATATATGTATACATGTATATATATGTATACCACTTCTCTATCCATTCATCAGTAGATGGACACTTGGGCTGTTTCCATGATTTGGCTATTACAGATAATGCTTCTATAAACATCAGGGTGCATGTATCCTTTGAATTAGTATTTTTGTATTCTTTGTGTAAATACCTAGTAGTGTGATTGCTGGATCATAGGGTAGTTCTATTTTTAATTTTTTGAGGAAGATCCATTCTGTTTTTCATGGTGGTTTTACCAGCTTGCATTCCCACCATCAGTGCAAGAGGGTTCCCTTTCCTCCACATCCTCACCAACACCTGTTGTTTCTTATATTGTTGATTTTAGCCATTCTGACAGGTGTGAGGTGATATCTCATTGTAATTTTGATTTGCATTTCCCTGATGGTGAGTGATGTTGAGCATCTTTCCATGTGTCTGTTGGCCATCTCGATGTCTTCTTTGGAAAAATGTCCATTTATGTCTTCTGCCCATTTTTAAATTGGATTATTCATTTTTTGGGTGTTGAGTTTTATAAGTCCTTTATATATATATATATATATATCCAAAATATATACTAACCCTTTATTGGATATGTTATTTGCAAATATCTTCTCCCATTCCATAGGTTGCCTTTTAGTTTTGTTGATTGTTTCCTTTGCTGTGAAGAAGTTTTTTTTTATCTTGATGATGTCCCAATAGTTTATTTTTGCTCTTTCTCCTTTGCATCAGGAGATATACCTAGAAAGAAGTTGCTATGGCCAATTTCAAAGAGGTTACTGCCCATGTTCTCTTCTAGGATTTCTATGGTTTCAGGTCTCACATTTAGGTCTTTATTCCATTCTGAATTTATTTTTGCATATGGTGTAAGAAAGTGGTCCAGTTTCATTCTTTTACATGTTGCTGTCCAGTTTTCCCAACACCATTTGTTGAAGAGACAGTCTGCTTTCCACCGGATATTCTTTCCTGCTTTGTTGAAGATTAATTGACCAGATAGTTGTGGGGTTATTTCTGCATTTTCCATTCTGTTCCATTGTTCTATGTATCTCTTTTTGTGCAAGTACCATACTGTTTTCATCACTATAGCTTTGTAATATAACTTGAAGTCCAAAATTTTGATGCCTCTAGCTTTGCTTCCCACCACCCCCCCCCCCCCCCCCCCCCCCCCCCCCCCGCCAAGGCTGCTTCGGCTTTTTGGGGTCTTTTGTGGTCTCATACAAATTTTAGGATTGTTTGATCTAGTTCTGTGAAGTTCTAGTTTTAGTTCACGCTGTTGATATTTTGATAGGGATTGTCTTAAATGTGTAGATTGTTTTGGGTAGTATAGACATTCTAACAATATTTGTTCTTTCCATCCACAAGCATGGAATGTCTTTCCATTTCTTTGTGTAATCTTCAATTTCTTTCATCATTGTTTTATAATTTTCAGAGTACAGGTCTTTCACCTCTTTGGTTAGGTTTATTCCTAGATATCTTATTGTTTTTGGTGCAATTATAAATGGATGGTTTTATCCATTCTGACACCTATCTCTTTTGATCAGAGTGTTTAGCTTATTTACATTCAAAGCAATTATTGATAGATATGTATTTAGAGCCATCTTATTACTTGTTTTGTCATTGTTTCTGGAGGTTTCTCTGATCCCTTCTTGTTTTTGTCACTTTTGGTCTCTCCCTTATACTCAAGAGAGTCCCCTTTATTATTTCTTGCAGGGCTGGTTTAGTGGTCACGAACTCCTTTAGCTTTTGCTTGTCTAGGAAACTCTTAGTCTCTCCTATTCTGAATGATAGCTTTGCTGGATAGAGTATTCTTGGCTGCAGATTTTTCCCATTCATCACTTTGAATATATCATGCCACTCTTCTGGCTTGCCAAGTTTCTGTTGAGAAATATCCAGCTAGCCTTATGGGTTTTCCCTTGTAAGTTAAGGACTTCTTTTGTCCTGCTGCTTTTAAGATATTTCTTTTATCATTATACTTTGCAAATTTAATTGCAATTGGTGTTGGCCTGCTTGTGTTGATTCTGGTGGGAGTTCTTTGTGCCTCCTGGACCTGGATATCTGTTTCCCTCCCCAGATTAAGGAAGTTTTCTGTTATTATTTCTTGAAATAAATTTTCTTCTCCCTTTTCTCTCTTCTTCTGGGAATCCTATAATACAAATGTTATCATGTTTGATGGAGTCACTGAGTTCCCTAAATCTATTCTAGGGTTGCATAATTCTTCTTTCTTTCTTTTTTTCAGCTTCATTATTTTCCATTATTTTGTCTTCTAGATCATGAATTCATTCCTCTTCTTCTTCCAGCCTGCCGTAAATTGCATCAAGCCTGTTTCCAATCTCATTTATTGCATTCTGATCGATTCTTTTTTTAACTTTTTTTTTTATCTCTGTGGTAAGGGTCTCACTGATGTCTTCTATTTTTTTCTCAAGCCCAGTGAGTATCCTTATGATTATTGCTTTAAATTCTCAATCAGGTATGTTACTTATATCTCTTTTGCTTAGATCTCTGGCCACGGCCTTATTCTTTCATTTGGGATAAATTCCTCCATCTTAGAATTTTGTCTAAGTTTCTGTTTTCTTCTCTGTGTTAGAAAAGCCAGCTATGTGTCCTGCTTTTGAAAATAATAGCCTTATGAAGAAGAGGTTCTGCAGTGCCTAGGGCCTGGTGCTTCAGGGAGTGTCTCCAGTGTGTGCTACATGTGTTTTGCTATTGTGTTTTGGCTGCTTTATCCTTTAGGATAGTCATCTGCAGAGGCTCTCCTTGCCTGTTGTGGGCAGTGTTTGGTTCCTGGCCTTAATGTGGTGAATTTTAACTAGGTGTGCTCTAGTTTGCTTCTGAAATGAACTTGACACCAACTCCACCAGAACTGAGATCCTGCAGAACTCTCTGGTCAGGTGATGCGGGTGGTTTGCGTTGGTCTTGGGGAGGGGCCTGCTGCATTGGGACTGAGGCAAGCTTGACTGAGAATGGCAGAACTGCCAGAGCAGGGAAGGGGGGAGAAGAGATGGGGAGGGGGTTGGTGTAAGCAAGTTAGGCAGTGAATGTCAGCTCTGTGTTTATGCTAGGGACAGGGGAGGAAAATAGTGCCAGCCAGCTCCTTTGTTCCCAGAGAGGTGTTTCTGTGAACTCTGCCTCTCAGGGACTTGCTCCAAGAAAAGTGGATAACCTACCCCCTCACCCCTTCCATATGCTCCAGGCCTTCTACAGATTGCTGTTTCCATGCTGTCTGCCCTTCGGTTGTTTGTCTGCCTTCTATCCAAAACAGGGCACTGCCCTCCAGGCTCTATCCCAGTAGAGCTTGCTGACCTTTAAACTCCAGGCTTTAAGCCGCACTGGTTGTTAGAGCTTATGAAATTCAGTCCCTCTCATTTTCCAAGCCAATGGCTTTGGGGAAACATTCTCCTAGTGTGTTCCCCTGTGTGCTCCTCTCTCTCGCCCTTCTCTGTGATCATGGCTCCCTCCCCTCCACAGCACCCATGATTTGTTTCTCCCTTAAACCATGTCTCTGCACTTCCTACCTTCTTCGATGTGGCTTCTTTTCTCCCTTTAGTTGCAGAGTTTGTTCTCAGTCTTCAGGTCAATTTCTGGGGTATTTAGGATGATTTGATAGTTATCTAGTTGTGTTCATATGAGGAGACAAGCCTAGGGTCCTCCCACTCCACCATCTTCCTCTGTCTCCAAATATCTGTAATGCTTTAAGCCTATATCACCACTGAGCATTTTAATTATCCTCAAAGTTGATATAACAACTTAAGAGTTGTATTTTCATAGAAGTTTTCAAATTATCTACTTTATTGAGTTTCTGATGGGTTCAAAAAGTATCTTAAAAATAATAGTCTCATCTATGCATATATAGAGTTTATTGGTATTAATAAATACCATCAAAAATAATCTGCATTTGTTATTGGTGGTGGAATTGAAATAAAGTACAATTCTGATATATTTTGGATTCAGGAAGGACTTTAAGCAGTTTACTTAGATTTAAAGATGAGAAAACTGATGCAAAGAGAAGTTAAATTTCTTGTGGAAGTCAAAGCTAGTAAGTGATAAAGCAGCGATTCAAGTAACTTCTCTTTGCATCAGTTATTTTATTTTCTTATATTTTGACCCATGTGTCATTTAAATGTTTAATTTCCAAGTATTTGGAGAGATTTTCTAGATATCTTACTATTAATCATTTCTGATATAATTCCATTAACCATATTCCATTGTGGTTAGGGAACAAACCCTGTGAGAGTTCACATTTTCAGAATTTTATTGAGTTTTATTTTTATCTCTGGTAATACTCTTTATGTTCTGCCTTGTCTGATATTAACATACCTGAGCCTGACATAAAAATAAGTTTTTATGTTTATTGTATAGTACATCATTTTTCTTCCTTTTAATCTCAATCTATATCTTTTTGTAAATAGCATATAGTTGAATGTTGTGATTTAATCCAGATTGGCAATATTTGCCTTTTGATTAGAATGTTTACTCAATGTACATTTAATGTAATTATTAATAGAGTTTGGTTCAACTCTACCATCTTGCTATTATCTTCCAGTGTTCCATTCATTATTTGTTCCTCTCTTTCACCTTTCTGGACTTATTTTTAGTTAAGTAAATCTTTAGCATATAATTTTAAGTTCACTATTGGCTTTCTAGCTGTACTTTTTCTATCTTTTAAGGTTTACTCTGGGATTATAATATGCATTCTTAATTTAACACAGACTAGTTATAGTTAATATTGTACTATCTCATGTAAAAATGTTAGTAGTAAAATTCCATTTGTGCTCCCTCCCACAGACCTTGTGGTGTTGTAGTCAAATATTTCACATCAAAATATGTAATCTTATTATTTATAATTTATCTTTAATCAGTTAAAGTTATCCCGTTGTATTTTGGCCTCCATTATTTCTTTTTTTTAAAGATTTTATTTATTTATTTGAGAGAGAGAGACAGAGAGATAGAGAGAGAGCACAAGCAGGGGGAGGGGTAGAGGGCAAAGGAGAAGTAGGCTCCCCGTGGAGCAGGGAGCCCAATGGGGGGCTTGATCCCAGGACCCTGGGATTATGACCTGAGCTCAAGGCAAATGCTTAACCAACTGAGCTACTCAGGCACCCCAGCCTCCATTATTTCTGATTAAAAGTCACCTGTTATTTATATCATTGTTCCCTGCATGTAATATATTGTTTTCCTTTGGCTGCTTTTAATATTTCTCTTCCTGTTGGGTTTTCAAGAGTTTGATTATGATGTTCCTAGATCTAGTTCTTTTTGTTTTTATCCTAGTTGGGGCTAACTGGATATCCTTTTTTTTTAATCAAATTTGGAAAATTTTCAGTAATTATTTTAATGTCTTATTCTCTCTTTCCTTTCCCTTTGAGACTTCAATTACATGTATGTTAGATTTCCTGCTATTGTCCCTGAGGACAGGTCACTGAAGTTGGTTAATTTTTTCAAATCTCTCTTCTTTCCATTCTCACATTGGGTAATTTCTGTAAATTCATCTTCAATCTTTAGCAGTCGCCAAACTAATGTTAAGGTCAATCAGTACATTTCAAAATTTCAGATATTTTATTAATCTATACTAAAATCTCTATTTGGTTCTTTTCTTAGTTTCTCTTTTTCTGTTGAGATTCTCATCTCTTCAGTTATTATTACTATCTTTATCTCAAGGGCCTTGGACCTATTTTTCATAGCTTCTTGAAAATCTTTCTCTACCAATTCCAACATATGAGTCACCTTGGTGTCTGTTTCTATGGCTTGTTTACTTTCTTAAGTATGAGTCTTATTTACCTACTTCTCTGCATGTGTATTAATTTTTAATTTTATGCCAGACATTTTGGTTGAAACTTTGTAAGGAATCGGGATTATGACATCATCCCTGTAAACTTGTTGATTTTTTTGTTTGTTTGTTTTTCCTATCAAACAAATAGTGTATACTCTTGTTCTTGTCATGCTTGGCTTTAGTCTTTGTTAGGGCAGATCTCTTTTGGCTTAATCCTAAGGTGTGGCCCTTTCTAGAGGTCATGATCCTTACTCCTGAAGCATGGCCTTTCTGGGGTCTCAACTGAATGCCTGAGGTACTCAGTGAGGTCTTTTCACACCGTCACTCCAACACATCCCATCACTGCCGGTCCTCTCATATTTCCACTTAGCACTTAGTCCTGCAGCAGGCAATCTCTGCTACATGGAGTCTCACTCCTCACATTGGCCAAGAACCTATAATATATCCTCATGCAGATTTCTGCCCCTATCCCATCATACTGCCACCTCTTCTTTGGCCATTTACCCTATAAATTACAGCTTATTTTTTATCCTAGTATTCTAATCTCTGCCTCCTCAGCTCAGTGAGACTACAATTTAACTTGATATCCATCTCCCTGAATTAGGGCAGGAAAATAACCCCAGCAAAAAATTGAGAAAATTGTGGGGCTCACCATATGTATTTCCCTTCTGTCAGGGATCACGGTTCTGCTGTGACCATTATCCAATGCCTGAAAATAGTTGCCTCATATATTTTGTCCAGTTTTAGTTGTTTACAGTAGAAAGACAGGTCCAATACCAGTAACTCTGTCATAGGTGGAATGAAAAATTCATGGGTTTAGATTTAATTTTCACAAAACTTTGTGAAATAATATTTGTGAAGTAGGTACTATAATTATAGCCCAATATTAAATAGAGAATTAAACTCAGGCTAACTAATGAGTGGGGAGTCAGAATTTAATCCTAGACAGTCAGATTCCAGACTCTGCTTTGATTCAATATACTATACTGCCCCTGCAACATGAAATTATGTTTATTTCCTTCATAGCATTTATCATATTCTTTTTTCTCATGTATTTATTAATATTTATTTGTTTTTTACAATTTGACATTTCTCGTAATGTGTATAATACATTTACTGTTTACAACTGCTTTCCCACTGCATAGCACAGGGTTTTGGTAGGCATTCAATAAATATTTGTTGAATGAATGAATGAATGAATGAATGTAGATGCTACCATTATAAAACAATTTTGAAAATAGGATGTTTTCTATATATTTGGTATTTTAGATTTCATTTTGCCTTCTACCTTGTGGCATCAAAATTCTGCAACAAAAACAAACAAGAATCTACAGATGAGGAACATGCAAAAAAGTGATATGCACCATTAAAATCTTTACAATTATATACATCAAAATATAATTATAAGATAGAAAAAGAGTTATAGCAGGATTTCTATTCTTGATAAGATAGCAGTAATTAGAAATCTATCTTAGGAATATTCAAAACACTTCCTAATAAACAATGGCACTAGTCTGATGAGGTAAGCAAGAGTTGATGTGTTTGACTAGTGAAGCTAGGCATAGCTTTTGGTTGAAGTAAAAAAAAAACAAAAACAAAGCATGATATGCATATCTGCCACTTTGGACATGTTATTAGGAAAAACAATTGTTAATAGTTGTTTCTAGAGCCTTTATATCACTTATTATTATATTTTAAATAACAATACACACCTGATTAATTTCAAAATGTATCTTTGTTGAACTTCAAACCATAAAGTTACGGCTCTTGTAATCTTGTATGTGACATAACAATATGCACTTATTTTTATCAGAAGCAAAACTACAGATGATTTTTAAGCTAATTTTTGTGCTAACAAATCTCCTAAAGATATGCAGCAGACCTCACATTTACATAAAATTAAAGAAAGAATGCTTAGCAAATGCAAATAAATGCAAAAAAGGAATATTTTAATTTTGATTCATGATTAGTAGCAACCATCACAAAGTGGTAATAATACAAAAGCAAAATTCTGCATTCATTGTATAACTAATGGTTGTAAGCTATTTATAGACTGAGAATTCTGATTAATTAATTTATTTTGAGAAACATATATATTGATTATATATCAGACTCTGTTTTAAAATCTGAGATCTCTAAAAACACTTTAATATTAGAATCCTATGCACTGACTTCTGCAGTATGACAAGCCCAGGAAAATGATTTATCTCACTTGGTGCCTTATTAATTGTATGAATTGACTGTTTAACCTCTATTGATTTGCATTTCTTACTTAATGTTCAACTTAGAAACAGAAGCAAGTTATTTTACAATAGAAAAAAAAGATGAAAGTTAATCCAAGTGTAATATGTAAGATCATTTTAATATTCACCATTATATATCCTCCTCTCAGCAATTTTCAAGTATTGAAAGAGTGCTCTTAGTTTTAAAACAAGAGTTGCTAAATCTAAATCGTGAACCTATTGAAGTTTATCTTGGCATTCTTAGGACCGGTAGCATTTTATTGTTTCTTATATTTGGATTGCAGTGGAATTTTTTACTTATGTTCATTAATTATTTTTATAACACTGAGTTGAGTTTTGACATGACCATACCATTTGGAATTCTTTTATTATTAAAAATGATTTAAAAGTCCATCAAACCATTCTGATAGCCAGGAGATATTTTCCTTAAAATGTAGGCCATGTTGGTGATCTTTTTTATGTGTGGTGAAAATCATGGAGAAGGTGATAAATCATTACTTTCAGTGCATCTCAATTTATTATTGTTTACATATGCCTATAAATTTTCTGGGTCAGTTCAAATTTAAAATATTTTTCCCCTTGTGATCACAAGTCACCCAAGTAGCCCAGAAATTCCAATATTTTGACATATTGAAATATATGTTACATTTCCAATACTGGTCCTTTTAAGTGGAAATGGACAAAAATTATTTGACAGACTGTATGTCTCGATACTGGGTTTGGAAACTATAGCTGCATAAAATGTTTCCAGAAAGTATAGGTTTGATTTTTTTTTTTTTTGGTGTCAAAGAGACTCTGCCTTTAGGTTCTGTAGTTTACTTAAGCAGGAAAATTTCTTTCAAGAAGGTTATCTTATGAATTTCAAAGTGATTTTGTTGTCTGCAGGTCCTTGATGGCAAGCTTAAGCCTACAAACTCGAGGTCTCCTTATGAATGTGGAGAATCTTGGGTAGATCTTTTATATCCTCATGGATGTGGAGCTGTAAATGTTTACCATGTTGGCAGATCTCCCACTCATGAGATGGGTCTTAGTATAACTGATAGCTATGTTTCCTAGTGGTTATTAACAAGGCAGGCATTATGTTTTCATGTTCATATTAGTTTTGTTATTTGTATCCAAAAGAAGTACAGGACGTCTGAGATCAGAGAATAGACAAGACAGAAAGTTCTAGGTAAATTGTTCAAAGTTAGGCAGGGAGGGGAGGAGGCATCATAATTCTAAGGAAAAAGTTATTTGAAAGGTATAACAATCATTTGTATCTTTGCTGTAGATTAAACTGAATATTACCCACGGTAAGAGCAAGGCCTTTAGGAAACAGGACATACGAGAGGTATATGTTTATAGAAGAAAAAGAGGTCTGTGACACTACATCGAAAACTAATGATATAATGCATGGTGATTAACATAATAATAAAAAAGTAAGTAATAAACAAAACAAAAACAAAGCCACCCCCCCCCCCCAAAAAAAAGAGAAAAAGAGGTCTGGGTAGGCTTGGGGATTCTAGGAAGCCACAAGATAACATAATGATACAGACTTCTGAAGAAGGATAGAAATATGAAAAAGAAATCCTTACGGACAATGATAAGTGTTTTGCACCTTTGGACAGCTGTCACACCTACCCTTGCATAGCATCCCGTGACTCAGCTATCCTGTCACCAAATAAGCCATGAACATCAAGTCTCTGCCTGTGGTTTACAGTCCAAATTTCCTTCTGCCATTCTCCAGATCGTGTGCAGTTTTGGAAATCCTTCTCATCCCTTACTTACCTTATTCACTCTCTCTTCTCTTACTGTAATAATTTGCTACTCCAGTTACCTGCCTTTTTATCTTACCCTGCATTATGCGTAATTGTTTATGTGTCTGTTCCTTCCATTAGGTTTTGAGATGCCCTTTGTGCTCCCAATGATTGTCTAGCTTAACATAAATCAAGTAGTAAAGAAATTTTTTTTTGTTTTGCCTTTAAATTTAAATGAAATGGAAGTTGATTATACAAGCTCACATAGTGCCCTCTGCTTGCATGAACAGTATTTACTTGCAGTTATTAATACTTCATTTTACCTGTGTGCATGATTCAGGGCAAGGTCGGGTTTCCTCATGCGTAGATAGCACGTAACAAGCTTTGTCTCGATGAAACTTGCCACACTTGCTATATCTTCAGCAGATGCTTCAAATGGTTTTCCCAGAGCTGCCCCTTTGCTGCAAAGCTTAAAAAAAAATAATACTTTAAATTTCCTAATAATCTTGGCAGGTAGTTGATCTTTTATATAAGCAAAACATGTACATGTATGCGTCCTTTTTCCAAACTACAAGGTAAACATTAATATTTTGATTATAAATTAAATAAGTTGTTCCTGTTCACCATTATGTGACTATCATATAAAATAAGTAACACATTTTACTGTAAAATGCTTCCTGTAAAATATTTTAAAAGCATGATATATTTTAAGTGGGTGCCATTTGTTAAGAATGTCTGTTTTAAAAATAAAGCATACAATAAGCAAAGATATTAACAGAAAACCAGGTGTAAATCATATTAAATACCAGTGCTTTTATGAAAACCCAGCTAAGCAATGATCTAGCACACTATCAAGTTTGATTTAATATAATAAGGGGTATCAGAAGTAAACTCCTAGGAACCATTAACATGATCGGTGATTAATTTGAGTCTGAATCACATTCTCTAAGATGTTATTGAAAGAATAGAAGTGAAATTTTATTAGAATTTATTGGCAGAGGCCACAATATCTGAAAAACATGGCAAGAATGTGGAATTCTTAATAAAAATTCCAGGAAGTCAATGGTTTCTGGGCACCATAGATAAACTGTAGATGAAGAAGGTAATTAATTTTTTAGGAGAACCCCAAACATTAAGAAGTGTTAATAATATGACAAGGGTAGATCAGCACTTTATTTTCCCTAGAGTTTTCTACTGTTCCTTGGAATTAAGGCTGATGCAGAAGATGAAACCCCGCTTTCTGTTTAGTGACCTTATTCAGAATATCTACATTTTTGCACTTTCTATCTCCATCTGACCATATATTGGAGAAAATTTTCTCACTGGGGATAGTAATACTTGGAATTAATACCTATTTATATATACCTTAATATAAAATTTCTTGTATTCTAAACACTGTTTAAATGATATAGTTTAAACTAATTTTTCTTTTATAGATTAAGTTGAGATTGGCTTGCCATTTACATTAACATTATTGTCAATTATTTTTTAAAGTGAAATTTGTTTGAGAATGACTATATTCTGTTCTAAAATGTATTTTTCTTCTTAATTTTATATAAAAGCTGTAAGATAAAATAAAATCTAGAATCTAGATGTTTAATATCATAGTTTAAATTGGTAGTTACACGATACTATTATTTTTTGCTTGGATATCCTGTCAATTGTGAGAATTCATATCATTTAAAAGTCTTTCCCAATTTGATAGGTGAAAAATGTTGCTTCATTTATTTGGTCAATAAATATTTATTGAATCTAATACTAATCGCCAGACAAAAATTACTGCCTTTACATTTTAATTTGTATTAGACAGATCTTTTTAAAATGAATTTTGGCTAGGTTTAGCTCTGTGTAAATTCCTATTTTTTATGCCTTGCCTATTTCCATTGACATGCTAATTTCTTATTAATTTAAGAGCTCTTTAGACATATAAGCTATTATCCCTTTCTTCTTTTTTTTTAAGATTTTATTTATTTATTAGTAAGAGAGAGAGAGCACAAGCGGGGGGAGCGGTAGGCAGAGGGAGAGGGAGAAACAGGCTCCCCACTGAGCAAGGAGCCCGATGGCGGGACTCGATCCCAGGACGCTGGGATCATGACCTGAGCTGAGATGCTTAGCCGACTGAGCCACCCAGATGTCCCTATTATCCCTTTTCCTGTAACAACTATATATATATATATATATATATAATCAAACATAAGAGTCTTTCAAATTATCTTTTAGAAAATAGTCAAATTTTATTTATGTTCTTAAAAGGATCCTCAGAGTCTATATTATAAAACTCTTTTCTCAATTATTCTGAAAAAAAAGGAAAGACTATTTGTGGATGACCTCAGTCAATGTTAAGTTTGGATGTTTTATAAAGATTACCTGATTAATTGGTAATAAAAGAGACAAAACATTTAACACTGATTTAGTAACTATTCCTGAGTCTGACCCGCACAAATGTCAAGGTGGTTATAAAAAGATCTTGAAATATAATTTAAGAAAGCACTGTAGTGGGGCACCTGGGTGGCTCAGTTAGTTAAGCATCTGCCCTCAGCTCAGGTCATGATCCCAGCTTCCTGGGATCGAGTCCTGCATCGGGCTCCTTGCTCAGCAGGGAGCCTGCTTCTCCCTCTCTCTCCCTCTGCTTCTCCCCTCAGCTCCTGCTTTCTGGCTTTCAAATAAATAAAATAAAATCTGTAAAAAAAAAAAAAAGCACTGTAGTTTGATCATAGCAGCTTGGGACAGCATCAGCATCTCCCCTCTTTTAGCAATCTGATCCTATAGGACCCAGAAATACCTAAATAGACAATTTTTCAGAAAAAAAGATTTGTGAATAACTCTTTATAAAGCCCAAATCAGTAGAAAAACAATGAGTAAAATTGTGTGTTTTATTTGTTAGTATATCAAGTCATTAAAATTCTAGACCTTCTTGATTAACTTGATCTTCAAAATGAAATCAACACTTTTTTCAAGTCTCAAATACCCAAACCTCCTGAACTCATATAAAATCCTACACAAATAAAAAAGATGCAAACAAGACACACATGTGTGCATACTTTGTCCTTTCCTGTCGTGTTCTTCTCTGATGTGATGGAGCAGATAAACCTTCTTTCTCAGGCAAACTTTTTGTGGGCCATTCAGAAAGTCAAGGAATAACTCCCATGAGGGCATTCAGATCTTACATGGCAAGAGGAAGCAAACCTTCAGATTTAATAATATTAAAGGCTTTTTCCACAAACACTGAGAGAAAGTGAAGAATAAATGCCTGATCTTCTAACAACTGCAGTATTCTCTACCTCTATAAGATTGAAGGCCAGGAAAAGAATAAAAATGATCAATCTTTAGATGTCTTTGAAATAAGCTTTGCAATATAGCAAATTGTTATCAAATATCCTGAAATTAAAGGTAGAATTAGAGGCAAATGTAGACAAAACACTGGTATCAGTATTGTTTAAAAATTCCAGATATTTTACTGAATTTTTAAATTTCCATGCAGACATTTGTACAGAAGTTAATTCTCTAGAAGATAAAGGATGTGTGAATTTGAATATAGGAAGGGTGACTTTGTTCAACTTATTTTTGCCTAAAACTATACATGTAAGCCTTAGGTGAAATAAGTCAAGAACATAATGGAATAAAAACTTTTAAACTACCTGATAATGTATCAGTGAGGAGACTTTGAATTGGGAAAAATTAATATTAGGTGTTAATTTTTTATTTCCAAAGGAAGACTAAAATATTTTTGAATGAAGCATGGATGGACAAATTAAGAGCATATTATTTAAGGGAAAATACAGGGAAGACTCTTATGGGTATAGCTGTTGTTTTGATGAAAAGCTAAATATTAAAATTTCAGTATAAAAAATTTCAATATAAAAAGTTTCAGTACAATATTTCAGTATAAAAAGTTTCAATATAAAAAGTTTCAGGAGTAAATTAGAATCACAGACTCAAATTTTAATTTACATATTTATTTGATAATTTTCTGAAAAGAAGATAATAATACTTGGGAGTTATAAAATATTTTTTCTAAAGTATCTCACATGTCTTTTAAGAAATAAATATCAAAACTATTTTCAGAAATTGTGTCATAAAGAAATTTCAAGGTTTGTTTAAAAACACAGATAAAAATAACATAAAGCCCAATAACAGTAGAAATAACCAACATTAAATATTATTTTGGAGGTCCTGTTCTTAAAAATGCAACCATGTATTCTTTTTTAAATTAAGATCATCATTAGCAAGACTAATATTGTTAATAGGATATTGTATGATGAGTGCTTGCCCACTATATTTCTGAAACATAATTTTGAGTGATTCCTGAAGATCTAGGGAGGAACGATAAACTTGAAAAATGTGGCATTATTTTAGTTATCAAATATCTACAAATAAGAGTATATGTCATCCATCCAATAAGTAATTTTTTAAGAGTTTTATATTGTTTTTGGAATCACACACAAAAAAATCTAAAGATAGAGAATAACTTACCCATAACCCTATCATAATATATAATGCCATTAATTTATGGCATATTTCTAATATCCCTGCTAATTACAGGTGTAAATATCTTCAACAAGATATATACAGAAAAAAATTCTGTTACTATGTCTGGGATGGATATTAACTTACTGTGACTTAAGACTTACTGTGGTGATAATTTTACAATATACAAAAGTATCAGATCATTACTTCACCTGAAACCATATCACCTAAACTGATATAATATTGTATGTCAATTGTACCTCAACAATAAAAAAATACACAGTGAAAGAAATTTGTTTTTGCATATTTCTTTCTATAATTTTCATGTTTTATATCATAATAAATTATATATTGTATATAATTTTTGCATCTTTCTTATATGCTTTGCTTCTTTTTATATGTTATCAATTACAAAACTAAAATGTATTAAAATATACCCATGTAACAATTATAGTTGGGTATTTCAATATCCCTCTCTAAGCAAATAATAAAAACACTAGAAAAAAAAATCACCAAAGACACAGAAGATTCAAACAACACAATCAACCAACAGGATGTTAATTGACATATATATATATATAAAATACTTCACCTAACAACAGTAGAATACATATTTTTCCCAAGCACCCATGTATAAATCACCTATATAGACTATATTGTGGAGCATAAAACAAACCTCAACAAATTGAAAACACTGAAATCATTCAGAATATATATTTTCTGACCATAATGGAATCGAAACTCAACAGTAAAAAAGAAAAAAATAAACAATCCAATTTGAAAGTGGGCAAAAGATGTGAACAGACATTTCACCAAAAAAGACATACAGATGCAAATAAACACATAAAAGTTGTTCAACAGTTTATTGTTTACCATCATTAGTCAGAGAAATGCAAATTAAAACTGTAAATTATAACTACAGAATGGCTAAAATAAAAAATAGTAATGATACCAAAAGTTGAAAAAGCCGAGAAATGAGATCACTCACACATTGATGACAGAGATGTAAAACGGTACAGCCACTGGAGAAAACAATATGGCAGTTTCTTAATAAACTAAACATGCAACTACTATATAGCTCAACACTATGGCACTCCTGCCACTTATCTTAGAAAAATGAATGTTCACACAGAAGTTCATTCGTGAATGTTTATAGAACTTAATTCATAACAACCCCAAACTGGAAGCAGTCTAGATATCCTTCAGTGGGTGAATGATTAAACAAACTGTGGTACACCCATACTATGAGATACTGCAATGATGGATGAATGGATACTACTTGGCAATATGAAGGAAAAAAAGAGTGATACATATGGCTTAAATGAATCTCTAGAGAATTATGCTGAGTGAAAAAAGCCAACCCCAAAAGGTTACATACTGCATTATTATGTGATAAAATTGTAGGAAAGGAGAACAGAGTAGTGATTGTGAGAGATTAGTGGTTAGCGATGGGATGGGTGTTGTGGTTATAAAAGGCCAATAGGAAGGAATCCTTGTAGTGATAGAACTGCCCTATATCTTGGGTGAATACATGCATCTACAGATCTTAAAATTGCACAGAACTAAATACACACACAACACACACATGAGTACAAGTAAAACTGGAGAAACCTTAAGATTGGTAGATTGTATCAATTCTAATATTCTGGTAGTGATACTGTACTATATTTTGCAAGACTTTACTGTTGGGAGAAACTGCATAAAGAATACACGGGATCTCTACATTATTTCTTACAACTTCATGTAAATCTATAATTATCTCAAAGTAAAGTTTAATTTAAAAATTACCATGTTAGTATTTAGGTGTCTTTCATTTTTTCCTTCCCTGCCTTCTTTTTAGAACAATTGTAATCATGTTTAACCGGGGTTTTGGATGAGAAGATAAATCATATCTGAGGGACTTTTCCATAGGGTTCTTCTGTGTCAAATTATGGACTGATTCCTATAATGAGGAGTAGTAACTCATGCTAAGGTTTGCTCTGAAGTTTTATTCAGAAGCCATTGTGAACAGATGCATCCATCCCTCTACTTTCTCATCAGTGTGGACTCTTGTTTGAGGACATTTGCCGTGAAATGAGGGTTGTGTTTAGTGATAGAGGGAATCGTAGAGGGAAGTTGTTGGCAAGTTCTTTAGTATGATGATTTCATTATTTATTTTTTTTCTTAATCATCTTTCAGTTTGTTAGTGCGCCCTTCCAAGTAATTTTTTCAAGAGGGCTTATGTGAATGGTAAATTTTCTGAGCTAGTGCATAGCTGAGAATGTATTTTTGTTAACATTACACATGCAAATTAACATGGCTGAATATACATTTCTTGCACATAACCATTTCTCTGCAAATACATAGTTCTCCATTTATATTCTTGTATTTAGCAAGTAGAGAAGAAAAAACATAGCACTTTTTAAATGAAACCAGACATAATTTTTAAAAACTTGCTGTACTGAAATTTCTTCCTTTTCCTCAAGCCTGTAGTATTTTTTTCTATCTTCTTATAATTCAAAATTATTGCTATCATGAATTCAGATGTGTTCTATTCTCATCTATTTTACCTGGAAAGAGGTACATTCATTGTGTTTCCATACTCAGGTGTTTTTTTTAACTTATAAAACTTTTCTTCAGTTACATCTTTGATTATTGGTCTTATTCCAACTGCTGTGTTTTCTTTCTTAAGAAAGTAATTCTTAAGTTGCATCTTATATATCCATTCTTTAGGTTTTCTGATTTTTTTCACCTCTGCATTCTAGGAGAATCTCAAGATTGATTGCTATATCATTGGCTCTATTTTGCCCATTATTAAACTTTACTTCTTTTTATAAAAGCAATACTAGTAATAACAAATGCACACATTTAAATAGTGCTTAAATAGTTACAAGCAGTGTTCTAAGTGTTCTCCATCTATTACCCCATTTAATAATCACAATATGAAGCACTATTTTCATGTCCATTGTGTTAGTTCAGGATGCTATAACAAAATACCATAGACTGGGTGGCTTAAAAATGAAACTGTTCTCTCTCACAGTTCTTAAGACTGGGAAGTTCAAGATCAGGGTGTCAGTATGGTTGAGTTCTAGTGAGGCCCTCTTTCAGATTGTAGACTGCTGACTTCTCATTGTAACCTCACATGACAGAAAGACAGCCAGCCAGAGAGCTTACTGGTGTCTCTGTTATAAGGACACTAATCCCATTCATGAGGGCTGTATCCTCCTGACCTAATCACCTCTCAAAGTCTCACCCCCTAATACCATGACATTGAGGATTAGGCTTCAACATAAGAATTTGCGGGAGAGGGGGGTGGACACAAACATTCAGTCCATAGAACTCATTTCACAGATGAGGAAACTGAGGTTCAGAGAGTTTAAGTAATCTGCTCAGGCAGATTACTCTGTAGATTATTCTATAGATTACTCTATAGATTACTCTGCAGAGTTAGCAACTGGGATTTTTAACTTGATGTCTGGCCATAAAGTCTGTGTCTTTAATCACTACACTAGTGCTACACAATGTCATTCCATGAACTACTGATTTATGATGAAATAGTAAAGAAACAGTAAATATTCAGGGACCTTTATAGGAGTTCAGCAGAGAAATATTATATCTGTTGAATCTTATAATAAAAAATTAGATTTTGTATTTTTGTCTTATTTTTACTTCATTTTTTCCTAGTAATTCATTTTTACTGTATTTAATAAAGTATCAATCCACAAGTGATTGGGAGAAAAACAAAATGAAACAGAACTGGTTGTTCACCACAAATAGGGAAAAGAACTCTACTAAACTGTTAGAAATTTAGATAATTAAGAAGTTATAAAGAGAAAAAACAAACAGTTCTATTATTTAAAAAATGATTACTATTAGATATTGGTGTGGATATAACTATTCATCTATCTATTTATCATCTATCATCTATCTATCTATCATCTGTCTATCATCATGTCTTTATCCTTCAATTTACAAAAATTATATTATTCATTATCTATACTACTATGTAACCTGCTTTTTTGATTGTTTCTTTGAATATATAATGGACATAATAAATATAGATGTATACCATTTTTTTTAGATGGTGGCATAATTATACTGGATCCCCATTTAATGTTTTCTCCAGTGAGAAATTTCTCTAGTGACATTGAAAGTTCTCAATGTCATAAATAATGTACATTGAACAGCCTTGAATATACATCTTTGCCCACACATTTGATCATTTCCAAACTGTTATATTCTATATGTCATAAGGTTTTCTTACATACCGGAATTGCTACATCAGTAGTATACATCGCAATCCAAAAAACACATCTTAGAACATAATTATGAAAGTGCTCCTACAGAAAAGTTTTACCCTTTAACTAACAAAATATTTAAATTCTTGTTTCTCTTTACCCTCACCCACACTAGGTATTAGCAATGCTTTAATCTATTTATTCTTTGTGAGTCAGATGGGCAAAAATGGGGGCACTTTACCTTAATTTGATTATTAGCTCAACCTCTTATGTTTATTGGCTGTGTGTGTGTGTGTGTACTGTTTGTTCATAAATTTTATTCATTTTTAAATTGTACTGTTCTAATTCTTACTGACTTATTTTCATTTAGTAATTATATAATTTGACTTTTTTCCAAATATGTAATTTATTTTTAGTTACATTTATCACGTTTTGGTATCAGACTTATGCCAGCTTTGTAAAGCAAACTGGAAAGATTCTGATCTTTTTCAATACTGTGGAACATTTTGAAATAAATAGTTGAAAAAAAATTTGAACAGAATTCCTTTCACTTCTTTTTTCTTTGGTTATTGTTCTGTTCAGATATCAGTGTTTTTCATCAATCCTATTAATTTATATATTCCTAGAAAATTTTTGGTTTCACTCAGATTTTAAAATCTGTCATTACAGTGAAGAACATCATATTCTTAGAACATTTTAAATGCCTGTGTTATTAGTTATGTCATTCCCTTTCTCACTCTCAGTACTTTGTAGTTTTGTTTTGTTTATTTCTTAACTAGAATTGCCAGAGGTTTGACTATTGCTTTTCTGAAAACAACGAACTCTTAGAATAATTTGTTAATTCTCCTATTTTGCTTTCTAATTCACTGATTTTGGTTTTTATCTTGGCTATTTTTTCTCTCTTGCTTTCCTTAGGGTTTTTTTTTTTTCCTCTGCAATTCTTTCATTAACATGTTTAAATACATAACTCATTTATTTTAGTTTTTTCTATACGTAAGTTTGTTGTATGCTTCTGTGCTTCACTCAGGAAAAAAAAAGTCATAGCTTTTATTTCCATCTCTTTGCCAACAGCTATTTAAGTTTGCTTATTAATATTCTTTGAAACTTTACCACTTACTTTCCTTAGTTACTTGTAAGACTAAACCTTTTTTGCAAATTTGTTAGTCATTTATTATTTCATTATTGATGGATTCTCTGCCCAGATCCTTTATCATTTGTCTTCTATGTTCTAACTATTTTTCTTGTTAATTTCTATGAGCTCTGTCATGGAAGCCTGGTGTTTTGGCATGTTCTGCATTTCTTTCCCCATGCTACACATTTTAACTACTCCAGAGAACTGCATCTACCCCACATGGTAGTGCTTTTCAAGATACAGATGTTTTAATTGCACGAGCCCAGTGTTGAGGGATCCTTTTTTGCTACATGGTACAAATGTCAGTCTGAGAATGAAGCCTATCTAGAAAGAATGCAGCCAAAGATAGAGAAAGTGGAAAGCCCAACACTGAATCTTGAAGATATTCTCTCTAACCAAAATATGAAAGATAATTTGAAGAAGTAGTATTCTTTGCTTATTTTGAAAAAGTGAGATTAGGGAATTAGAAAATATAAAATTATAAAGAACTAAAAATTAAATTGCAAAATTAATTTTAAGCCAGAAGCAATAAGTAAAGAATAATTTACAAAATCAAATCAGAAATGTAGACAATCTCTAAAAAAATGAAAGATATTAAAGATTCCATTACTAATGAATTTTGATAATTTCTAAAACATTTTCAAGTATATAATTACATTTAACTTCTTAGTATCTCCATGAGGTAGATAAAATAATTTGCTCCATTTGACAGGTATTAAAACCTATGCTAAAAGAGGTCTACTGAGCTACCTAGAGCAATCTACACATTCAATGCAATCCCCATCAAAATACCATCCACTTTTTTCAAAGAAATGGAACAAATAATCCTAAAATTTGTATGGAACCAGAAAAGACCCCGAATAGCCAGAGGAATGTTGAAAAAGAAAAGCAAAGCTGGTGGCATCACAATTCCGGACTTCCAGCTCTATTACAAAGCTGTCATCATCAAGACAGTATGGTACTGGCACAAAAACAGACACATAGATCAATGGAACAGAATAGAAAGCCCAGAAATGGACCCTCAACTCTATGGTCAACTAATCTTTGACAAAGCAGGAAAGAATGTCCAATGGAAAAAGACAGTCTCTTCAACAAATGGTGTTGGGACAATTGGACAGCCACACGCAGAAGAATGAAACTGGACCATTTCCTTACACCACACACAAAAATAGACTCAAAATGGTTGAAAGACCTAAAGGTGAGACAGGAGTCCATCAAAATCCTAAAGGAGAACACAGGTAGCAACCTCTTCGACCTCAGCCGCAGCAACTTTTTCCTAGAAACATCACCAAAGGCAAGGGAAGCAAGGGCAAAAATGAACTATTGGGACTTCATCAAGATAAAAATCTTTTGCACAGCAAAGGAAACAGTCAACAAAACCAAAAGACAACCAACAGAATGGGAGAAGATATTTGCAAATGACATATCAGATAAAGGGCTAGTATCCAAAATATATAAAGAACTTACCAAACTCAACACCCAAAGAACAAATAATCCAATCACAAAATGGGCAGAAGACATGAACAGACATTTTTCTCAAGAAGACATCCAAATGGTCAACAGACCCATGAAAAAGTGCTCAACATCGCTGGGCATCAGGGAAATCCAAATCAAAACCTCAATGAGATACCACCTCACACCCGTCAGGATGGCTAAAATTAACAAGTCAGGAAACGACAGGTGTTGGCGGGGATGCGGAGAAAGGGGAACCCTCCTACACTGTTGGTGGGAATGCAAGCTGGTGCAACCACTCTGGAAAACAGTATGGAGGTTCCTCAAAAAGTTGAAAATAGAGCTACCATATGATCCAGCAATTGCACTACTGGGTATTTACCCCAAAGATACAAATGTAGGGATCCGAAGGGGTACATGCACCCCGATGTTTATAGCAGCAATGTCCACAATAGCCAAACTGTGGAAAGAGCCAAGATGTCCATCGACAGATGAATGGATAAAGAAGATGTGGTATATATATACAATGGAATATTATGCAGCCATCAAAAGGAATGAGATCTTGCCATTTGCAACAACGTGGATGGAACTGGAGGGTGTTATGCTGAGCGAAATAAATCAATCAGAGAAAGACATGTATCATATGACCTCACTGATATGAGGAATTCTTAATCTCAGGAAACAAACTGAGGGTTGCTGGAGTGGGGGGTGGGGTGGGAGGGATGGGGTGGCTGGGTGATAGACATTGGGGAGGGTATGTGCTATGGTGAGCGCTGTGAATTGTGCAAGACGAATCACAGATCTGTACCTCTGAAACAAATAATGCAATATATGTTAAGAAAAAAAAAAAAGAAGAGGATAGCAGGAGGGGAAGAATGAAGGGGTGGAAATCAGAGGGGGAGACGAACCATGAGAGACGATGGACTCTGAAAAACAAACTGAGGGTTCTAGATGGGAGGGGGGTGGGAGGATGGGTTAGCCTGGTGATGGGTATTCAAGAGGGCACGTTCTGCATGGAGCACTGGGCGTTATGCACAAACAATGAATCATGGAACACTACATCAAAAACTAATGATGTAATGTATGGTGATTAACATAACAATAAAAAAGAGGTCTACTGATTTGCCCTAGTTAGCAGCAGAGGCTAGAATTGATTTTTTTAATATAAACTTATCTTTCCTCTACATCAGGCTCATGGTCCTAAATTATTCTAGTCACTTTTTTAAAAAAGATTTTGTTTATTTATTTGAGAGAGAGAGAGAGAGAGCATGAGCAGAGAGAGGGGCAGAGGGAGAGGAAGAAGCAGACTCCCCACTGAGCAGGGACCCTGACACAGGGCTTGATCCCAGGACCCTGAGATTATGACCTGAGCCCAAGGCAGACGCTTAACCTACCGAGCCACCCAGGTGCCCCTCTATTCACTTTTTTTTTTTTTTTTATTTTAGTACCTAGTACCTCTGTTAGACATTGGGTAGAGTGTCTCATTACAACTCCCAATGATTTTCTTTGGAAAATATGTTTTCTGGATTACACCCGAGTTTAATGCTTCCCTTTCTTTCCTACCATGTAGAATCTTTCCAAAAGCCTGTCTTTTTATGAGACTGGTCCAAGTCAAATGTTTGCTTGAGACTGGTTGGTGGTTTCTTCTTGGTTGTCCTTGTAGTTCACTGCGGTGCTGTTAGAACTTACACACAGAACTGTCTTTGCCAGGAGAATTGGAAGGGAAAACAAAACAAAACAAAACAAAACAAAACAAAACACATAATTTAAACTCTAGAGTTTACTGCTCTTTCACCATTTCTTCTCATCAACTTCATATCTCAAGATGAAATAAATCACTGCTTGTCAATTTCCATTTCCCAAATGTGAAAGGGATTAACATTTATGCATATATAAAGAGAGGTACTATTAGTGGAATTAGGAGATGAAATAGCACCGAGAATCCCCCAAATAAGTCCTTGAACAAAGTTGTGGACTGCCAGCCTTCTACTTACAAAAGGCCCTGTGTCTCTGTGTTGGGCATGCAATAGATATAGATAATAATCTACTTTTTATCATCTGTTCTTCCTTTTGTTTTGTTTTGTTTTGTTTTTAAATTCCACCTGTGTCTGGCTCATCTTTGCAGTCATTTTGCTTTTTAGAAATCTCTTCATCTGGGTTAATGCATCTGAGAGTTGAGAATTAGGCACAAGAGCTAACCACCAACTTAACCTGCAAGTTTTTAAATGAGATCTTTAAAATTTCTTTTTAGATGCCAAACTAGATGTTCATTGCAAGGGTCTCATTACTAATAGTTTTAAATTTCAATAAATATCTTTTTATACTCCTTTAACAGAGTGGAAAGAAGCTCTACACTTTAGAATAACACCCATTGATTTAAAATTTTCTATCATCTTGTTACACGAAAGAGGAATGAATCAGAGAGCTCATCACTTGTAACTTTCCACATGGTGCCACATAGATCTACTAAAGTGTCTCCCTGGGAGAGACAGAGTGTGTGGGGCTAAGAGATGCAAAGAATTATGTTCACACATCAGCAGACTTAAAAGTACCATCAGGGTTTCGGGAGCAATGCTTTTCAGCCAAGTAGGCCACTATGTGACCTCTATTAAATTTATGGGAATTGGAGAAATGAGGTTACTCCCTGGGTGACAAGTTGTTGAATGACAGTAAAAAGTAATTAATCTCTCCTACTCCTATTTGTTAAAATAGCTATGCTTCAGTAGCCCCCACCCCAAGGTAACTTTAAAATAGAGGTGTGGCCATCGTAGGTTTATTCCACTGTGTTTCACCTTGATCTGACCAGCCAGCAATATGCTTATGCTCTGGAGCATGTAGATGATACACATTAACCTTCAGATTTTTTTTTTTCAGGAATACCCCTAAACTCCAGCTATCTGATGTTTAAGGCAAAGCAGAAACATGGTAGGAGTGAAATGAATTAATACAATAAATCTTCCTTCCTTCTTGCCCCTGCATTTCCACTCACAAAGGTATGATTTTAAAATGAAGATAATGTTAATAACATGCTTGTTTTAAGGTAGTTATTTGTATTATAAAATTAATATATTATTACATATAAACTCAGGACTTGTACAATAATTGGAATAGCTAGCATTTATTGAGTTCTGACTATGCATTTAGCATTGTCCTAAGCTCTTTAAACATAGGGTCCTATCAAATATTAACCTTTATTAATGGTTCTTATTAATTATTATCACTTCCAATTTTCAGATGAGAAAATTGGGTTAAAGGGAGGGTACTAACTTATCAGACAGTAAGTTCCAGAGTTATAATTGAAATCCAGACCTCTGCTGTCTCACCTAGGTCCCGTGTTCTTAGATAGTATGCTCCTCAGCTGGCCATTAACGTTAGTCATAGTCAAATCCTAGAAGGAGCACTGTGAATACCAACAGCTTAACTTAATTAACACTGCAGTTTTATTCATGACTACTTCATTCATATTCATATATTTGGTAATATATATCCATATTTATGTCTATAACTCACTGGATTACCATTAAGTCAATAGTAGGATAGGGAGGACAGGCAGGAAAAAAGAGAGACAGGTCAACATTTATTAAGCAATTAGGTAAGAGACTTCCATATACATGAATCACTTCACTCCTACCATCACCCATTTTATAGACAGAAAGTTGACTGATTCAAGAAGCAGAGGAGGCTAGAACATGTAGAAATGGAGAGAAGAAGGATTAGATGAGGTGCATACAAACAAGAGAAAGAACATATTGTGGAGGTGCTATGGGGAGAAAAGGAGCACAGTTCTTGTCAAGATCACAGGGGTCTTTGTTGGGCCCAGCGATGAAGGCCTAGCTAGAAGTAGTGAGTCTAGTGGGCCAATGGTTGTCAAGCCAGAATTACCAATTCTCTAGGCAGGGGAGTTTCTGGTCTACTCTTTCATTCCTTTGCTGCTTTAATAGCAGTAAAATTAAAATTAATATTGTGAAAACATTTGATAATAATTAGGATTTTGTGGGACCCTTGGTCTTAATATATAAACTGCAGATTTCTTTTCCAATTTATATTTCTGTTAATTAAATGTTTTTCATTACCTCATTTGGTTTAAGTGGGGAAAGCTGGGCAGTCTGAGAGGGTATGTTTTCCTTGGAAATCTTGGGATAACCATATAAAACAAGTGAGATATTAAAAAATTGTATGCTTTTGATAGGACATAGTTTTCAAGAACTTAAGAATTAAGGGAATAAGAAAACCCTCCAAATCTGCAAATTCCATGCTAAAATATATCACTTGATTTCATTCCCGTGTTCTCTTTCAGTTATCACTGACATAACAGTATTAATTATTTTGGAGCAAACTCCAATGGAGCAGTATATGAGTCAGCAATTGCCATGAAAACACTACAAAACAAACCACCCCAAAATTCACTGGCATACAACAGTATGCAATTATTTCTTGTCCACATCTTCAGGTTGACTAAGGTTGGCCAAACCAGGGTGTATTCAGATAGGGTTGGCTCTAAGATGATAGTTAATTCCAGGTTAACTAGGATTTGTGACAGCAACTATTTGAGACATGTTCTATCACAGAAAAAGCAGTAGTAGAAGTGGGTAAGAGAACTAGGCAAACACATTGAAAGCTTTGCTCATTTTAGGTCCACTAACATACTATTGGCCAAAACAAGTCACATGGGCAAGCTCAACATCAAGGACTGATACCATGGCTGGGGTGAGGATGGATAATGCTATGAAGCTGGTGGGGGTTGGGGGTGAAGAGTTGGGACCAATAATTTAATTTACTGCAAGCAGAGACTCTCTAAAAATTTCTTTTTCAAATTCCTCATCCATACGCTGTCATGTGAAAGTGTGCAAAGTAGGTTATGACACATGATAAAAATCTAGGTCTCTGCTACTGTTGTTCTTCCTTTCCTTTTAGTACCACAGTTTCCTTCAAGATGGAAATTGACAGTGTATGTTCTACAGAATGTTAAAGAGTTAATATATTAAAAAACATTTCTCTGATCAGATGAGCTTGTGACATGCTTGACTATTGGATTACTAAAACTGTTCAACATACTAATGCATGTTGCAAATATCTATGAAGAAGATATGGTATACAATATTTTACAAACTTATTTGACCATAGAATCCCCTTCTTGCAACAAAGACTTTTTTAAAAAGAACATCTTGAGGGGTGCTTGGGGGGCTCAGTCAGTTAAGTGTCTGCCTTCAGCTCAGGTCATGATCCAGGGTATTGGGATTGAGCCCCATGTCCAGCTCCCTGCTCAGTAGGGAGTCTGCTTGTCTGTCCCTCCCTCCCTCTGCTCGTACACGTGTGAGCTCTCTCTCTCTCTCAGATAAATAAATAAAATCTTTAAAAAAAATAAAAAAAAAATAAAAAGAACATCTTTAGGGCCTACTTTTGTGGAATTCATTTTGGGAAATATTGTCCTAAGGCAACTTTCATCTTTCTTCTTATTTCAAATGGGGCTGGCATCTGGTTAATACCCCAATTTTGAGATAAATTTTTCTAAAAGGAATTTGAGGAGTCTACTTATCATGATGAGCACCGAGTAATGTATAGAATTGTTGAATCACAACATTTTACACCCGAGACTAATATAACACTGTATGTTAACTATACTGGAATTAAAATAAAAAATTTAATAAAATTAAAAGAATTTGAGGAGAGGAAGCAGGTTTAACACATATGATCACAAGGCAATATAATTATATTATTGATATGAGCAAGTATATTCTATTTCAATTTCAGAGATGTTTATGTGCATATTTAAAGTATGCTAGGAATTAATGTTTGTGGATGCCAAGAAATTCCCTATTCTAGGCCCAGGAAGAATGGAATTCTGGGGTCATTTAATCCATACTGTTAGCTGTTAAATTCTGGTTAGTATAAAAAGAAAATCAAAACTAAAAAAAAAAAATCAGCAATACCAATGGATATTTTCCTTCTCAGAATGTAAGTTTAAATTAACACCTGGATGTTACGCTATGAAGAATAACACTTAAAAAAAAAAACAAACCCATGAGGCTGGGACAATTTTAGCTCAGTAGAAAATATTTTTTACACCGAAAATTTTTATGGAATGTTATAAATCTGAAAAAAATCATTTTAACAGCTGAGATTTTATAGCCACTCAGGGATAATAAAAAGTTTGAAGAATATATTATATTATGTAGATGAGGGGGAATATATTAGTCATTGTTGTGACTTTTTAAGAGTTTTCACTTAAAAATAGGATAAAGGAAAATTATTCATTAATCCTTTAGGTAAAATATCGGTATGTTTTTGCATAATCCCTCTCTTATCAATATGTCCTAATGTATATCAAAGAAAAATTATGTGGTATAAGATGTTCTGGCAGTAGTGAACCCCAAGCCCTCCAACGTGACAGGGCAAAGCATGATCCCTGATTATAAAAGACAGCAAACTCTTCACAACATTTAAAAAAAATTTTTGAAGAGCAGCTGAACAGTTAATCCTGTACTGTTAAACATATTTGAATGGGGATTTGGAACTTACACAATACTTCTCTACCTTATCTTATTTTCTCTTCATTAAAGCTCTAAGAGGCAGAGCAGGCAGGCACTGACTCCCATTTTGTGGGTAATCAAACTGAGATTCAGACGGACCTAGTGACCTGTCCAAGGTCGCCCAGTTCATAAGGAGTTGAAGAAGAAACTAAAAATAATTCTTCTGATTTCAAATTCAGTGCTTTCGCCATCTTTGTATATTTTCTTCTGAAATGTTTTGTTCACAAGGTTTGTGTTCTGATTCCAAGTATAGTTCATATTACAAATTAGACTTCATCTCTCTCTCTCTTACGACTTTAGTCATGAGAAATTGTGGAAGGGGTGGGAGTTTAGAAAAAAAACAGTATTGTTTCAAATTTAAATATTTTAGGAAAAAAGAGGCATAAAAAACAATGATAAGAAAATCTGAATTCCTGAAAGGGACTTTAAAGCATTATTTATGGATCTATGCAGAGAAAACTAAGTTTTTATTGTACATGCAAGTCATTCCTCCATACAAGGATAAAACTTTATTTAAAGCACAACCACTGAAGTTTCAATGTAAAAGCAGGCATGCTATTTCCCAGAGTTGGTGGTGAAACATAACAGAAAAGAGTACTTTTGCTAGAGAACTAATCAGGATTTCAAGGGATGTGAGAACAGGTGATAACTTACTTTGATGGCTCTCAGTCCAAGTGTACAAGAAGGGAAAGATTATTTTCTCTCTCACAAACTAATACCCTCATATCAGAGTCTCCTAAAGGCTCTGTGAAAATGTTTTCCATTTCTGAAAGGGAAAGATTCACCCAGACAAATAGGAAGTGAGTTTCTGTATTGACCTTATTTAGGAAATATAGGTTTAACATAAAGACATCACTTCCCATCTCTTATTTGCCTATATGCCTATGCTAACAGTGGCAGCCCCTAGGAGAACATGTATGAAGGAAGAAAATTATTTCTGCCTCAATATTTTTGCTAGTCATATGTGAGGGGAAAAAACTCAGGAAGAAATGTGATAATTATAACACTTCTATAGTGAGTTATATGATAATGTAACTTAAATTTATTAATATTACTTACACAAAATAGCAATTATTTATTGAATATTTACATATGCCATGAATTGTGCTTTACTCATATTATCAAATAAGATGGGTACTAATATTATTTCCACTTCATAGATGCAGAACTTAGGCTTAGGCAGTTTAAATAACTTCCTCAATGTCACAAAGCTATAATAAACAATTAAACTTGGACTCAAACTCACATAGCTCAGAGCCCAGAGGGTATTTGCTTAACCACTGCACTCTTAAATACTTCGGTATTTAAGTACTGACTACTACAATAGTGGTACTACAGTCCTGGTTCCCAGACAGAAAATGTATACATCTTTCTATAGGAATTTGCTCCTTATTAGTTACAGCTGTTGATTCACAAACCTGCCCCAGTACATGGAAGACAAGGGAAGACTGAAGAAAAAGGCAGACCACTCCAGATTGGTGGGTGGTAGATTTAACAAGCAAGGGAATTTACATACACAAAGCTCGTCTTTGGTAGCCTCAGGATCTCTTTCTATAGGAATTGCTCCTTATCAGTTATAGCCATTGATTCACAAATTGGCCCCAATACATGGAAGGCAAGGGAAGACTGAAGAAAAAGGCAGACCACTCCAGATTGGTAGGTGGTAGATTTAACAAGCAAGGGAATTTACATACACAAAACTTGTCTTTGGCAGCCTCAGGATCTCTGCACCTGCCTGCCAGAATCTTAAAAGTTTACATAGAGACCTTAATGGGGTTGTCACATATTCAGTCCAGATGGTTTCAACAACACATTACTCTTTCAAGGTTGCATCCTTGAAACTGCTCCGGTTATGAGAACAGTGGGTAGAATGTACATTCCAAGGACAGGGGTGGGAGTGAGGAGACTCTGATTGCCTGGGTCCAGCTTGTGGGTCAGCTGGAGTTCACATCTGTTGGTGAGCTCCTTCAACATGACGAAGTTAAAAGGACAGATGTATTGAGAAAAAAGAGTTAAAAATATTATATTTTTAGGATGGGGAATTCCTTGAATAAAAACATGCCAGTTGGTTAAACATAGTTAAAGACTCTACCAACTAGAAACATCCACTGATTCTGATTTTCATTGTTGCCACATCATATTAACTGTGGACTGTACCTGAGTGATTCTGATCATGTAAAGTCATTTCAACACTGAAAATAATATTCAAAATAGCACCAGTGCCCAATGACCAGAAAGGAGAGATGATATCAAGTATCCATTTTAACTCAGAGACTTCCCAGTTGTCAGATTTGCACATTATCTTAGCCGCTTTTTACTGCCAAGAAGTGATATCAGAACAAGCCAGATGAATGAGAATTACTTTTCCCTTAATTAGTATTGCAGATCTTCCTTCAGGCTCCTTGCGAGCCCTGATGCCATGTCACTGTCTAAACACACCCAATGAGCAGTTGCATGTTCTCTCCAATGCCCAAACTTTATGACTGTTATCCACACTAGTCTTTGCTGATGATGAATAGATGGAACAGGTCTGCACATGAGAAGGAAGTCTTCATGGAATGATTTCCCATCTCCTATAGTTATACTAACTATAAGAACTTGGAAAAGTTTGTGGTACAAACCCGTTCTACAATTCTTGCCTGCAAGTGATACCTAAAAATGTCTATCATTATTGTCACTCTGAAAATGTTTTAGTTTGTTAAGGAATTTCTCTAGGTGCCCAAATTTATAAAGTTACTGTCTGAAATATGATACTGTCAAAGAGTGACAGTGAGTTGATTTAGATAGGGCAGAAGTTCAGGTGCGATTCTCTATTTCTTGTGAGCTTGACAAGTCACAAATATCTTATGTGCAGCCCTCATTATCACTTGAAATCTCTTCTAGTTTCCAGGAGTGCATTATTGACGATATTATGGTGAACATAAATAAGAAACACCATGTCCATGATGAGCTCCTAATTTAAAGTAAGTCAAAAAATTAAAAATAAAATAAAACAATCTCCAATCCCCTTCTCCAAAATGAAACCCCATGATCACTGATAAAATGACATTTTTTTCCTTTGCAGAGGGTTATAGAAATTGCATTTCTCACTTTTTTTAAGCATTAGGGAAGGAAAAGTAACAATATTATTATACCTTTTCCACATGAATTTACTCTATCTCCTCTTTTTAAGATTTTAGTCTGGCCAGTTTATCTTTTATTTACTTTTAAATGAAAATCTTCTCTCGTCACTTAGTGCTCAGAGTAACCTGAAATAATTGATATGTACCAACTGACCAGTTAGTACATACGGAAGCTGTAACTTTCAATCAGTAACATAAAAATGCAAACTGAAACTACTCTTGTTTTCTTCATTAGCATACTACTAATCAATAAAGGAGATAATTTTTCTACCCAGTGCATGAGTAGCAAAATGCAGTCAATTTCCTAAGCAAAATTATTACTGAAATGTTATTTTTCTGGTTCTTAATTTCTGAAAATGCGAGATTATTAGTGAGGGTGTATGTAATGGAAAACAAGCCTATTGGGATTAGAGCTATTATAGGGTTGCCAGAATTAGCAAATAAGAATACATGACACCTAGTTAAAACTGAATTTTATATAATGAAAAATTGCTTAGTATAATTATGTCCCATGTATTACTTATACTATACCATATCTTACTTATACCACACCTCACCACAACATACCATGTCATAACATATCCTAAAGTCATGGGATTATTTGAGATTTTAATTTTCTTCCTTTTGATTACCCACTCAGTGTGTGGGTTGTATTCAATGTGATTTTCTAGAACAGAAGTTGGGAGAGGACAGAACACAAGCCTTGCCTTTTGGCACTACCTTAAGGTAAGAGATTCCCTGGGCCCAAGCCAGGACTCTTTTTACCAGAACCTACTGAGTACCCTTCAGAAAAGAAGGGTCAAAAAAGAGTGGAGAAATTCAATAGTCAAATAGAGATTGGGCAAAAAGAGGAGCGAGTCAGAAGGTAGGAAAGCAAATTGCAGAACTGAATGGAATGCTTTCCTTCAAGGAGGAGAAACCAAGGATGAGTTTTTCATGTTGAAATTCCAAGATGCTAGGTGATGCCATCTCAGTGCCCTTCACTCATTTGATTGTTCTTTCTGAAACCTACAGTTGTGGGTGTAATGGGGATGGAGAGAAAGGAAGATCAAGAGTGTTGGGAAGTAAGGCCCAGTGGAGACATACAGGGAATCCGCTGGGGAGAATTTCGTTATTTTATGAAAATAGTATCTGAGAAATGGCTTTTGTTGTCAAAATTATATTGATGAATAATGGAAGAATCAGTTTTAGGCAATTTCTGATCTTGCCAAGGCTTTGAATTTAAGTGGCTAGTGCACCACGAGACAAATTCTGAATAGATTCCCTGATTTATGAACTTATAAAATGGTACTGCAGGGAGGATCAAAAGCACATGTCTGAAAGCCCTTCTTCTATTTAATATAGGAGAGTTCTGCATAAATATGCCTGATGTCCAAAAAATTATCAGGGCTCTAAATTGTTGGGGAGAAATGACTTATATCTCATACTAGCTTGGAATGAGATACTCTCTAAAAAATGGTACCGTGAGAACAGACAGCATCCAGATACTCAAGTGTTCTATTACAAAACTTGAGAAGGAGCCAGAAAGCAACACCAAAACCGCTGTGATGTCATCTTGTCTTTCCATTAGTCATTGTGTAATAACAATCTTCTATCAAATAGCGACTATCAGAATATTAAAACCTGATCTGGGAATTTCTAGTTTAGAAATACGAGAGAGGAAAACAGAAACAGGGAGCAAGAGAATGAATCCGCAAACACAGTAGCCAACAGATGCCTGGCAATGGCCAGGCAAACAACTTTAAAATAGACTTGTATTCTTACTCAAATTAAAAATGTCATGTGACTTGTTTGTATTCGATTAGCTGCTTGTTCCTCATAGCCAGCCAGGCCAGAACTTCCACCACCACTCTCTTCCTGTGCCAAGTTCCTGATTATGTGTGATGACTGGTGGGTGTAGGGGACGCTACTTGCCTCCAGCTGATGCAGATTAATAACTGAGGCACAGGAACCATTCGGGAAAATAATGAGTCACTTCCTGGTCTACACACCAGCTCCAGTTGACCAAACAAATACAAAATCATAAAGAGGAAAATGGAGGCTCCCACTGAATCTTGAAAGAGGAATATTTGAGATAAATAAAAGTGTATTTTAACAAGCAAGTGATAATTTTATGGAACGCATGCCTTCAAGATTGGGTACAGACTGGCAACGACAATGACAACAAACTAGAACAAGGTAAAGGAATTTTAAAAAGTGGTGGAATAAATGGAAACAGTCCTTCTTACTTAAAACTTCATTAAACCACCAGAAAAAGGAAAGGAAATTAACATTTGCCAAAATGAACTGGCTAGAAATGTAAGATCCACATAAGATCTGTTGTTTAAGTGTAATGTAAGTATTTGGTTCATATAGATATCATTTATTACGCTAGCTATGTTGTAATTGTAGAATATTAAGTGTCAAACACAGCTGTTTCTTGAATTCCATCAAATGCATTTTTGGCATTTATTAAGATAAGCACATGACTTTCACCTTTAGCCTATAAATGTAGTAGATTGCGCAATTAGAATATTCTATGGCTGAGCCTACTCTGCTGAGCTGTGAATTACTCTGACAAGCCTTCTACAACACCCTCGTGTAAGTTTAGATCTCCCTGTTAGGTGTCCACATTGCACCTTGTACCAGGCCTGGCCCAACATCAGCAAGGCCTGAGGCAAGAATACAATGAAGACCCACACATCCCATATGTCTAAATATTTTAAAGATATAAATCAAGCTAAATGAACCAACCATTAAATAAAAAGCATTCCATTCTTCTACCTTGACAAATATAACCTCAAAACCACCTGGAAAACTAGGTTCAAATTAGAATTTTCAGAATTTCAGAGTTCTGTGTTAGAACATGCCTTTGGGGAGAATTGGCCCAGCCCTTTATCCTTAGTGGCTGTGGCTACTCCTCCTTCCCTTTCCACTCCTGCCTCTATCCAGAACTGCAAGGGGCTTCTGCATGACTATGCACTGAAACTCTGTTCACAACCCCCCCCCCCGCCCAAGCACTGGTGGACACATAAGCACAAACTCTATCTTCAGCAGGGTGGATCTAGAGAAGTCGGCTCTGGCCCTAGAAATGGTTTTGAACTGTTTGAGTAGGGAATTCTGGCATTCCTGCTACTCAGAGGTGGTCTAGTGGGGGTTGCAGGCTCCAAACGGGCATGTTCAGGATGCCCCACAGACATTTATGGTCTCTTTCCTTGGTGAGGAGAGGTACAACTGGGGGAGGGCCAGAATGGGGTTTTCTGAAACCAGGGGCCAAGGGCAACGGTCCTTTTTGCCTGGGTCTAAGGATAGTCATGACTTGGGCCATGCAATTGTAACACTCATCACAGTTTATTTTCAGTTCTTTACTCCTTGCTAGACTTTAATCCCCATAAGGGCAGGGATCTATCTGCCTTATCCTTCTTGGATCACCAATTCCCAGCATGGTGCCTGGCATCATGAGGTATTTTATAAGTATTTTGGAATGAAAAAAATGGTAGTCATTTTTAAATGGGACTATATCTTTTAAAGTGTTTATAACATTTATAAAAATTATAATGTTTTAGGGCTTAATAAATGAAGTCAAAATTTTATAGGCTTGAACCTTTTACTACATTGATATAAAACTGGAAATAAATAGCATACATATAAATAAAACTCATACATATAGAAACTGAAAAACCCTTTCAAATGATAATGGAGAGAAAGGAATATTTTTAAATATGGCAAGATATTTAGGATGAAAATCTGTATGTATATAATATTCTTAACAGCATTTTCTAAAAGAAAGAAAACTGGAAACGTTTTAAATCACTACTAATTGGAAAATGGTTATGGCATATCAAATTGATGGAGTACTATTAAGCAAATGAAATTATAATAATAAAAAAGATTAATGATGGCATGAAAAATAAGTACAATATAATTTAAGTGAGAAAAGTGCAATGCAAAATGTATATCACATACTTACAATAACTTAAACAATTTGGGAAAAAACAGAAAAATGATAACAGTTGCAGCAGAGTGGTAGAATTGTGGTTCAAATTTTTCTTTTAAAAAATAGTTTAATAACATTATAACAAAGCCTCTGTCCAAAAATAAAAAAAATAAATTCATAACACTAAATGAAACCACTTAGCTGTGAGTAGATTTTGAGGGCCAAAGTATATTTTTTATGTTAATGAGACTGCTTTTAATTAGTTTCTGTTTACTCATGCTCTATACTTTGATGTAGCTTTATTTAGAAAAGTAGATTAACTGAATTTTATACACACATGTGATTATATACAATTGTATACATAAAATGAATATGTAATATATTTTTTGATGTTTATCTAGATGAATTTAGACACACTGGAGAAAGATCAGAGGAAGGGAACTGTATTGAACTTGAAACGTTTCCTTGTGAGAACTAAGGACTTCTAGCCTGGAGAAGACCCAGATTGTATTTCATAAATGTATTAGATACAAAGTGCTGTCCTGTAGAAGACACTACAAACATTCATTCATTCATTCAACAAATGTTTCTTAGGAACTACTATGTTTTAGGAGCTGGTGCTAGGTGTTGGGGAAGCAGTGAGTGATGAATGGTACTAGACAGAGGACTGACCCCAGAAGCTATTGTGACATCCTGATGGGAGAGAATATCACCAGAGAATGGAGCATTCAGGAAGGCAGATCATAGCGAATTCAAGTTAAACATTTCTCCTGATCAGAGCTGATCAAGGATGGACAGACCACCTGTGGTGAAGCAAATTCCTTTTCAGGTTGCAATAACCCACTGGCAGTGATGATATTTTAAAAAGTAGATGTGTAATTGGACTAGATGACTTTTCAACTTCGAGATTCCCTCTATCTCACACCCAAATCAGAGACAAGTTCTCCTGAGGAGATCAAAGAGGAAAAATAAGACTCAAGCTACCTCAGCAGAGAATTGGTTTGGACATGGGGAAGAACTTACTTTCAGAGTAATTGTTCACTTCAGGTTGTGACTAGAAGTTAGGAGAAACACTGAGAGAGGATGTGAAAATACACATCTTGTGTGGCGCATTCTTTCCTCTGGAGACAGGAGGCCACGTCAGATGGTTCCTGCAAGTTTTTCTCAGCTTAGCTATTGAAATGTTCTTATCTATGGATAGCTGAGAAGACTGGTACCTAATAGGAAGCTTCAGGAAAGAAGTGGGAGGCAAAAGAGGCCATGGAGTTGACAGTTGAGCTGGAGAGCATGATGGCCTGTATCAGTGAGAGCTATCAGTGAAGACAAGGGTAAGGGCCTATATGTTTCTGCAGATAGTGCGCCAGCAGAGGCTCCAAAGAGGGGAGTCGTCTCTGTGACTTGAGGGGACCTGAAGAAACGATGGTGACAGTTTGTGTCAGGATGCAAAAGGCAAGGGTAAGGAGCTGTCACAGAGAGGGGTGGATTATGGTGTGTGTTGTTGAAATGGGAAGTGAGAAAGGTACTAGTGGGAAAATGATGAGCAAGAGGGAAGGGATTGGGACACCATGCAGGGGGATATGAGAAGGTGCCAATAAAATGCCAAAGTGTGGCTCCTCCTGGATTCAGCAGCATGGCTCTTCCTGCATAGCAGGGCCTAAGATGTGGCTGGCTTTTGTGAGATCTGCTTGGAGATTTCTGACCTGAGCAGGTCACAAATTGTGGACCATAATCAAAATCTGCCCCCCCCTTTTTTTCAATTGTACTGTTTCCTAAAAAGCCTGCTGATAACAGGTGTTGAAGAACTCCCTCAAAGACATTCTAAAACAAAAATAAGACAATGAAGATGAAATCCAAATTAAAAAAGAAAAGCTTATACTTTTGAGTTAAGAGGCTTCCACAAACACTGCATCATATCACCTTGGGATCAGAGACAGGACAACACATTTCCATCCTTTCTTTGCACATGAGGAAACGGAAGCCTAGAGCTCACAGAGATCAGATAGAGAAAAGCCAGATTTAAAATGCAGGTTTTCATACTGCAATTTCTAAATGCCTTCCCCTGAACGGCTGCAGCATTTTACATGTCAAGGAAAGCTGCTATAGTTTGTCATGCTTCTTGGCATTGTGTAAGTGCTTCTTCTGTCAGGATATTCAAATTGATAAATTTAACATAGGAGCAATGATCTATTACAGCACAAGGATATGGTAAAAGTAAGGATGGCACTTTACCTCAGTTTTTCAGAACAGTTAATGAGATAAAAAATTATGAATGGCAAGACTGCAATCACTACATATGTAGAGTACAAATACAATCCAGTTGGCTTCTGACCAACTAAATTCTTTTATGAATAAACACTGCCACATTTCCCTTGGTCTGACATCATAATGCTGGTCTCAGGATTATTAGATGGGAGGATATTGACAGCTCACCTTATGTATTACCACTTCTAGGGAAAAAGTTGCTCAAAGAATATGTCTTATTGATACATATCTACTGCTGTCACTTCTGCACATAGAGGATAGAATATTTTTATTTCTTTTTTCTTTTGACCTACCTCATTTTTATCATTAGATAATTCAATATTTTCCTTGTAGCCTTCTTTGCCCTTAAAACTAGAAACATAGGTAATTAGTAGCTTGAACTTGAGAATGTCAGTAAAAGAGGAAAAAGATCCATTAGGAATTTCATAAATGTTGACACTTCTAATGTCAAATATAATCATTTGTTTGTTTAACCTGGTCTCTTTATCTTGTTGCAGCCATTTCTCGCTCTCAGAGTGGGTGTGGATTTAATATGTAGAAATGAATTTGTTCATCTTCTGCTTCTTAGTGAAGGCCCTCTTACTGTCACTGTTTTCCTAGAATGACATTTCACATCATGGGCAGTTAGTACCTGGTTTTCTTCATAATTACCTGTTTGTATCAGGACCCTAATTAGTAAATTTGCTAAATTTTGTTTCTGCATTATGAATTGAGGCCAAGCTGTTTTTTTGTATTAATCATTTGTTTATTAAATTAGCCAAAAATTCAACATGTTTTCATATAGAATTATCTGATGATAAAATCAGTAAGGAGGAAAAAAGTGGGTACTAGAAAGATGTTTAAGTACAATGTACAAATGAATGTTGAGTTGAACAAGTAAAGAAGTTGAAAAAATGGTATTTGAAAAGTGAAAACCAAATCATTTAATTTAAAACTGATTTTAAGATAATTTTCAAGGAACTAATTCCTACATTTAAGAAACTGTAGGCCAGGTTATCAAATGTAGATGCAGCACAAGGACACTGGGGAACAATTTTCCAAGGGTCTCTATAGTTTTTTTGTACTTCTTGCAAATGAGGTAGTAACCAGTCTTTGTTCTAGATTATCTTTTCAGGATATTGGCATATCAGACAGCTTTTGAAGAGAGAGTCATGTTTCCTTCTGGGAAAAAAGGGAAAGCATGATTATTGCTCATTATAAGTTATTCAGGTTCCCTAAGCTTGAAGTTCCTCTCCAGTACCACGGTCCATGGTGTATGTAGGCATCCACCAGGTCCATTTGTATCACCCCCATGGGATTTGGAGATGAGGGGAGCTGATGCAAATGTGACTATGCTCATGGTGTTGTTGTGCCATGGATTAAGAAAGTCCTTCATCAGAACCATGAGAGACGATGGACTCTGAAAAACAAACTGAGGGTTCTAGAGGGGAGGGGGGTGGGAAGATGGGTTAGCCTGGTGATGGGTATTGAGGAGGGCACGTTCTGCATGGAGCACTGGGTGTTATGCACAAACAATGAATCATGGAACACTATATCTAAAACTAATGATGTAATGTATGGGGATTAACATAACAATAAAAAAATTAAAAAAAAATATTTATATAAAACAAAAACAAAAACAAAAACAACAACAAAAAAAGAAAGTCCTTCATCCGTGACCCAGGAGTCACATGTCTTCTCCTGCCATCCATGAACTCTGGCAGGTTTTCCTGTTTGCTTGTAAGTTAAGTCATATCACATACCCTTCACAGTTCTTGACAAGTTAATAGTTAGGAAGGAAACAATTGAGCATGTACAATGTTCTCCATTACTCAGAGGGTATAGTAGGCAGAATAAAGCCCTTCCAAGGTATCTACATTTACACCCTGGAAATTTCGAATATATTCTCTAACATGGCAAGGAGGAATTAAGGTTGCAGATGCAATTAAGATTGTTAATAATTAAACTGCTTTTAAAATAAGGAGATTATCCTGGATTATTTGGGTGGGCTCAATGTAACCACAGGTGTTCTTTGTAGAAGAGGGAGGCAGAGGAATCAATGTCAGAGTCGGGAGAGATTTGAAGATGCTACGGGGTGGATTTGAAGAGGGAGGAAGAGGCCATGAACTAAGGAATGCAGGCAACCTATAAAACTTGGAAAAGACAAGGAAACAGATTCTCCCTTAGAGCTTCTGAAAAGAATGCCGCCCTGTGGATGCCTTGATTTTAGTCCATTGAGCCTCATTCAGTCATTGAGACTAAGATAAAAATTTGTGTTAAGCCACTAAAATTGCAATAGTTTTTTTCAGCAACCATAGAATGCTAATACAGAGGAGAAAGTGTTAAACATTTCTGACATGGAAAGTTTTAGGGTTTTTTCCCTCCTTGCCTGCCTAGCTTATGCTCATCCTTTAGGCCTCAGTTTAATTTTTTTTTTTTTTTTTTAAGATTTTATTTATTTGCGAGAGAGAGAATGAGAGACAGAGAGCATGAGAGGGAGGAGGGTCAGAGGGAGAAGCAGACTCCCTGCTGAGCAGGGAGCCCGATGTGGGACTCGATCCCGGGACTCCAGGATCATGACCAGAGCCGAAGGCAGTCGCTTAACCAACTGAGCCACCCAGGCACCCTAGGCCTCAGTTTAAATGTTCTCTCTTTTCTAAGAAGAGTTCTCTGTTCTCTCTTTCTGAAGTAGCCCCTTCTTGTTATTTTCTATCCTGGCGCTATGTTTTTGTAGCACTTTCTATAAATTGCGATTAAAATCAGGTTTTGTTATAATTTTTTCTGCAGCTAAAACATTATGTATATCTTAAATTAAGATTGACAATTGTCTTTGTCTATTGTCTTTTTTGGTGAAAGTCTGTCCTTCATCTACGACTATATTCTTCATATATATATCTATATATTTTTAAGTAGGCTCCACATCCAGGGTGGAGCCCAATGCAGGGCCTGAACTCACGACCCGAGGCCAAGACCCCAGCTGAAATCAAGAGTCAGACGCTTAACTGACTGAGCCACCTAGGTGCCCTATTCTTCCTACATTTTTAATTTAAAATGTCCTTTAAATAAAATGCTGTAGCTGGGAAGCACTAGCTTTGATCTTTTTTCTTTTCTTTTCAAAATGAGCTTAACATAGTGCCTGGCACAGAACAGGCACACAATAAAAATTTGTTGAATGACACTGCATTACAAAATAAAAATTTCTAAAAGATTAACATGTATATGATGGATATTATAAGTATTAAAACCATATTCCCCATGCAAACACCTCAAGATAAAAACATGCAAAATTATACAATTGAGACAAAAACAGAGCCATATAGCATATAGCATGCTCCTAAAACTATATTTATATTCCCAAATCAATGACCTCAAAGATACTGATAGTCTTCATATAGATTCTTACATAACAAATTTCTTTTAAAGCTCAGTATTAATAAAAAGACTATCTCTTCTCATGATCAGTATTATTTGAAATCAGTAAATGTGAGCTAGCTAAATGAATTCCTTTTCTCTTTTCACCTTGGCTTCTAGAAAGCACAGGCTACCACCTTGTGTATTTGGAGGCCAGGGAGTACAGAGTAGGCCTTCATGATTTACTCTATTTCTTCTTTCCTATCCTACTCCCCTGGCCAGTTCCCTGTCTGATTCTCTTTTTGGCTTGTGTTCCTTTGCTCTTGTTTTAACTATGTTTCTTTGTAGAGTAAACGAACACAAGTATTTTCTGAAAAAAAAAAAAAAAAATTAAAGTACTAACGGGCTCATTCACTGATGTATTTAGGCCCCAGTGTAGGAGTTTTCAAAATTGCTAGGCTTCTCCTACACTCTTTCTTTTAGGCTTTGTCTGATTTTCTCACAGTAAGAATAACATCCAAAGTCATCTTCCCACTGTATAGTTTACCTGGCAACTATTTAAATAAATGAATCATTAATGTTTTAAGCCAAATCCCCTCTTGGACATATACTCCCTATGTAATGTTTCAAAAAGGAAAGTAATTTTGAGCTAAAGGGGTATTGTATGTACATAGTTGTGAACATTCAGTAAATGACCATAAAAGACAGACATATATTTCCCAGCAGGTGCATGCTAAAATGGATGACAGTTTCCCCTATGAAATGCTACTAGAAATATTAGAATTAAGTCTAGTAAAAAGGTATTTTAAAGGAATTTCAATGAATCTATATCTTCATCTCCAGTTACAAAGAGTGCAAATAAGAGGAATGTGAGCTCTTCTATTAGATCATAGATGAATACAAACAGTATGAGGCTTAATGAGTTTTTTTCTTTTAATATCAAACCCTAGTTTCTGTGAGGTAGGGGTTGGAAGGAGAAATAAGGAAGGAATGAGCTTCTTCCAAAAGTGTGTGCTGGACAGTCTACAGGGGAGAGTCATAAGACCTCCATAGTAGCCTCAGACCAGCTCTGTTTTATCTTTCTAAATTAATGGACTTCGTGTTAAGACACTGATTGTAGGTATCTGTTCAAATTGTGCCTTTTTTTCATAATTGTTCAGTGATTTGGCTATGTTGATTATTAAATATTTTGAATATCACTCATGGTTCTGTATAAAATTTTATCTGAAAAAGGACTCCATTGCTAAGCAGGCAGTATTGCGTAGTGGTTATAGTTACTATGTGTTTGGAATCACACAGACCTAAGTTCAAGCTATAACGCTGCTGCTTACTGGACGGTTGGTCTTAAGCAAGTTATTTGACTTTCCACAGCCCTGCTTTCCTTACTTGCAAAATGGGGCTAATGATTGTCCTACTTCTTTGGGCGGTTGTGAGAATTGAAGGTGGTGTAGTCAGTCAACTGCTGGCACACACTAACCACTTAAACACACAAATAACAAGCAAGTCACTTAAGACCATACCTCTAAGTATTTAAATGGAAGCAATATCAGGACAACAAATAAACTATTCTTTTTTTTTTTTTTTTTGCCGGGTATGAAAGTGAAGAAATATTTCTTTTCTTTACATCTTAGAGATGAAGAATGAATAAAAGAATTTTAAAACCTACCATATAGCTATAATCTATAAATTTCAGATTTTTAAAAAACTTTATTACAGGAGGCAATTGGTACTCAAAGTTCAGCATTGGTCTTCTTTTTTTTTTTAAAAATTAGCATATAATGTATTATTTTTTTCAGGGTACAGGTCTGTGATTCATCAGGCTTACACAATACACAGTGCTCACAGCATTGCTCTTCTGATGACACGGAGGAAAAATAGCCTTTCTATCGAATCACTGCCATCAGTTAGAATTCCAAGTTGGGTATCATGGTTGACTTAGCCATTATTGACAGTCTTTATATTTCTTATTCTAGAGAAATATGTAGTAGGAGGAATCAAATTATTTTCCTACTTGAAATCAATGGTTTGTACCAGACACTAATTAAAATGTAACAGTTTCAACAAAATTTAATAAGAAAAAGTCACCCAGAATTAATATAACTGTGCTACCATTTGTTACCTGTAAAATACATTATTAGATAAATATTCCAGGTGAATTCTACATTTAGCTAGCTATTAACCTCTTCCATATTTATTTTTCCTCTAAGGAGTTTCTAGGAGCGATGACAACGTTAGACTTGGTTCATGAGAAACAACATCAAAATCTAAAATGTTACAATCTCAAGTAACAAACAATTCCTAAATTGCCAAAGATTTTACAATCTCCAAATATAAGAGAAATAATGCTTTACATAAGAACCTTACTACTAATAAAGAGCTTTCTGATTTTTATAGACCAGGAATATTTTTTTCTAGATGTTATTGCTTAACTACTATCACATTTCTTGAAAATATGAGCATACACTTCGTTTTAGTGACATTTACCTCACACTGTAAGCGATGGCCACTCAGGTCAGCATTGGCACTACTAAAGGATGGTAATTGGGTCCTAATGCAAGTTTATAACCCAACACAAATTAAAGGGAAATCATTTTCTCCTACTCTGCAAAGAATTACCAGAATTATATAAGGGAAAACTTACTTGCCCAAAAGGAACTTTTCAAATTTGTTTTGAATTTAAAATACTGCACTCTTAAGACAAACACCAACAACCCAGGTATATAAACATGGAAGTGAAAATACACAGAAAAGCAAATGCAAATGACTCTTAAACATAGGAAAAGATTCTCAACTCATACATCGTATGAGAAATGCAAACTCATCTTACACTCTGATTTTTTTTTAATCTATTATTTTGGAAAACATAAAATTTGATAACACACTAGTTTGGTTAGAATAAATGAAAATAGGTCTCATACACAGCTGATAGGTGTCTAATTTGGCAATATTTATTGAAGTTTCAAATGTGCAAACTCTTGGATTCTAACTCAAGGAATATATCCTGCAGACACGCCTGCATTAATGTAAAATGACATGTGTATAAAGTTGTCTCTAAACTACAGCAGTATTTCTAAGAGCAAAACACTCTATTTAATTGTAGCACTATTTCTAAGAAGAAAACACTGGAAAAACCCATATGTTCATCAATGGGGAGTATATGTCTTCAACATAATGGAATATTATGCCATGATAAAGAGGAGGAAATATGTATACACTGATATAGACAAGCCTCTAAGATTTAGTAAAAGTCAAGTTCAGAAAGAACATTATGTACTACCACATTTCTTATATTTATTAACTTAAATGATAAACAATGGTTGCCCATGTAGATGGAAATTGGGTGGCTGGAGGATAAGAGTGGAAAGGAGACTTTTCACTGCATACTATTTTCTCTCTCTTTAATTTTGATCTGTATAAATATATTACCTACCCCCAAAAACAGTGAGAAAACTTAAAATATATAAAACAAATGCAGCGAGTGGTCCAGCACACCTCCCACTTGTGATAGTCATGCTGTGTGTGGGTGAGCTGATGACTGACCTGAGGATCCCACTGTGCGTGCTCCTGTCATCAGGATGTACGTAAGTGGAGGTCAAAAACCTGTCATAACTACCTGCACCTCTCTCTAGCACCAGCTAAGCCTTTTGGCATTCATTTTCATTTTTTCATATTCTTCCTTTGACAGCCTAAATTAACAAGTGGCAGTGGCAGCAACTGTGGGATGCCTTAAATGGACATTCCCACATGTAAGATCATGTTCTCTGGATGCCCCTCTGAGAACTCTGCCTAAATCCATCACTTAGCAGTTGGGACTTGCTTTAGAATGCACCCTTAGTGTTCATGACACTTAAGTGGAGAGAAGTATATAATAACTCAATTCTGAAGTATCTGTGAGGACAACTCTCTGTTGGAGCCAGAAATGCTGAGCAGGGCCCTTTAGTGCCAGTGACGGCTTCCTGTCCTCGAAGATGACATACCTCCCTGGTGTTAGAGAGCATAATATTTTACTTACTTCTTTTGCTTAAGTGGATACTTGATTGCTGCTCCCATAACCCACACAAACGATAGGACATTCTGTTCGTTCCTAATTTGAGATTAGTATCAGAGCTGAGCTACTTTAAACTACTCTGGGTATCTTTTTCCAGTCCCTTGCTGAGTGAAGTTTTAAAGTTATAAAATGATTAAAATAAGAACAAAAGAACCAACTGGTGTGAAGTTACCAGCTTTGAACATTCACACCTTATGATGGCATTGGAAAATGTGAATATTGATTGTTGCATTAATTTTTATTTTTCACCATTCTGCTTGGTATTTAAAAACATTTATTTGTTGTGCTTAAAACTTTACATGCCAACACATAATGCTCACCCCATCTCAAAGCCAGTGCTCTAGGAAACATCCCAAACAGAGGATACTTAAAGCACAGAGCACACACATGGTGTGTTAATAAAGTCACTGAGAATTCTTATCAATATTTTAAATTAATTTTTTAAACACTCAAGGTAAATTAGTGTGACTCTTTCATTAAAAAGATGTGCTTACCACTATATGTATTAGTATGTTTCCTTCTAAGTACTTATAAACAATTATTCAATAATATTTCAAATATCAAAAACAAGAGAAAAAGCCAATAAATATAAGTGAGCATGCCAAAATATACAAATAACCCTGTGGACTAACTTTAAAGGTGTATTACAAAAGCAATTTATCATGGTAGCAGTTTACATAATTCTAATAACTCTTACCGTTTTTTGATTAGTGCTGTACATCCATAAGGAAAAAGGACACAGGAGAGGTACAAGTAACAAAAAGAAGAAAATTTTTCTTACACTTTTCTCCTCCTTCAGACTAAGGCTTGCTGAGCTTTCCAAGAAGACTGAGCACAAATGGATTATGTACTGACCTTCACCTGGGTTAGATCATTGACCAGTAGAATGAAAGGGAGGGATAATTAATACTTGCTGCCCTAAGCATGTTTCAACCCTTTTTGATTGTGACACTCCCCACGTCTCATTCCCATGGTGCTCTGTGGCTTCCCCTGAAATCTGTCCTCCCACTGGTGCCTACTCTCATGTACATGGTCCCTCCTATTGTAAACAAATCACACCATACCCTTAATCAAGAGGTTGAATGTTCTTCCACATTCTTCAATTTAAGCCAGGTCCTCTAAGGAGCCCAACCTCACCCCACCCTCCAGCCTCTGTCACAGAGGGTTTTTGTCCTTCCTGTCCCCTTAGCTCAGTATCCCAGAATACTGTGTCATCTAGCTATTCTATCCTCTCCAATTCTGTCATCTACCAACTCCTGATTATTTCCCCACATTTACTAAGAGTTTATACCTGGATTATGGTTCCTCTTTGCTCTTTGCTCCAATGTCACCCTAAGTGACATCCAGCTGTAGATGACATCTAATATGCTGGTCTTTCACTTATTTATTTTTTAACTCCTCAACTCCTCAATTCTTCTAATTTAGCAACACAATCCCATGCAACTTAACTTCTCAAATCTTATACTCCAGTACTACTCCTTGACCAAACCTCCTAGCCTTTCAGCTCTTCCACTCTCTTGTCCCAAATGCCCTTCCCCTAGCCATCAGTCCCTGCACCAGTGCACACTCTATCAATCTGAGAGCTCTCTTCTGTTCTTTCCTACCCAGCCCAGACCCACAGCCCACCACTGCAACCATTCTCTCATCATTAATCACAAGAGTTCTGCCCTTGTGTCCGTGTCATCAAAACCTCACGTCTGAGTCGAAACTTTTGGATTCTCAGAGACATATTGCAGAAAATCATACAACTTTGCTGTTTGTTGTCATTATAGATTCATGGTCCCTCTTCCTTGGAGAGGCCCTGAATTCTCTGCCTTAGTCTTATATAGCCCTTTTCTAATTTGTCTCTGTTGTCTATCCAATCTTTGGTTAGAAGTCTCAGATCCTTCGACTGCTTCCAACTCAGTTAAAAAATCTGAGCTTAGAATTATTTCAACCTACCCTCCACCCATAACAACTCTTCCTTCTTATCTTAGTGAAACAGGTTTCCTCGTGTTCCATCTGTCTCCACTCCCCTATCCTTTCATACTTCCTTGGGGATCTCACATCTTCAATCATCCTTTTATTAACATCATTTTCTCTTTCTTTCTCTATGGGCTTTTCCAATATAATCATGTCCAGTGTTCATTTCCTTCTTTTCTTTTCTCCTTCCCTTTCCTTTCCTTTTCCTTTCTCTTTTCTTCTTTTCCTTTCTCTTCTTTTCCTTTCCTTTCCTTTCCTTCCTTCCTTCCTTCCCCCCTCCCTCCCTCCCTCCTTCCCTCCCTCCCTCTTTCCTCTCTCTCTTTCTTCCTTTTTCTTTCTTTCTTTCATGGGGGGAGGAGCAGAGGGAGAGAGACTCTCAAGCAGACTCCATGCTGAATAAGAGCCCAATGCAGGGCTCCATCTCATGACCCTGAGATCACGACCTGAGTCAAAACCAAGAGTTGATGTTTAACTGACTGTGCCACCCAGGCACCACTTCCAGTGTTCATATTCCAAAAGTGAAAATCAGCCCATCACTCTACATTCCCTTTGAACTATTGTTCCATTTCTCCTCTTCCTTTCAAGGGGAAGGTTTTGGTATTTTGGACACTGTGCCCTCTTTCCCTTTCAATCTTACTTCTGTTTTGTTTAGAAATAAGCCAATTTTTTTTTTCTTAGCACAGCTTTCACTTGATTATATAATGAAATCAGGTGTCAGTTTGAGATAATGGTTTATTCTTTTAACAGAGGTAATTAAGATTATAACATATACTCAACCATATAATGAGCCCAAAGACTAATTTTTCCAGTGCGTGAAATTTCAAGGTAAAAATTATGCATGCTAAATTTTAGTCCACATTCTAAATAGGAGATATGTGAACATGGTTAATCTAACTTTTGGGGTCCAAACTATTTCCCCAGGCTTGCTAAACTAGAGTGTGTCTAGTCCCATTCTCGAGGAAGCAAGGTTTCCAAGTCGAGTTGTGGTGATAACCATTAAAGTGTTCTCTCCATAGACCCTTGACAGCCAAACAGATTATTTTTCACTCTTAATGCTACCTCTAGAAACTCTGTAACTAGCTATTTTCTCAAAGCCTCCTGTCCATGAGGAGTTACTTCTTAGAGTTCCTTCTTAATTAATTCTCATCATTTCTTAATTTGATAGTTTTTTCTTAATTGCTCACATTCTCCAGAATTCTTTTCTCATCCTTCTTTCTTTTTTCTTACGTAAACTCTACGCCCAACGTGGGGTTCGAACTTACAACCCCAAGATCAAGAGTCACATGCTCTACTGACTGAGCCAACCAGGTGGTCCTCATCCCTCTTTCTTGTTGCACCTCAAGAGTATCAAGTATGGATGATTCTTCAATATATCTGTCTTTGGTTATAAACTTTCCTCTGTGTTTCCTACATGACTCTATCCAACAAATGTGCTGCTTTGCCACCTGCCTTCACACAAAATATGTTCCAAATTGCAGTTATCCATTTACCTCTAAATGTGCTCATGTTTCTGAGCTGGTGGCACTTTGATCCTTAGAAAATGCTTCTCTGTTTCTCACCTGCCACCAATGTGTAAAAATTTTCCTTCCTTCCTTGCTTCCTGGTTTCTTTCCTTCTTCCCTTTACTTTGGTTTCTCTTCTTTGTACTAACTATTGCTCCCCCGGATCTGCCCTTTGCTTTTCTCACCTAGATTATCACAGGTATAACCTCCAAATGGCCTCTAGTCTTTTCCCTCTCAAATCTGCCTCTAAACCAGTGGCTTTCAATTATTTTTGACCAAGTTCCATGGTAAATAAGTGCATGTTACATCACAACCAGGACACCTTCCCTGCCCCCAACACACACAGCTAGAGAGCACACACTCTCTCTCTTCTTCCTATCTATATTTTTATAGGTATATATATATACCTAGATATATATCAGAAACCAAAATTTCACAAGATAATACTTACCTTCCAATATTCTATGAACTCTAATATATCCTATTGTACTGTATTCCTATTCTATTCTATTCTAATTCTATTCTATTCTATTATTTCTATTTCTATTTCCTTTAAGCATAATGCTGAGCACAACCCATTAAATTGATTTCACAACCCAGTAATAGATTATAACCCAGAGACTGAACACTATTTTTGCTCTCTATATACATTAGATTGATATAGCAAGAACAACAATCTGACTCCATTGTTCTCCATATTAATCCTTTTGGGAGGCCTCATGTTGCTCACTGGATAATGTTTAATATCTTGAAAAGGCATGCATGTCCCCCTGGCAAGCCGTCAGCTCTTCCAGCTTCATTTCTCCCCGTTCCACCCTACACTTTCTAGCCTGGCAGCTCTCCACTCCTTCCTATTTGCCCTGGAGTTTTCTTTTTCTGGTTCTCTCATATCCTCATCCCCCTGGCTGCTTTCCTTTAAAAGCAATACTTGGGTCATGGTAAATAAAATGTCTATTGAAATAAGTAGTGAGAAAGTGACACCTAATAATTTGTGGTTGACTTCTTGGTATAAATTACCCCACAAAATCAATAATTACTTACTCATACATTGGTATCATCATCATCATCATCATCATCATCGACTAAAACAAGTACTCCAGAAATCATTTATTTCTGTATATAAAATATACTTTGACAGTGGCATTCAAGTATGTTTGAATCCCATGTTCTAGGTACTCATAATTATTCATATAAAACAAGGAAACCACACTGAGACAGTACAGTGAAAATCTATTTCTCTTTATTATTACCCCCTACCTAACTATATCCTATTCTCTGATAGGAACAGCATCATCTCCCAGGTGGAAACAAAGCCTTCTCTATTTTCTTGAATGTCAAATGAGGCAACAGAAGAGTTAAACAAATAACTAGAGGTTGATATAAAAAATTTCCCCTGCGTTCTTCTAGATAATTTGAATCAAAAGAGTAACCACAAACACACTCTGCATTACATTTCTGTGAACAAATGCAAGTGGATCTCATCTACTCAGCACCTGTAGAATCTGAACATCACACTGTATTGTGTATGAAGGCTGGAAAGGCATGGAGAAAAAGACAGAGGATTGCTGTTTTTAACTTTATTTGGCTTTGGAAGCCTTGCAATTAACTTGGAAAGTTGGACGGTGGGAGAAATTTTGGGCAACATTATCTAATATTTGGGTAAGAATCATCTTTTTGTGTGTGTAAACCTCAACATGGAATGTTGGAGTGTAAATTTCCAAGGACTACATTTTCATGACAATGATATTTAAATGTTTCTTGATGCTTTTTAATAGTTTTAGAATGTTTAGATATTACTTCTCTTAATTCCCTTTAAAAAAACACATAAGGGTTAATACCTGTTGTAGGTGATTTTAAAGGGGAAGAAAGTGATGGGCATTTTCTATGCCAGCAGTTCTCAGCTGTTACCTGCTCAATAAAATGACCTGGGAACTTAAAAATACTAATGCCCCAGGCATGGTCATTATCTGAACTCCACAGTTGTATCAGACTCTCTGAGGGTGGGTTTAGGCATCTCTGTCTGTGTGTGTGTGTGTATGTGTGTATATACATATATATATATACATATATATATTTAATAGCTTTCCTAGTTAGTTGTAATTATGTCAAGAATCTATGAGGTTCATAATATTTTTATATGGAATATAATTCTTCTTTCATTTGTAAAGTGATACAAATTATAGTATAGTCTTCCTTATTGAAAATGCTCCTACTCACCGCCCCCCCCAAACTCCACCACTATGGGAAAACTCAGTTCTTACTGAGATAGTAAATGCCTGCCTTATAAGCCTCACTCTTGTTCTCCTTTTTGATTTTCCCCACATGCCTCCCCACAAGCTCTCCATGTTACGGGAATGGTGTGCAAACCAGAATTGCTGCTCCTTTCCTTACTGTGTCAATGGCAGCTCTTATGAAGGAAAGGGAAGCGGGGCTTAGCAGGACTCAGACGACTCAGGTGTGCAGGGGGAGCCGCGGCCATCTGGATCAAAAGCTTCAATAATAATAGGGGCCCATCAAATAGAGGGATGGCCTCAGACATTTTTCCCATTTCCCCTATCTTTTCTAATAATACTCAGCCTGAAAAATATTGTGTTCCTTTAACCAATCATCAACTCTCCTTTGTGTAGCTTAAATCTTTTAATCTTTTTGATTCCTCTGGGTTGGGACTGATTACCACTGAAGTTAATTAAATTACACTGAAATACGTAGGAAGTCCTTCTAAATGTCCACTTAAAAGACACATTTCAGAAAAAAAATCTTTAAGGGTATAAACAAAACACACTAAATTAAAATTTAAAAATGCATAACCTGAAAATGCAAATGAAGTCTTAGGAGACAGGCAGCCGGCCCTATTCTTTGTCTCTAATCTCTGGTTCCCGGAGGGCAGGAACTAACTTTTACTTGTATTTGTATCCCCTGCACTTAGGACTGTGACAGGCTGAAACAGCTAGTAAATGTTAGTGGTATTATTATACTTTTTTTTCTTATAATGGCGAATCCTGCTTTTCTAGAGATTTGTCTTATTTAACCAGTGTTTAATTATAGGGATGTATCTAATTTTATTATTTTATTTTTGAGGTTAAGAGAGGTATTTCTTTTGTGTTTTCCTGCTATGTAAATTTGCTAGGGTATAAAAATATCTTTTATCATTAAATACTTATTAGTTATGGTGTCCCTGAATAAAACAAAGATGGCAACAATCAAGTTAAAAACTGAAATGTTTAATCCTGAACATGAAGTTCAACAGTCAGTTTATACCTGACAACTAAGAAAAAAAATGAAGTATTTCTAGCATAACAATTTATGCATTTAAGTGAAAGTTTTATTTTTTGCAGGAAGCAGTTAATAGTTCAAAATAATGTTTGATTTAGATCACTGGTTCTGAAAGGGGGAACAGAGTGGAAAACATGCATTATTTTGGCCCCTTTCTTTGAATTTCAAGTATTGTTAAAAGAAGGTTATAAATTTTTAATGTTAAAGGGGAAAAATAATGATAAACACTAAGTTAGGCAAAATCTTTTGGGGTACTAGAGTTTTAGGTTACATTACAGGTTACAAACTGTTCAGGGAAATGAGGTACTTGAGAAGCATAATGACAACTTGTACATGAATTTAGAGTTCATCACGTTTTTCAACAAGCATTTCTATGTGAAAGTACGTTGTGGTTGGGCATTAGTTATTATCATTCCTACTTAACAGTGTTCTAAGGACTTAAAGGATGTTTGTTGCTCAAAGTCACACAGCATTTAGGAACCAGAAACGGCATCAAACACAGATTTGGTGTTCTGTCACACCTCTGGACCCACATGGCCACCTTTGGCTATGTGAACTACATATATGAAAGTGGGTACCGCTAATTTGCTAGAGGCACAGTGGTAGGCACTTGTGAACGTGGTGTAGCATAAATCCCTAGACCAGCAGTTTGGGAGCTTATTTGAAATAAGGCATCTGGTGCCCCATCAAAGATGTAACGCATCAGAATCTGCTTTTTAATAATATTCCTATACAGTTTTTATACATTTTAAGGTAAAAAGCAATAGCGTAAGGAATTCCACATATGAAATCAGGGCACCTGAATTCAATCTCAGCCCTGCCACAAACTAGCTGTGGCACTGTAAGTTGTTTGTTTTTTTTAACTTTTTAGAATATCAGTTTCTTTATCTGTAAAATGGAGTTGATAATATCTGCTTTTGTGGTTTGTTGCCATGCTTATCTGAATAAGAGGGCCTGGATCCCAGCAGGAGTTTAAGAAATGCATACTGAATCCATATGCAAATCCACAGATGTTTAAAAAGACAGCACAGGCATTCAGAGAATTTGGTGAACTCTCGATTTCTTGATTATATTGCACTAAGAACTATCTTGTGTTAGAATCGATTTAAATTAAGCTTTCTGGGATGTCCACATTTTCATGCCCTAGAGATTTGCTACAGAATTATTCTCAGCATAGCAATTATAGGTGAGGCTGCCCTATAATGAGATATCTTTGCTACTTCATTAAATAAACCCCCTTGGATGGGCTCCAAAATGGACCTGCCTCATACCAAATTCCATTACACTGGAAGTAATCACATAAGAAGGCCCTGGTGCAGGTTCAATCATCTGGATACCTACCATTTACCATAAAGGGAATGTGTTCTAGAACAGTGATTCCCAAAAGTGGGTTCTCAGACCAACGCTTTACTGATTCAGGGGGAAACAAAAAAATAAAGACAATTTAGTTAACTTTTCATAAAATTAATATATAACCTATTTTTAAAATATCCTTCATTCTGAGAGTGTACCCTTTCTTTTTTTAAAAGATTTTATTTATTTGAGAGAGAGAGAGAGAGAGAAAGAGCATGACCTAGAGGGTGGGGTGGAGGGAAAGGGAGAGAGAGAGAGATAAGCAGACTCCCCGCTGAGTGTGGGGCTCCATGTGGGGCTCGATCCCAGGACCCTGAGATCATGACCTCAGCCGAAGTCAGATGCTTAACCAATTGATCCACCCAGGTGCCCCCTGAGAGTGTGCCCTTTCTATTTTCTATCCCTTTGGCATTAAACTGCTCTGTATTTTTTAAAATAATGATGATAGTAGATTGTAATTTTTGTAATGTTCTTGCAAAATTCAAATACAATGTAAATCCTCTCCTCCACCACTAACTTTTTTTTTTTTTTTTTAATTTACAGGTCCTTGAAATTCAAAAATTCTAAACCATTGTTATAGAAAAAAGCTCTTAAAAGGAAATTCTTTCTTATGAAATTAGTGAGGGCATAGAGCATTTTTTTTTAAAGATTTTATTTATTTATTTGACAGAGAGGGAAAGAGAGCAGAAATAGGCAGAGTGGCAGGCAGAGGGAGAGGGAGAAGCAGGCTCCTCGCTGAGCAGAGAGCCCGATGCGGGGCTCGATTCCAGGATCCTGGGATCATGACCTGAGCTGAAGGCAGATGCTTAACCGACTGAGCCACTCAGGAGCCCTGAGCATAGAGCATTTTAAGTTAAGGGAAAAAAAAAAAGCAAACTGTCAAGTTTCAACTGAAGGGCAAATCGTTTAATGTTGTCATATCAGAGTACAATGCTCCTCAAACTACAGTGTGCACAAGGATCACTTTCCTGGCACAATCCAAAATTCTGTGTTTCCAACAAACTCGGAGTAGCAAAGGCATAATGGTTAATTGGGGAACCAGGCCATCCTGGTTCAGCTTCTGGTTCTACCACTTCTAACTATCGTCCCTCAAGCAAGTTACTCAACTTGTCACTTAGTTTTTTCATTAGTAACAAAAGAATAATAGTCCCATCTGTTAAAAAAAGAGATAACAGGCCCCAAATGGAATCAGTTGTGCTATGCCCCATGTCAGCAGATCGACTTAATACCTAACCTAATTGCAGTTTCAGCCTTCCAGGAATATAACCTTTAACGAGTCAACATGAAAACTAGCTGGTCAGCACTATTTAGATAATCCACCTGATGAACACTTTCTATTCTCTAAGGGTGACCTTGCCTAAAACAATGCATTCTTTATTAATAATTTCCTTTTCCTGCCCCTTTTCTGCCTTATGCCCTTCAGAGCTCCTTTCTACTGCTAGATAGCATGCTGCCAGATTCTTGAACTGTTGAATAAAACCAATTAGATCTCTAAATTTACTCAGTTGAATTTTTTTTAACAGATTTGGTGGCAGCAGTGAGATTAAAGGAGACTTCAGTAGCTTCAGGGACAATGAGAAACACAGGCATAATAACCTGTGAACACTCTTGAGTCCAGTGTCTTTCTCACCATTTCTCAACACTATGGGTAAGTTCTTGGTTCTGAGCTCTGCTCACTTTGTGTGGAGCTCCAGATCTAGTTGGCTTTTCAGTCTGCAATTCCCAGGTCTTTGAGTAAAAAACCCTAGCCTTTGATTCTGACTCCAGATTCCATGTTGGAAATTGCTGATGGTTTAGTCTGTGGTTCCCCATTTGTGTGGAATCCTTCCCCAGATTCCGTGCTTGGAACTGCTGGAGGCAGCTGCAGTCCTCCATTTGTTTGGAATCAGTCAGCAGCCCTCATTCTTAGGGTTCTGTTGGCTCAATCTTTACCCTGGACTCAGGTTCCACAGAGCAAATTACTAGTGGTGCATGCACAGCCTTCTCTTGGTCAGTGTGCTGTAACATCTAAACCCCCCGCCTCTGATCCTATCTCAAGATTCCTGTGGGAACTGTTAGTAGCAGTTTGCAGTCCCACATTCAGATGGAATCCCTAGTCCATAGTCCCCATTTGTTGAAGTTTGCTGGTTCAATCCTTTCCCCAGTCCCCAGTTTGTTGGTTTTTGCTGGTATGTAATGTACACATGAGGTAAATGCTAACTGCTAATGGGAATCTTAGAAACTAAAAAAGCCACAAAAATTGGTGGGCAAGAGTCAAACACTGAAATACTGTTAGAGCACTCATTATGTAACTCAAAGACTCCCATGGAAGGATAAGTTGGTTATCCAGAATGGGTTAGATTGACACTAGAGTCATCTGCCAACTTCAAGAAAATTTCCGTGCAATGAGGTACACTGTAAAACATCACACGGTTCTTAGCCCAGCAGCACATCCTTTTCAGGTATTAATTTGGCTCTGAGAGACCCAAAGGCTAAGCTAAAATGAATGAATGAATGAATGAATGATAAAAAATGGGATCCTTAAAATCCAGAGAGTTAAGTGTTCCACCTTCTAGCATACAGCTTATTTTATATCTAAAAACTATGGACACAGAAGCTATAAATATCTATAAAAATGGCACAATCTTACTAAAAACAACCTAAAATTACAATGACCATTATGGTCTTATTTAGATAAGATTGTTTATTTAAGAAGGGCACTTAAAAGCTAGGCCTCACAAATCAAACAGAACAGGATACCTATCTTAATTGGTATATAGAAGCTTCCAAAAGGCTTCAAGACTCTAAAATAACTTTATTGAAAGTTTTGTTGCAAAAGGCTAATGAAAAATTAAAGACACAAAAGGTATCTAAAATAACACCTAGGTCTCTTCCATTATATCCTCCTAAAAATCCATCATCAAAACACTGGTCCATAAACTGATGTCTCAGTTGTAATCATCTGGGACACTGGAAAACAGATTGTCCTGGAAGGCCCTATACAAATCTTTAATACCTACTCATATGCTCCCATATCTACCTTCCAAGAAAGGCCCCCATATGGATTCCTCCCCAAATTGATGGGATTCACTCATTTCCTGGTAAGCTGCTACATTATTCCCTTAAACGGCTAAAGGAAACTAAAATTAAATTTAATGAATAACCTTGCCAAATTCTAGTAAATATCAGAGCTACAATCTCCATTTTAAACCCCAGTCAGAATCTGCAGATGGGATCCTGGAAAAACTGGCAGAAGCCAACTAAGGGTGAGAATTCTTAGTAGATTCAGCTTTCCCAGCTCTCTGTCTGTAGTACTGGGTAGAGAAAGGAAATTAAAATATCTTTTGCACCTTCTTTGGGGACACCTTGTAAGTATAAGGGGTTGTTCAGTACTGTCAGAAGTATTTACTGTTTGTCTTGGCTAATAGCTACAAAGTAGCTCTGTGGTCAAAAATTGGCCCAATTGCAGAGCCTGATGAGAATTTATTTTTAGGTTTCCTCCCCTAAGCCAAAATGAAACTCTATACCCAGAGAGAAAGAAAAAACCTTCTGAAGGCTTTGAAAAAGAATTTACTAAAAAAGATAGCGTAGTTAAATTGGTCGATCAACCCTTGGTGTCGTTTAGGCTGTGAGCCAACTCTTTGAGGAATTGAGAACAACTGTCCTTATCTTACATATTTTTGCAGCACTAAAAATGCAGCTCCAGAGGCAGCTCAAGGTTCATCTATTCCTTTTTAACCAATCCTAAAATCTCCCCCATTTATCTCAAAAGACTTGTAAATATTGGCCTTAGGAAACCAAAGTCCTTCTTGGAGGAACTTACATTCTTTCCCTGTGCCTTTGAGATGGAAACTCTTATCTGAGCCATCTCTTGAAGTAAAAATTTCAGGGAGGTAATTCTTACTGGAGGAAAAAAATTGGGGGGGTGGCGAGTTACTCACTTCCTTCCTTCCTTCCTTCCTTCCTTCTTTTTTTAATACAAACTGCTCCACAGCTTCCATGAGTTTACTAGTCAAGGACAAATACAAATTTAAGTGTCTTCTCCACAAATATTAGCAGAAAAAACTTTAGCCATATGAGCAGATAAACTTAATTTATTCTAACTATTCTTTTATAACTATTGAATTTTACATTATTGTGCCTGTTTTATGGTTAAAATTTTTAAGTGAAACTATAAGGTCTCTGTGTCTGTCTGTGTGTTTATGTACGTCTATATATGTGTATTGTAGATATGTGATAATTTTCTACCGCTGGATGGATATTGTCAAAATTAATTTGTAAAAGAGCTCTATTTAGTTGGTTTAAAGGCAAGTGCTTATAAGGACTGGGTATTCAAAAACTCTCAGAAATATAAAAATTTAACCCAATGATTTTTAAGTTCACATGATCTAGGATTAATCTTTAGTAAATAAAAGCTAATCTAAGGCAAATTAAAGTTATTAGAGTTATAATCTCTAGTACATAAAAGCTAGTTTAAGGCATGTCTTTAGTGTTATCAGCATTAAACATAAAATTTTTATTCTACCTGGGTTTACTAATCAAATAAATTCTTATTATCTCTACTAAAATGTGTTGGCCAAAAAAATAACTTAGGATGACTGACTTTGTCTAATGTCTTATGAAATTTTGTGGGTAATCTAAACATAATTGTTAAGAACAAGTAAATTAAATACTTGTAGGTAGTGATGCGGGAAACAAAGGCAAAAGAAAAATTATTAAATTTCCTTACTACCTATAGCCCATTGACAAGTCCTCGAAACAGGCAGAGTGACATTCCTCTAGGGACTCAACTGCCTGGATGTTGATACTTTGCTAAGGGCAAAAGGAAATCTTATCCCAACCCCCAGGACCCTGTAAGTCTACCTTAACATATAAAAATTCCTTTGGAAACTTCCTTTATCTCTACACCACCCCCCCCGCCCAAGATATATCTTGGCGATCATCCCCCCAATAGATGACCCACCGATATACATCTGAAGGGTCTCATGACTGAGTTTTTACTAAATAGTAATAAATGACCTTTCCTAACAATAGCTAGCCCCCTCAGGATCCTGGAAACCCTACTTCCAAAAATACCTGGGAAGCTTATACTACCCCTAACCCCCTCCCAACTTGAAAGTATATATTGGGCCACTCCTCATGACCCCAGTGCAGCTCTTTCTGCCCACGTGTCTTGTCCCCATGCTTTAATGAAACCACCTTTGTGCACCAAAGACATCTCAAGAATTCTTTCTTGGCCATCAGCTTCAAACTTTAACATCTTTCCTATGTCAGGTAGGATAAAAAGTTGTTAGATGAACTTTTTGAATAGTTTCTCCAAACCTTTATAGTAACCTGAAATCTGAAAATTTTGCTAAACGTTCAATGATGAGTTAAATTAAATTCATTAAATACCCAGATCATTTCCAAATAAGACAAAATAGAAACATTAATTACTGAACATAGGTTTATCCTCTTTTGGTTTCCTTTTTACAAAGGAACTAAAGATATTTGGATCTATCAGTAAACATATTTTATGCCACATTGAAAAAATTGTACTCTAAGGAAGCATATGTCTCTAGAAATCATAAAATATAAATTTGCCAATATGAAGAATGCTGATGTAACAGTTCACAATTGCTTACTTAGTTTTTACTAAGATTAAGGTTTTAAAGGGTGAAAAATTCTAATATATAATTAAAACTACTAGAAATAATAAGGGAAATATCTCTGTATGTAGGGAAAGTAGGATGTGTGTTTTCAGTGAGGAAGGGAAATGCATTTTTGTTGAGGAAAAAGAGTAATTTTATCCTAAAGAGAGGTAGAAAAGAAGAAAAAAAATAGGAAAAAGTCTGAATCTAAAAAAGTTTTACAAAGATTAAGGAAAAGGAACCTTGGGAAAGTAATTTTCTGTGTGATCAAGTTGGATAAAATTAAATAAATTTATAAGTCTTTAAAATAAGCTTTGATATGATCAATGTACTCATCCTTAAGAAAAACTAGAACTTAATATTTTTCATCTGCCAGAAGGACAGTTTTCTTGGACTATTGGTCTGCCCCTGATAAGAGATTGTGAAAGGTTTTCCTTCTTTACCTTTTAAGTAATCTGCCTATAAAGCAAAGATTTATGTTTTATCAAAATGATTTTCTGTGCTCTTTATCATCGGGTCTTTGATCACTTTAGAAAAAAAAATTGTCCTTTAAAAATTAAGGATCCATGTACACAAATGTGATTTAATATGAATGTGTTTTTATCTTCAGCTTATAACTTTTGCCCTATTGGTATGTCTTCCGATGTGAATACAAACCCAAGAGCAAATAATGACTGATTTTAATAAAACTTAACAAAAATGGATGAGTTGTTCACAGAGCTAAGCACTAATCTCACCTACATAACTGGTTCAACTTTAATAGTATAAGTAAAGCATAAAAAATAAATTATTTCATCAAGCCCATTTAAATAAATGCTTCCTGTGTCCTGAAATCCTAAAAGATTGAAGTTCACTGCTTTTTGGAAGCTAAATTGTCTTCTGAATCATTGCTTACCATTTTATCTTAATCATTCTAAAATATTTTCATAAATTTACCTATCTAGTTAGTGACCATGTTATGAAAACAAAAGGAGCTAATAATTTGTCAATAGTACAAGGAAACTAATATCTAAGTAGAATATTTCTAATGGGGTTATTAGAAACATTGAAAATTATTATGTCAATTAATCTTCAGAGTCTTTCCCCAGTTTTTATTTTTGGTTCTTTTTTGTGGTTCTATCTTTAACCACAACCAGTGTTCTGTGTACTCTTATAGCCGACTTTGTACCACCCATTTAGCAAGCATTCTGTATCCTCACGATGCCTTCCAAGTAATAAGCACTCTATGGGAAAGTTGCTAGTTATCCTTCAATATCCATCGCTTCTTATTATTAATACAACCCCTGAATATTAGGGCCATCCAGAATAAAGACCACAGTTTTCAGTCTCTCTTGTAGGCTTGTGTGGCCACATTACTAAATTTGGGTCAATGGAAAAAAAATGGGAATGGTGTGTGCAGCCTCTGTGAATTGTGCTCATGGGGACATAGTATGCCTCTCTCCTTCCTTTTTCTGCCTTCTGGCTGGCTAGAATGTGGATATGATGACACCAATAGGAACTGCCATTTTGGATCATGATGTCAAAGCCACATCTTGAGGAACAAAGTAGAATCTGGAGCTCTGATGATCACACCATACCAGCATTTGACTACCTACATTTATGTGGAAAAAAACAAACAAAAACAAAAAAAATCCTCCCTTGCTTTAGACACTGTTATTTTGGGTTTTCTGTCACTTGCAGCCAAACCTAATCCTAGCTTACATACACTCCAATATTTATTGATGCATCTGTCTTTCAGGTGTGATCCTTAACATTATGCCTTGGTCTCTGTCATCCATTCTACCCTACTTTAAGGCATGTTAGGACCTAATGAAAAGTGAGAGATGCATTAAATAATACCTATAAACAGTCAGTATTGCAAAAGTTAAATTTATGAGAAGAAAGGATTAAAGAGGTTAAAAATCTTTTCTATTCCCAGCAGCTCTGGTTTATTAAGAGACATTCTAGGTAAAATTTCAAAGTTAACTCCCAAGATAATTAGACAAAAGCTAGGCTAGATGTCTAAGCTAAGTTTTGGTCTCAAAATAATTACCTTTGTTAATTACCAGTAATTAGTGTCAGCATCCAACACTTTCCTAAAAACCCTTGTTGGGGGGTGGGGGAGGAGTGGAGAGAGGTGGAGGAAAGAGGGAGAGAGAGAGAAAGAGAGAGAGAGACAGAACACAAGAGAGAGTCAGAACAAATGTATTTTCTAGTACAGTTATATCTTGGGGTTATTAAAACCTGACTCCAATTTTATAATTTTGAACATTGGGTTTTATGGAAAAAACATATTTTCTTCCAGTTAATACAGATAGTTTTTGCTTCTACCTAGACTTAATTTGAAGTTTATATCCTTTCTTATTTTATGCTTTTCTTTTTTTCATTTCCAAAATGATTATTTTTTCTTCATCTTTAAAATTATACCTTTAACCTTGGTCCCCCACCCTAAAAAAATTTTTCAGCAGAAAATGGCCTTAGTAGAAGATCTCAGGGTTCTTCCTGGAGCCTTTCTTTAGCATCCTTTCCTCAGCCAGAGGCTGCTGGTCTTTAGCTCAAAGGACAGCACAGGACTCTCAGTGGTTTGTGGATAACTTAATTTTTTGGCACTTTCTACATAGTTCACCAGTTTACATAATGCATCACTCTTCCCTTCTTTGTGTAGACAACCCTTTGTGAGGACAGAAGTATTTATAGATGCATCCATTTGTGCACTACCTCATCACTTCATATCTCTTTGGGCCTCCTTTTCTGTGTTTAGAGTTTCTTTTTAAATATTTAGGGATACCATTGTCTGGCATTATCCATTAATAATTCATTGTGGATACAGTAATTTTAACTTGCAAGTAACAGTGGAAATAGTACTTTACTCTTTAAATCTCTACTACAAACATCTCACACTTAACTCCTGCTTATGCCTCTGTCTCATGGTGGATCCATTACCCCTTTACGCTATCTCTATTTAATTGTTTACTGGTTTGCCTCCCTCACCAGATTGTTAGGGGGAAAGGACCACATTCTAACTCATGTTTTTCTTTCTCCAGGAGCCACCAAGCACATATAGAATGCATTGAAAAAAAGTTTTTTTGTAATTAATGAAATATGCAGTCACCAATATTGTCAGGTCAGTATGACTTTTAGTGACCCACTTTGGTCCTTTTTTAGATTCAGTGAGTCATAAGATGGAACAAATTTTCCCACTACCTATTTTGTGTTTTAGTGGTGATTCCCAAGTTTATTTTAGTCCATGGGCTATTTCTTTATGCCATAAACAATACTGACCAATTTACCTGCTTGCAGAGAGAAAAATAATTATTTATAAAGCTCACTAGGATGGGAAGGAAAGTGAAGTTTGATGATAAAGTAAAATGGTGTTATTTTGTTTTTAATAAATATCAGGCACAAACTTTCAGCCCATGCTAAACAGTAAAGATGGTTGCATTTAATTATGAACACTGCATATCAAAAGGGGAAAATTCATATACTCATTATAGAGAGGGAATCTATATTCTACCCCCAACCACTGTACTGAAACTTTATGGCTTTTATAGGTATACACCTAAATTACAAAACCAACTGCATTTTTATATGTTACCATTCACTGCAGGGTTTGTTAACAGAGAAAAAGCATGAGGTATGCTTTTGGGGTGATTTCTATATGTCGGGTGCACACAGGCATATAATTTGCAGGTATATCTTATTTGCTTTATATAAACTGGCAATTGTATAATCCTGGTATCATTCAATATTTTCACTCTATGATCACTGTTTATTACAGTATGATCAGAGCTGCTCAATGTAATCACACTTTCCATTTCACAGTTTCCTCTCACCAATCTACATATACTTTAATTCCATACCTCCAATGCTGTTCTGAACTGTCCGGCTGCCACAGCGTATTTCTTCTGCCTGTAGCAAGAGCTAGCATCCTTTAAGGCTACCTGAAGCCATTTGTCAATCTGAGGCAGAAAGCTGAAATTAGGTACATGCAAAGGGTCTACTATTTCAGCAGCTCGGCACGCTGGTCGAATCCCAGTGGACATGATGGACTCTACAAACTCATAGCTCACATCCTCTTCATCGATGTAGACCAACTTCACCTCCACATCCATGATGTTTTTTAAGGGGATGTGAGGCAGAGGCATGGTGATTAACGTGCTGTCAAGTTCTGTTATCTTTGCCTCTTTCTTTCCAGCTGGCTTTTCTTCATTTTCTGCCTTCCTTTTAAAGGCCACTTTCTCTAAATCATTACTTTGTTTTTCTTTGATGCTCTTCGCCATTTTTATTCTTTCAACTGTGATTTCTACCTGTTTATCTCCACAGCTTTTCTTAACCTCTTGTGACATTTCCAGGATGCTTGGTTGGTTTGCTAAGGTAGACATTTTCTTGCTTGTGTTTATCTTTGGAACAAGCTGATCAGGATAGACCCTATTCACTGTAGTCTCCAAATTCCTACTGCTTCCTGAATCCATTGATTCCCCCCCTGAAACTCCTGTAAGGGTGAGAAGAAGAAAAATAATTAAAACAACATTTTGAAGTTCCAATGGTTTAAAACTACAGTCAAATTAATTTGAAACACTTTTCTATTCATTAGAGGAATTTATTACCTTAAAGTAAAACTGTATGTACATTATCTGCTGACAGTTTTACTAGAGAAGTGTATGTTTCAATCTCAAAACTCACCAAGGTTTTGTTGAAAACACATTTAGACAATGTCTTTAAAAATAATAATCTATAGCTGAACAACACTGAATGAACATTTTTATGGGGTGCCCAAACTCACTGAATAGGAAAACCTTATACATAGGCACTGAGGACAAAAAAAGACAAAAAAATCCATCTCAATATTAATTTCCTTGGAAAGGCAGGTGGTCTAGAACTCATTATAAAACATACTGCTAACCTGCATAATAGACTTGGGAGGCTAAAGAAACCACAGCTGCTTCCTCTGAAAAGCTTCTAGAAATGTTGTATGTACAATGTTTCCTCGATTTATTTCTTCTATTAGTAATGAAAATCTCAAGTTTAAACAGCTTTAAAGATAACTATTATTCAGAACTGATTTGATAGCAGAAGAACATGACCTTCAACCTCACATTAATGTGGAGCCACATATTCATCTTGAGTCTACTGTATTAATATTTTTGTAGCAATGGTATCAATGCTGTACTTATATAAAGATGAGACATTTTCCTAAATCATTACTGTTAAAAAAATGTAATAACTAATGGTCTTTTGATTCAAAGGCATACTATATACTATCTCTGATGCTAGATTAATTTCAAAATATAAAATGTCCTAAGATTTAATAATTATGTAGTATGGTTGGTTCCTATTTTTTAAAGACTCTTTTACCCATCAGCTTTTGTCCTAGAAACAACTCTGTAGGGTATATAGGAATAAGAACCACATTTTCCAAAGAAACTAAGAGATAGAGAGGTTAAGTTACTTATCCATACCATGCTGTTGGTCATTAGTTTTTCTAATCTCTGTATAATACAACCTGGATTGCTATTTCCTCCCTAAGACTTCCACTCACTACTCCTAGCCTTCTCCACTTTCTTCCTGTATTAGCATGTTGTTCTTTGCAGCTAATGGCAGACTTAGAACACAGAGAGAAAACGCAAGAAGGGCTGAGGATGACAATAGGATAACAATGACATAAAAGCTAACTTTCTTGCTTCTTCTCATCTACCACAAGGAAAGTACCATACTGAAGATAAAGTCTTGAGTAGCTTCTCAAAACTTACGATTTTATTGAAGTTGTTTATTTGTTTGTTTGAAAGACAGCAGTTTGCTTATAGAAAACCTTTAAAACACCCTGAACTTTGACCTGGTAATTCTTTTTTTTTTTTTAAGATTTTATTTATTTATTTGAGAGAGTGAGAGCGAGAGCCAGAGAGCACGAGTGGGGTGAGAGAGCACAAGCAGGGTGAAAGGCAGAGGGAGAAGCAGACTCCCCGCTGAGCAGGGAGCCTGATGTGGGGCTCCATCCCGGGACTCCAGGGTCATGACCTGAGCCGAAGGCAGATGCTTAACCAACTGAGCCACCCAGGCGCCCATGACCTGGTAATTCTTAAGGAAAATGAAGGAAGAAACAAAACTGTATATATGGCTGTAGCCTTGAGGCACTTTTCTCCCTCTACCATTGTACATTTGTGTCATCAGAAGGGGCTTAGGTCAAACATGGACATATCAAAAACCCTACTGTGATGGTCCAGATCTCATAGGAAAGATCAAGTTTCAATAATTCCAATAATAGCAGTCGTGGATGTTAATTTGCAAAAGTTTAATATTAGAATATTTTCCCAATGATTTATACTGACATATTAGAGTTGTGTGTCTATCGGGGAAAATACCTAAAAAAAATAAAATTTTTTCCAGTCTGTATTATGCTCAATATTGAAGAAAATAACCATGACTGGGAATCACAGGACCCATCAACACAACATTACTTTTTGCAAGGCTCTGTTTTCTTTTATTCTCTTAGAATTATGGCTGGCATTCAATACATTTTTTGGACCACTGATGTGGCTAGTCAGAGTGGTGAGGGGAAAACTGTCTTGGCCATCACTCTAGCTTATATTTGCTCTTATTCCATATAGGATTTGGGTTGAGTAAAGGTTAGCTTTGGTCCTTGAATTAGGATCTCTGGTGGATGGACACTAGGGATACACTTCTATACCAGTATTTCTTTCAAAAGAGGAGATGCAGAAATGGAAGTAGCACAACTTCGACACCCCACATATGCACTAAATGTTTTTTTAAATGTTCTATGAAATTTTGAGTAAAATTTATAAAACACAATGTGGCTAAGTTCCAAATAAAGATGGATTCTTAGAAATACTATAGAAATTATATTTATGTTCCCCTCTTGGTATAATGCTATCTGTGAGAAAAAGAGCTGTGAGGCCATTGAAACTCGTTTAAAGCTCAAAATATTTGATCTTAAGGATTCATATTCATTCCTACAATAGACTGCAGAATATAAACAGGAATTGCTGGGACCTACTCCAAAATTTTCATTGTATCTCCCAGGTATCTTTTCTAAACTCTCCACTTTCAAGAATCAATCATTAAAATGTATCAGAATATCTGTAGTTGGTTGTAGTTAGTAACACTTTTGGCATCTATAGCAGCATTACCTATCTCTTCTGCATTTATTTCACATTTCTAGAAAAATATACATGTATAAATTTATCTTCATGACCATTTCTTCTAGAAGATAATTGCTCTCCCTCCCTTTCTCTCTCCCTGCCCCACCCCACTCTCTCTCTTCCTCCCTCCGTCAATTTTTTCCTTCAAATTCCCCACTCCAATCTTCCTTCCCAAGTCCTTTTTCATTTCAAGAAGGAAGGTTTTATTGTTTTTAAGAAATAGGCATCTGAGTATTTTCTGCATCAGTCCTTAAACCATTTATAGAAATCATAATCATGAGTTTTGTATAAGAAACAATAATAAAGGAGGGAAACGTGTACATGGTACACAGAGCACTCAGAAGGAGTAAGTTTGAGGGCAGATGTTTTGTTTTCAAACATCTGGAAGATTAATTATTCCAAATTTAGACAAGAAACAATTCAGTCCCCCTCAAAAACACAGAATAAATATCAAAATGTCTAAAAGCGGCCTAAATGTGCAGGCTGAAAAAGTATGGCTAAACCCAATCAATATTTTTCAATGTTGGTTACAAATCAGGTGACTTCATCTTCAGATTTAGAGCCTGTTCTTTATAAAAATTGTTGCATATCTACAGAAGGGTTATGCAACTGCTCCCTTACAACTTTTTAAAAAAAATTATAAAACTCCACTTAAATAATCTGGAATTCAAGGCCTTTCACCACCTAGCCCAGTGCGTATTTCCAGACTTATTTAGCACTCCTTCTATAAACTGCTCTGAAGTCAAGTTGAACTTCTTGTTACTTCCAAAAGATACTGGTTTCTAGGCCTGCTAAGAATTCTCCATCTTACTGTTCCCACCTCATTCTACTTGTCCAAACCTAGCTAGAAGTTATCCATCTCTCCCACCTCAGAATACCTATGGTATTTATACCACTTATTTTCTACATTGCAGTTATGCATGAATGACTTATTTCTCCCAATAAGCTCCCTAAAGGTGAAATATGCTTTACTTATCTTGACATTAGTTTGGTGCTTTGCATAGAGTAAGCATTCAATAGATGTTGATCAATATGGATGCTGTGAGTCAAAGGCTAATTTACACATTTTAAGAGAAACAAAATTAGATATTTATAAAGATATGGCCTGTAACTGTGCAAAAGTTGTTTCTGAGGTGTTTTGCTAGTTTTTAAATTTTTTATTTTAAATTTGGTCCTGAATAAAGTACACTTTCTTCTTTGATAGTTCAAGTGAATCATGTACCAACTAGATTTAAACTATCAACCTCTTCATTTTTTTAATAGTCAAGTTGATTAACATGACATTAGTCAGTGTTCCTGAGGCACTGAGTTATACTTTAATCATTACTTCAATAAAAATACTTTTAGAGAAATCTATTAGACAATCATTATATATGTCAAAGAAGTATTCACTGATAACATTCTGTAAAAATGCCCATTGTTTAATTTAGAAGACAGCACTGTAAAATTGATTTCCTCATAGAGACATGCCTTAAAAAAAAAAAAAAAGATCTCCGGCAAATATTTATATGAAATGTTAGAACAATTTCCAAGGTTTTATACTAAATACAGGTACAAGAAACAAAGAGAGGTTAATGTTCAACCATTTCCAGGGAGTAACCATTTAAATATATCCAGTGAATTTTCAACACATTAATTTTTTTCTTCAAGCATTTTATCAAGCACTCTGTTCTATGTGGTAGTTTCCATTGCTTCATCAATACAATCAGTGGTTTATATGGCTATTAGTACTACAAATTATTTATTAGAATTTCGATTAAAATAGGCACCTCAAACATAGGCAATTCAGAAAAAGGAAATCCTTAAAAATGTGCTCTCTGAAACATTCAATATCACAGTTGCTATGGTTTTCTTTCTTAAAAAAAAGAAAAGGATCTAATTTTAACTTGCTGTTAAATGTAACCAGAGAAACATTATGAGAAAAACCATCTTGCTTGTTAGTCCACTAGTGCACCTTGGTATTTTAAAAAATACATTAAAAATATTTCTTCGATTCAATAATTATTTATTGAACACCTACTATGAGCAACAAATTGTAATAAGTAATATAAAGGAAACTAAAGATGACCAAGACAGGGTCTTGGCATTCTAGAGCTCATAGCTGGAGGTAGAGGTGGAGTATGGGGAGGAGGGATGTATAGATAAATTTATACAGAGGAGACACTCTCTTACCACACTGTGAACTACTGGAGAAGTGGAAATGTGTCACAATCCTTTTACTAGCCTATGTCTAGTTCCTTCAGAGCCTGGAGTATAACAGGCCCTCAATGCACATTTGTTATTCAAATGAGTGGGTGGCTGAAGTGAGTACTATGGTAGCAATAATGGACATGCTTCTGTGGGAAAATGTGACTGAGACAGTTTCAAGAGATTTGCTTTTTAGAATAGGCAGGATGAGAGGTGTACCTCTGCAGGCAATTTTCTTCTTTTTTATCCAAGTACCCCATAAGGAATAGCTCATCAATATCAGAAGGGAGAGTAAATTTGGCTCACAAAGCTTGTTAAGAAATACAAAATAAAACACACTATGTAGTACTATATAAATGATAATAGCGGCCAACAGGTACTCCAAGTTTACCAAGTTACCTCACTGGATTATCCTATGTTTCTCACAACTCTTTTGCATAGCATTACTACCCTCAATTTACTAATGAGGAAACCAAAAGATTGAGCAACTTGAAAGAGATGCCAAGAGAGTTTACCCTATCTAAGACTTGAACCCAGGACATCCAATGTCAAATTCCATACCTTTTGAATGATAGGATTATAAATTCCTCTGCAATGCACCATCATTCGATTGGAATTTGTATTTCCCCTACTTTTTTTTTTAATTTAATAACCAGGCATTTAACTGGTGCTGACTCTAGGCCCTCATCTGCCAGACCTCCCAGCAGCACTCTTCACAGGTGACACTCTCTCAGCACACGTTTTTCTCATCTTCTATGACACCATGCTCTTTCTATTTTCTTATTATTTCACTGGCCACTTATTCTCAGTCTTCTGGGTTGGCTCTTCCTCTTATATTCCACCTGAGAGCTGGAGCCACTTGTTTTCTCCAACTACATTCTCTCCTCAGGTGATTTGTCCAGTCCTATGGCTTCAGATTCCATCAAATGCTCTTAACTCCTAGCGTTACAACTCTAGCCCTACAGACTCCCTGAATTTTAAAATTGTAGACCCAACTGTCTATGTGACATCTCTACTTGAATTGTCTAATTTGCATCTTAAAATTAAGGCCAAAACAAATCTCTTCATTTTCATTCCCTCAAATTGCCCCTTCTTCTAGTCTTCCCCATTCCAGTATATGCCCCCCCACCCCCCACATTCTATCTGGTTGGACAGAACTTTACAAGTTGTCTTTGACTCCTTTCTTTCACTTACCCCCCATCCTCCAATCCATCATCAGGTCCTGTGGACTCTTTCTTTCAAAGTTCCACCTCTTTGCATATCCATGACAATAACTTCCTCCAGGCCCCAAGATCTCCTGTCTACATTATTACAATTTCTTCCTCATATAACAACAGTCCAAATTATCCTTTTAAATGAAAATCAGATCCACTTTTCTGCTTAAAACCTTTCAAGGGCTACCCATAACACCTAGAATAGAATACACATCCCTTATGCTTCTGCTCTCTCTGAAAATTCATTGCAACTTTCCTCCATTTTCTACTATGTTCCAGCCACCTCGCTTTCATTCTATTCTGCTAATTTAGCAAGTACATTCCCATCTCAGAGCTTTGTACTAGTTGCACTGGAATATTTCCTTCATTGTGTTTCATGTTACTCAGATCAAAGCTTAAATGTCTGTTCCCAAAGCAACCTTCTCTGATGAATTAAAGTAACCACCCACCCCCAGTCATATATCTATTTCTAACTTCTCCATATCACTTATCACAGTGATGTTTACTTACGTATGTTTCATGAGTATCTATCTTCCTCCACCAGCATATAAACTCTGTGAGAGAATGCAATCTTGTATACCTAGTTCATTGCTATATATTCAGAATGTGCTTGACATATAGTACGTACATAATAAATATTTGTTGATTGAAAAAATGGAAGATTGTATCTTATTGCACATTTAATGAAGAATTCAAAATTATCTTTTTTTCCCACTTGCTGCACTGCATTACAAAAGCTTAGACAGTTTAGCTGAAAGTCACCTAAATAGAAGGCAGCTTTTTACAAATGGACTTCACCATTGAAATCTTTTCCAGGCACTGTGACATCCTGATTCTTTTTTCTTTTCCTTTCTTTTCTTCCCTTTCCTTTCCTTCCCTTCCCTTTTTTCTTTTCTTTCCTTTCCTAAAATTTTTATTGTTTGCTACTTTAAGTCAACAATATTTATGACACACCAACCCTAGTCTCTTCTAGTTTAATCATTGTTAGGGAATAAATAATTATTTTTTGATTCTTTGTTGACATAAAGTATGGCTCATACAGAACCAAAAGCATTAGAAAAATAAGGCCTTTTTGGTAAAGTGATAATGATACAACTTACTATCTTTACAAGTGCAGTCCATGAAGACATGTCTATACTTCTCTAAATTCTTTAATCTAATTTGTTTGTAAAAATAATAATTCATTTGCTGTGGCAGGAATATAAAGGCAGGGGAAGTAATATTTTGGTGTACCTCACAGACCTTTGGCAACATTTTTTAAAAGTTTATTTATTTATTTTTTTAGTAATCTCTGCACCCAATGTGGGCCTCAAACTCAAGACCCCAGATCAAGAATCACATGCTCTTCCAACTGAGCCAGGCAGGCACCCCAGCCACATTTCTTTTTGAAACATAAATGCAATCATCCCGCCAAATTCATGGACATCCTGAGAGACCGTTCAAATTTTGTTCTGTTTCTTTGCAAACATTGCTCTGTTCTTTTATAATAGTGATCCAAGTTTCTATTTATTTACAAGGCTGAGGTTATATAGGTGTGTAAAGAAATTCTTTTCCCTTTAACTTTGGTCACCTCTTTAATTCTGTTGGTCAGTTTTTAATTATTAGATTTTCACATTTTATTTCTTAAACTATAACTCAAAATTGTAGGAGGAAAGCCTTTTAACATATTCAAATCTAATCTTATTTTGCTGATGAAGAAATGGAATCTTGGGCAGGTGAAATGACCTGCTCATGGTCACACAGCAAATCAGTGCTTATAAACCATATCTTGCAGCTCTCAGAATTCTTTCTACCTCACCCCACTGCCTCCTACCACTACACAAAGTGAATTGTTGTCACAGTTGCATTTCCAAATGAAAAAACATATATCGGATACTTCAGGGCTTTGTTTACAGAGTCACAAAATTAAACAGTAACCATGAAGATTTCCTATCTTTTGACCTACACCTTAAATTACTTAATTGTTCTCAAGCATATTTTAAAGTTAAATCTACCTAGAAGTGGGAAATGTATCTTTAAAAAGCAAAACAAAACAAAACAAAACAAACCCAACTTTGTATTGGAAATAATTTTATACTTATGGAAAAGTTGTAAGAATAATATTGAGAACTCTCAATTGCCCTTTATCAATATTTGCCAACAATTTTAAACATTTTGGCTACATTCATAATTCTCTCCCTAATGTGTGTGTGTTTGTGTGTTTAGAGTAGTGGAGACAGGTATAGACAGATACACACACACATATATACGTTTATTAGTTAGTCTTTTGGAGTCATCTGTGAGTAGGTTGTATACATCATGCCTCATTACCCCTTATTACTTCAGTGCACATTTCTTAAGATAAGTAATATTTATCTTATGTAACACAATATAATTATCAAATTCATTGACTTTAATACTGATACAATACTGTTGTCTAATCTACAGTCCTGACTCCAATTTTTTCAGTTGTCTTGATAATGTCCTTTTAGTATTTTTTCCTCCAGTATAAGATTCAGTCTGAGATATGTATTGCATATAGTTGTAATGTCTTTTCAGTTTCTTTTGCTCTGGAACAGTTCCCCAGCCTATTTTTGTCTTCCACGGCACTGGCATTTTTGAACAGATTATAGAATCTACCTCCGTTGGGGTTTGTCTGATATTTCTACATGATTAGATTCAGGTTAAGCATACCTAGTCAGAATACTACAGGATGATGTCATGTCTTTCTCTAGGTATCACATTAGAAGGCACACAAAGTTCACTTGCTTTTCTTTGGTGATGTCTGTTTTAATCACCTGGCCAAGATGTTAGATTTCCCTGTGGCAACTTAAGAGCAGCCTCTGGGGAGACACTTTGAGACCATGCAATCATTCTGCTCCTCATCAAACTTCTCTCCCAATTTAGCATCCACTGATGATTTTTGACTGACCAATCTTAATGATGATGATTGCAAAATGGTGATTTTTCTTTTCCCAATTTACAGTATTACTACAATGCTTAGACAGAGGGTTGACCACCACTAAAGTATTGATAAAGCCATGTTTAGCCTTTTTCTGAAATACTCTGTTGTTTCTTGACTTTATATATCCTCATTTTTTTAAAAAAAGTAAAACCTGTGCTTTCAAGAAATACAAATTAAGTAAAAGTGTACAAAAACATTTAAATAATAGAGACTGCTTTATTTTAAAACATTTTAAAATATGAAAACTGAATTTTGAGCAATGGAAGGGAATCACAGGGCACACCTACTCCAATTCCTTCATTTTGAAGATAAGGGCCAGAGAGGGCACATCCCCATTTGGAGGCAACAGTAACACTTGAAGTTGGTCTGTAGGCTCTGGTTCTAGATTTCTATCACATCCACATTACTTTAAATGTAATCGACATTTATTTGTTAAGAACATAGTGTCTTCATTAGTTGGAAATAAAAACTCATTGCATTAAGTAGGCAAGATAAGGGTAGATTAAACAGTGGTGACTTTAAAAAAATCTACCTTTTATGAATTCATTAATTCATTCAATTATTCATTCATGATTGACTAAGCAGCTACTCTCTGTCATGATCTGTGTCAGCATGGGATGCAATGCTGAACCAGAGATCACCTCTGCTCAAAGAGTTTATGATTCAGTGGAGATCCTGTTAGCATTCACCAGAATCCGCTGAGGCCTCTCAGGTTCCAGGACCCACAGATTTGATTCACTAGGTCTGGGGTAGATGCACAGGTATCTGCATATTTAACAAGCAGAGAAGGGCTATAGTAGAAATACAAGAAGTCCAAAGCATTAATATGGTTACTATATATGCACCACCTCCTGACTCTCCCACTTCATCCTCCTACCACCTGAAATTAAAAGTACTAGTAAAATGGGATGCCTGGGTGGCTCAGTCGGTTAAGTGTCTGCCTTCTACTCAGGTCATGATCCCAGGGTCCTGGGATAGAGTCCTGCATTAGTCTCCCTGCTCAGTGGGGAGCCTGCTTCTCCCTCTGCCTGCCGCTCCCCCTGCTTGTGCTCTCTCTCTCCCTCTCTGACAAATAAATAAATAAAATCTTTTTAAAAAAAGTATTAGTAAGACAAATACATAAATAATTAAAAGTATTAGTAAAAACAATACCAAACTATAAAATAAAATTTTCAGATGTTCAACAGTGTTCAGATATTATCATGATAATTGCTTTTTTGAAATATTAAATGCTAGACCAAATTTTTCCAGACAACTATTCTTGGGTAAAGCTATTTGGCTGGTGCCCTAAGCATGCTCATGGTCAGTCTATTCCAGGGGAGTCTGACACAGTGGTCTGGTGACCATGCTGGCCCCGGGCCAATGCATTTGTATGCTTTCTTTTGCTGAGGTAAAACTGGTACCTGAGTTGGCACTGATGAAGCAGACTGCCAGGAAGACAGAGGCTGTATTAGCTGTTGATGCCCAAGAAACATTTTCAGGTCTATACACTCACCTTCCCCAAAACTAAGTTTATAAGGATGAATTATTGGTAGACATTCAGTCATCCATTTAGAAAAAAGGCACTTGTTGAGTTCCTACAAGGTGAAAATACTGGATTAATACCTGGGGGATTACAAAGATGAATAAAATGGCTTGTGCTTCATGGAAGCTTGGGAACAAGAGATCAGAGCCGCTATCTGGCTTTCGTGGGAGGGTGTTCCAAGCTTAAAAATTAAAGTAGCATAGAGGACAGAACATGTCTTTTAGACTTGAAGAGATATGGGTTCAAATCCTAATTCTATTTCTTGCTGAAGAGACTACTTAACTTTGATGGATCTTTGTTTCTTCATCCTTAAAACATGAAGATGAATTCATTCCTTATAGGGATGATTGAAGTATTAACAAAACAACATGTGTTAGGCTTTAATGCATCATCTGGCACATAATAAGTGCTTTACAAAGGACAGTTGTTAAATATAGTGTATATACTAAATCATGAACAAATTCCAAACATAATAATGTTAACACATAAATATACTAGTAATGTTTAATTATAAGTGCTTTGCTTTGCATTGTGAAACTGTTTATATGCATACACAGACACAATTTTTCTCCCTATATTTCACAAGTTGGCAATTAATATTTCCACAAAAAAAAAAAAAAATGAATTTCAAGACATTTGCTCCCGGAGGATTTTGTGTCCTGGAGAGCAGTCAGTAAAATAAGAGGACACCAATCACAAATAGAGATAGCTCACCTACTTTCCACTGTTATCATACATACCCACCCAAATACTGCATGATTCATAAAATGGGTACACCACAGGTAGTGAATGAATAATTAATACTCGCCACTCTTACCTCACAAGTAGAACCTGAGGCATGAAGATGAGACTGCTTCTAAATTATTTCCCCCTCAGGCTGAACTGGATGTTTATTTTCAACTAAGATCATTAGAAGTCTGGGGCGCCTGGGTGGCTCAGTTGGTTGAGAGACTGCCTTCGGCTCAGGTCATGATCCCGGAGTCTCCGGATCGAGTCCCGCATTGGGCTCCCTGCTCGGCGGGGAGTCTGCTTCTCCCTCTGACCCTACCCCCTCTTGTGCTCTCTCTCTCAAATAAATAAAATAAAATCTTTAAAAAAATAAAATAAAATAAAATAATTAAAAAAAAGTCATTATAAGTGCCTGTAAAGTACCTTTGGAGTGGGGGTGGAGATAGATAGAAAGTAAACATAGAAATCCCCTAATCTCCCAATATATTATATAATAAAACATCACTGTTGTCATTATAATATTTTAAAATATGTTTACACTGCATTTCAATTTAATAATCCCTAAGCTGTCCTTCCCCTTACAAGTTGAAGAATAAAGGGCCATTTTTAACACTTCAGAAACTGTTGGATAAGATTGTTTACATGATTTGCCTAAGGATTAATGGCATAATGTTGTATCGCATTTACCACAGAACCTGACAGGGAAGAGAAAGAGAGAGAGAGAGAGATCTATGTATGCCAAGCCATTTCACATAAACATTCAAGTCAAAGTAGGGTTTACCTGGTTCTTTTTAAGATTTCCAGCTTGATATTTTACTAAAGATGATATAATTATGAAGTATTTTCAAACAGAACTCTTTAGATCCTGTATATATTTATTTTTGCACAAATAACTCTTTTATATTTAATTTGACTTCATTGCCTCCCTTGTTGAAGCCAGCAGCTCAGTTTACAAGCCTCTGAGCTACTGTTGGCTGCTGCCTTCTTTCCCAATGAAAGGTACAATTTGCTAAGTACCACGCATCTTCCCTTCACGCCACCAATACCTCTCTCCCTCTGGCTCAGGTTGCTCAAAGCACAGATCCCCTCTTACCCATTCCCAGGTTTGAAACACATAGCCTCATTTCAAAGTATAGCCAGCTTCCCTCTACTTTCCTCTGGGAGATAAAAAGGGGGTAAAGGGGGCAAAGAGGGCTCTCTGGGCCTCCCCTACCATACACACTATACTGCCCCTTCTCCCCCCATCAAAAAAATTGCTTCCTACTACAGTTTTTTTGTATTATTATTTGAAGATTTCTTTGAATTTTTTCTGGTATAAGTAATGATACTTATTTTGCAGAAACGCATTTGTCTGAGAGAGAAATTAATTTTAGAATTAAGATAGAGGAGATATAAAAATTGTTTAGAAATACATTTTTTACTTTTTCAATCAGGTTTAAATTACACTTAATGAAGATTTACAGGTCTCTGGAATTGAGAAATATTTGAAAACGGATTGTATATTAATTATCCACTAATATTTTCCTAATTAATCTCTGAAAAAGAGAACCATGAAGTCAAAAGAACTACCTGGAAAAAAATTTTGATGGGTATCAAACTTAAAATAAAACCATGCTTTTTAAATTAGTAATTTTCACAATCTGAATCTGCCAAAATGTATCAAACTATTTGGTTACATGTTAGCTTCTGCTATGGCGGAGGGAAGTAGTTTGTAGCAGATCAGAACTTTTCTGGAGAACAAACAGAAAAATAGTATAAAATACCAAATTGTCTGAGTGTACTAGGATGCTAGGGAGGCAATGAGAAATGGAGAGGGTATAAATTCTACACTGAAATGACTTTTACAGCCATTTTTATCCTGGGGGCATTTGTCAATTGGGCATAGGGAGGGAACTGAGAATCTCAGCATTGCAACTAAGGAAGGAGAATCTTGGGTGATAAAAAACCAGCACAGCTTTGGGTAGATATCTGAGGGGCCTCAAACACAGAGAAGTTTATCATCTCAAAAAAATGCTGATTTCTGGGGGCTTCACAGGGCAGAATGCTAAACACCTAAGTGGAAAGACTCTAAAAAGCAGTGCAAAATTTGGCAGTCTTGTGAGACAGGACCTGCAGGAGGAAGGGCCTTAGAGAAACATCAGACTTTCAGCTGAAAATTCTTGAGAACCAGAGTGAACCAGAGGTGGAGGTAGACTCTTTCCAGGGCTTCAACCCAGCCTCAACATGGAACAGTTCATGATTAAATTATGATGAACTATCATGTTTTCTGTCTAGTGAAGAGAGGCATGAATTCATTATGGAGGAAGGTACATCTGAATCCTCTATAATATTCTATATATAATAGTCAATCTTTAATAAAAAATGATTAAGTATGCCCCCCAGACTCCCCAGTATAACATAATCAAGAAACCGAAAGAAAAAGTAGACAACAGAAACGCATTCATAGATAAACATGATATTGGAGTTAGCTAAGAAATTTAAAATAACTCTAAAATAGTCAAAACAATAGAGGGCGACAAGATAAAGAATTTTACCAGAGTATTAGAATCTGTAAAAAAGGATCAAATAAAAATTCTAGAACTGAGAAATACACTGAGATTAACTCATTACATGGATTAAATGAACTGATTTTTATATGCAATAGAAGACAGAATTAGTAAACTCAAGGAGCCAGTAGAAAATATCTGAATTTAAGCAGAAAAGTAAAATAATGAAAAACATAGGAAAGAACTTTGGAGAAATGTGGAACACAGTGAAAAAGTCTAACAGCAGTGTAGCTGGACCCCAGAAGGAGCACAGAGTGAGAATGAAGAAGAAGCAAGGACGAATTGCAGTAAGGAATGAAGAATAATTGTAAAAGTAAGCATTTATATATATATATGAGAATATATACATAAAAATGAATATTGACTGTCAATTGACATAAAACAATAACAGAAATGTTTCTACCAAGTTTAAAATATATGCAGAATTAAGAATGGCAATGATGATACAAAAGATGGGAAAAAGTAAATGGAATTAAAGAATTCTAATATTCTAAAATTAGTAAGAATTTGGTAAGAAAAATCATCCGTATTAGATTGTAATAAATCAAGGATTCGTATTCTAATTTTGGGGATAAATGTTGAAGAATAGTAAAGACTGTATAACTAACTAATTAGGAAAAAATTAAATATTTTTGATTAGTCAAAAAAAGGGGCAAGAAACGAAAGAAAAACGATCAAATAAAAACCAGGTAACAATATGGTAGATGTCAACCAAGATGTAGCAACAATTACTTTAGATTTAAAAGTACTAAATATTCTAATTAAGAGTCTAAAATTACCACACTGGAAAAAATACAAACCCCAGCTATATTCTGCTTATGATAGATACACCCTAAATATAAGAACACAGGAAAGTTGAAAATATAACTATGCAAAAGGATACAGCATGGAAACATCAACCAGGAGAATGGGATGACTCTAACTCCTATTAAAGTAGACTTTATGGGAAGGGACATTACTTGACATAAAAAAGGTCTGCTAGTTAATAATTTATTGTTTCCTAACTCCAAAATACTCTTTACCCTGTATTTACTGGAATTGAATTCTACATACTACATTTTTCTTTTTCCAGCTGACCACCAATAGAGGGTACTGGAGAAACACTGCAAAGCTGCAAAAGAAAGGACTCTTCCTTCTAGTGTTTGTTTCAGCCAGTAGCCAGTAGATCCAGGCACCATTTTGCAAGAGTCCAGGCAGCATTTACCTCTGCTGTTGTGGCCCTTACAGTTAAGCAAAGGTGTCCTTTTATCAAGTTTCTTCACCACGTCCTCACTCTTCACCCATTTTCCAGGCAAGGGAATCTCATTTTAGTTACTGTTTGTGGGCAGTGAATTCTAGGAGCAGCTATACTCTTAGCCTTGCAGCACCTCCTCTAAGGTTCCACGTTCCTTTTCTGTTTACTTTCTCTTAGCTCTAAGAGGAGTAGCCTGCTTGCTGTGGGTCCTACCTCTATAATCCTTGCAGTTCTCTTTCTACTCTTTTGTAGTTAGCCACTATTTAATTCAGTTAACAATTCTTTGTAGTAAATCTGTAGTTTCTGTTTTCTGACTGTAGCTTAACTGATACAAGGTATTTTATACAAAAAGGGGATTAGACTAGGAAACGATAGTACAATTCTAAATCTGTATTCAGTCAATAACATGACTTTAAAATACATAAAGCAAAAAATTAACAGAAATAAAAGGAGATATTGACAAACCTCCAATCATAGTAAAAAATTTTAACACACCTTTCTCAATAGCTGATTGAATTTCAGACCACCCCTTCTAAAAAAAATGAAATAAAAGAAAAAGGAAAAAAAAAAACCTTTTAAGGACATAGAAGTTCTGGGTAACATGAGTAACGAACTGGACCTAATTGATAATATGTAGAATCCTGCATCAAAGAACATCAGAATGTGCATTCTTTTCCAAATGTACCTGAAACCTTTACCAAAATTGAACATAGCTTAATTGTAAGTCAAGCCACAACAAACTTCTCATTTTATATGGAAATACAAAGGGCCAAGAATAGCTGAGATAAATTTGAAAAACAAAGTTGGAGCACTTAAACAATATTAAGAACTATTGAGAATTATTATAAAGCTACAATAATTAAAGTACTATGGTTTTTTTTCTTTTTTCTTTTTTTAAAGATTTTATTTATTTATTTGACAGAGAGAGAGATAGCGAGAGCAGGAACACAAGCAGGGGGAGTTGGGAGAGAGGGAGAAGCAGGCTTCCCGTGGAGCAGGGAGCCCAATGCAGGACTGGATCCCAGGACCCTGGGATCATGACCTGAGCCGAAGGCAGATGCTTAATGACTGAGCCACTCAGGCGCCCCAAAGCATTATGGTTTTGATGCAAGGATAAACAATTAGACCACTTGAACAGAATAAAAAGCCCAGAAATAGATACACATATAAACGATCAGTTAATTTATGAGAAGAGCGACCCTACCATGAAATGAGGGAAATTATGGTCTTTTTAATCAATGGCACTTGGCTAAGTCAAAAGGGAAAAATAAATTTGACTCCTACCTTACATAATACACAAAAATCAATGCCAAATACATTGAAAAACTAAGTGTTAAAAAAAAATCAAGTTCTTAGAAATGAACAAAATATTTTCATGACTTTGGGGTAAGCAAACATTTCTTAGGCAGGACACAAAAAGTAATAAATTGGAATATGTTATAAGTAATAACTCCTGTTCATCAAAATTTACCATGAAGAAAATGAAAAAAAGGCAGTTCATGGAATAAGAGAAAATATTTATAATACATATATTTGACATGGACTCATATTCGGAATATATGGAGGACTTCCATAAATCAATATGAAAAAGGCAGACAATACAGTAGAGAAATGGACCAAAAATTTTAGTAGATGTGTAGACATGTCATAAAAGAGGATTTCCAAATGGTCAATAAACTTATTAAAAAGTTGCCAACTTCATTAGTCATCAAGGGAATGCAAACTGAAATTCCAGGTTAGATGCAACCACAAATCCACCAGAATGACTAAAATAAAAAAGACAGACAATACCAAGTGTTGGAAAGTACATTATGTAACTGGAACTATTACATATGGCTTATATGAATGCAAATTTGTACAACCACTTTGGAAAACTGGCAGCACCTACTTCCTCCTATACTCTATGTCTGGGTAATCTTTTTTCCTCCTATAAGCCTAGCAGAAATGCATACTTATGCTGAAAAGTACACATGGACAAGAATGTTCTCAGTAGCACTATCCATAACAATAAAACATTAAAAATATTCCAAATGCCAATCAACAGTAGAAAAGATACATAAATGGTGGTATATTTATACAATGAAAAAATATTATATGGCAGTGGAATAAATGAACTATAACTATAAGCTTCCACATGAAAGAATCTTACAAGTAAAATGTTGAGTGATACAAAAGAATATACACTGTATAATTTATTTTTAAAAGGGTCAAAGGCAGGCAAAACTAATTTGTGGTGTTAGAAGTCACAATAGTGGTTACCCTTGAGAGGGCACTTAGTAACTGAAATGGGCCAGGAGGGAGGTCCTGGGGCTTACTGATATCACCATTTTTATCTGTTATCTATCTATCTATCTATCTATCTATCTATCTATCTATCTATCATCTATCTATCTATCTATCTATCTATCATCTATCTATCATCTATCTATCATCTATCATCTATCTATCATCTATCTATCTATTCATCTATTTCTATCCATCTACCTATATTGAGCCATACATTTACAATTTGTGTACTTTATTAAATATACGTTATACATCATTAAAAGTTTTACATTAAGAAAATGGCAGGCCAGGACAGCTTGAAATTTCACATATCAAAAACTGAGTTTTCCTAAAGCAAGACTTTCCTAAACACATGTCCTCTACTATCCCACCTACGATCTCTGCATCGTCTGTAAGTAAGAGTGATAATGCAGAAGAAGAATTTGATAGGTGTTTTTCTGCAAAATGCACAACCACACAAAACAAATGAAATGCAGTTCATGCAAGTGGATTGAAAATTATTAGACTGTGTGTATGGTGGGTTGAGTGGAAGAGGCTATGGTTTTCTGAAGCCCCTAAATTTCTTAAATAAACTACATTGGACATGCAGCAGTTTTTTGCTATCAATATCATAACTTTTTAAAATTTAGTTATGGTTAAAGAAAAAGAAAACCATCTGTGCTTGCTCACTCATGATCCAAACTCCCTACAACTGTTTGTTATCCTAATTGGTAAGTATGATGATCTGATGACCAGATCAATGACCTCAGGACCAACCTTATTTCAGTTAACACTCAATCCTAAGGAAAAGGAGGGAAGAAGGATGTGTCAATAGTGAGGACAGGAGGGTTTTTTTCAAACTACAGCTCTCTCCTCCCACCCTCACCCCCAATTCCATCCCATTATTCTTGAGAGCAAATTGTAGATCAGAAAGATCTGAAAGAATAAAAAAATATTGGGAATTAGGGAGATGGAAAGATAAGTGGAAAACAGAGGTAGTCATCTGCCATTGGAAGACAAGAACAAAGCCAGATGACCAGTTTAGTATGGGTAGTAGTTGAACAAATTCTGTAACAACACAGTAACATGAAGGCCCATGGAAGATAGAATCTCTGCGAGGAAAAGGGGGAAAATGGCAACTGCATGAGAAGATAAGGCTTCTATGAACTGCAGATTATCTGTACTTTTCTACATTTATGGAATTTGTCAGTGAATGTATGGACAACATCTGAAGGGATTCTGTACATAGGTTGAAATGTATAAATTCATAAATTGTGTCATTTTTAATGTATATGAAGTCTTGTCCCTTAGGCTGATAATGACCCTCATGTTTAACAGGATGTTCCCTTCACTGTTAACTACATTAGTGAATATAAAAGATGGGGACATTAACTGAGATCTGAACTTTTGAGAATGTTTAATTAAGCCTTGCCTCTAGTACTTAAGGAGATTTACATGTCTACAATGTGTTCCTTCCTCTATTCTCCTTCTCTGAGTAGGATTCCATGGACTTTCAACACACATGCATGTACACACACATCTTCCTAAAGTAGAAACTAGGTATGGTCAGCCTGGGAATATATACTGAGGCCATGGGCTATTGCAATCCTTTTTTTTTTTTTTAAACAATTGAAACTTAGGTTTCCAAATGTCTGCTCAACAGGGATGTGAAGTGGTTATTATGTCACAGTTTTATTCCTAACATCTTCACATTAACAAAATTGAGCTGATTTCTAACAAGTTAAATGGGCGCTTTTTTTGGGAAGGGCAGGGGGAATGACAATACAATGTCTTCCCAAGCTATAACTTAGGTGATCTTTAAAGACAGCATTGAATTCTTCTGCTTGAGTTATACTGGCTAATAGGAATTTAAGTGATAACTAGGGAGAGCACTGAAGCGTTCATGCATGTGAAATCAGATGAACACCTACAATGTGGAATTTCCTAAGGAAAATTATTCTAGCGGAGAAATACAGGCCCAGGTTGAGTGCCAGTATCTTTTAAACTAACATGTGGAGTTATCATCCTAATGAGTAACAACTAAAGGTGCCTATAGTAAAGCAAGACCAACATTTTCAAGTCTATATTTTCAAACACATTTAAAAACACCAGCTTGAACAGAATTATATGCAACTCCCTTCCTCTGCCAAGGGAAATTTAATATTACTTTCTACATTTTGGTTGCATATATTAATGCTTACTCTTGAAAGGCACATGTACAACTTATTTAAGTAAATCTTAAATAAATAAATCTTATTTACTTTAATAAGTCGTATTTATTTATCAACAAGATTTATTATTTAATAGTCAATATTTTATTTATTAAGATTTAATAACTCTTACTTAAGTAAATAGCCAAATAGAACAACTAATTCACCTGTGCAAAGAAATTGAAATCAAGAGCTCTGATTTGTATTAGTGATTTTTATTTTTGTTCAGTAATTATGATACTAGTCTTTCTGAAGCATTTTATTTTAAATGATCTGCTTAAGACTATTTACTTAAAACTATTCTACTTAAATCAATTTTTTACTTGTCATGCAATTCTAGATTGCAATGTGACTTCAGCTTTTACTCATCAAGGTTAAAGGGACATGTTCCAATATACATCCTGTGTCAAATTAGTTCAATTACCTTTCAAAGTTGCCTAAAATTTGTGAAATATTAATGATTCAAATACATGAATCCTGAATATTTCATACTAGATGTATGTCACATCATACAGTATGTAAATAAGTGTACCCCCAAGGCTTCTAAAATGTAGAGATAAAGCTGAATCTTTGCTATCACGCTTATTTTACAACAGTTTTTCCCATTGTATAATTTAGAATGATGTTGATAATGATCATGGCCATTGGATCCTTAGTTTCCTCATTTACAAAATGGTGTTAATGATAATATCTGCCTCATGTGGTTTTTGAGAAGAGTAATAGAAGAAGGTTGCCTGATAATAGTAGGTGCTCAATAAATGTTAAGTATTATAATATTGTTATTGTCATTTTTATTATTGCTGTTATTGCTCATCAATTTAAAAAAAATTGGACAATTAGGAAAATGTTCTATTGGACACATGGATCATACTCCTTTATCATGTATATTTTTAAATTTAGCCAGAGCTGTGATAAGTTATAGTCATTCCTTAGTGATCTTTAAGCTAGACTGCTGCAGTATTGTATTAACATCCCCGAAAAAATTCAACAAGGCTCTTCATGGGTGCAAAATGTTATAACTTGAATGGTACTTTCCAGAAAGATGACTCAATATATTTTACACTGGTTAAGAGACAATATTCTGGGCTCCCTGATACAAAAGGATTTAAAAACCCTTGAGCGTATGGTTTGTACAGCTTTTGTTACCATAGCCTATCTTTATTGGGGCACCTATTTATCTATTTTCAACTGATGTGTCACATAAAAGAAAAAAAGACAAATTGCAGTCAAATTCTAGAGAGAATATGGTTTTAGTAGAGAGATGTGGTTTTAGTCATTGTGTCTTAATTTGAAAGTATTCTACTGCAGTAAGGAATAAACTGTGGGTTTATGACTAGAGGTCAGTTTAAGGTTCTGTATCTCATGACTAGGATTCATGTTCATTTGTTGTTTTCTTTTAAGTCACAATCAATGTCCGATATGCTAGTTTCACTGCTCAGAAGATGAATAACTTTGTGAATTTAGGGCAGTTTCTGTTACAAGCAGTTATTTTCCATTCTGAACAGTGGCAAAAAAAATAAAAAGCTATTTTTCCTGAATGGCTTTTAAAATGATTTCTCTTTGGAAATATCTTTGAAAATGACCAGATTGGAAGTTTTAGCCATTTGGTTATAATAACACTGATGAGTAACAGATTGAGCAGGGTTGAACAGGTACTTAAAAGTCCACTTTGGGAACAAAAAAAATCTCAGTTCTATCTTGATTATGTACTTGTGTTGCACACCATGACAACTCACCAACTTAGGTTGGTTCTATGCACTTGAAAAAGAGGCTTAAAAATTATTTAAGCCTCTGTGAAACACTACACAACACAATCTTGCCTTCAGTTGTATCCCTTTCTCCCATATCAGAATAATATTCCATTCTTTATTCAAATCAAGACAATGAAGAAAACTACAGAATGTGTACATAGTTAGCAGTCTGAAGGATTCCGGCCCATCTCTCACTTTCAGTACATTCTTTTTCTCTTCTCCCTTTATTTACCTTTCCGTTTATACAACTATTTGAGCTCCTGCCACACACGAAAAAAAAAACAACAAAAACATAACCCTGTAAAATATTATTATTGGGTCCTAATCAAATTAATTTTTCCATTTGGAGGAAAACAGCCCACGCAGCCTGAAATAAAATTTATGAGAGCACCTGAATGGCAAACAGGGTCTAACTGGTGAAATGTGAAAGATCCAAAGCCCTTTGGTGTGTATAATAACATTATTAGCACATTAAGTTTAATCATAAGGGGTTAAACAAATTTATCAATACAAATAAATTTTCATGTATTTATTTCAAACTAGTGCTTACTTGAAAATGGCAAACACTTAGCTGGTGTTTCAAACATGGAGACCCTTACTGATACCTATAAATATTTTATAGATGAGGAATGTGAAATTTTAAACAAGGTTGACAACTATTTTTCATTGCTCATGCTGAATCACCTTTGCATGGTAGGCTCCTTATGAAAGACATTCATTCATAGATCCATTGATTCACTCACTCATACATCAAACATCTTATTTTATGCCAGGCATGATAGAATACATGAATGGAAGACAATGGTCCCTTGCCTTAGAAAAAGAGAGCTCAGATTGTCTCTCTATCCTGCTCACTAGCATTCAATATCTTTAGTCCACAGCAGTATCATGAATTAAGGAGACAACAGCTCATACCACAAATGATTAAAAAAAAAAAAATGTGGACTCTGAGATAGTCATCGTCTTTCACTTGATTAGAGGTAGATATCCTCAAATTATACTTTATTGAGGAGTACAAGTTAGGATAAAACAAAGCAGCAAAAAATCTGTTACTCAGAAATCAAACAGGATCCTAGCTTCCCTTTCTCGTCAAAGTGGGAATGAGATAGGGCTTGTCCTTGAGGGGTCAGGGAACCACTTTGGAATTCTCTACCTTCTAACTGCCCGTATAAAGTGATTTCTTGGCTACTTATTAGGGTTATCTATAAGCAACGTTCCTTGTTCCTCAGGTGGGAAGGAAGAAAAGGAGCCCCAGTTTCCCCCAAGTTACTTGAGCTTTCCCCTGAAGGCCAGCCCCCTTCCGTCCCACCCAGCCAGGAAAGGTAAAAAGTTGGAATTGAGCACACTTGAACCTCCTCCTACCTACGCAGTCTGGGCTCAGCCCAGCGGGGGCGGGGCGAAGCTCTGGACTCCTCCCAGCTGCTTCATCTGCACACGCCCGGGTCCAAACGTCCCAATCTGAGGCCACGCCGGTGTGTGCGCTCGCGGAGGCGCGCAGGTTTGAAACGTCACATTCCACGCGACTCCACCCCGCCCTTCCGCGAGCGGCCCCACCCACCAGCTGTGTCAGCCTCAGGCTTCTCCATGACTTTTCTGTGTAGGGAACGATTTTTTTTTTTTAACCTTGAAAAAAAAAAAAGTTTATATTTTTGTTTTCGGATTCTAAAAGTAATATGACACTTAAGTATAATTTGGAAAATTCAAAAATATGCACATAAAATAAAAATTACCTGTATTCTAAAGAGAAACACTAAGAACATTTATTGTATATCTTTGTGGTCTTTTTACTATGAATAGACAGATAAAAATTAAATAGATCATGCTGCTTTTCGGCCTCTAACACATAAATAACGCAGATATGATATACATAAACTTTATAAAGTTTTGCATATCTTTTCTTTTTTAAAGAAGAATATTTTTACTCTAAATTATACATATGTAGGATTTCAAAACCCTGTGTGTATATATTAAGGAGAGCAACCATGTATCTTTTTACACATTTTAGGAAGAATGTTAAAACATTTGAAGAAACCTATGTACCCCTAAGGATTGCATCGTTCTTCTAACCACTGTTTTGCATTGTATGACAAACATTCCCTTGCTTTTCCTTATAGTTTAACAAATCATATATGTATCATTTTTATTGAAATATGGTACATGGGTACATGTACAGAAAAATGAATTATACTGCAAATGTGTTCAATGAATTATCACAAAGTGAATGCAGAGGGTAACCACCACCCAAATAAAAGAAGTAAAACATTCCTATTCCTAGCACACCAGAAGACCCTCATAATCATTACCCTTTTTTTTTTAAATTTATTTGACACACAGAGCACAAGTAGGGGCACCTGGGTCGCTCAGTCGTTAAGCGTCTGCCTTCGGCTCAGGTCATGATCCCAGGGTCCTGGGATCGATCCCCGCATCGGGCTCCTCGCTCAGCGGGAAGTCCGCTTCTCTCTCTCCCACTCCCCCTGCTTGTGTTCTCTCTCTCGCTGTGTCTGTCAAATAAATAATCTTTAAAAAAAAAAAAAAAAGAGAGAGAGAGCACAAGTAGGCAGAGCGGCATGCAGAGGGAGAGGGAGAAGCAGGCTTCCCGCTGAGCAGGGAGCCCGATGCGGGGCTCGATCCCAGGACCCTGGGATCATGACCTGAGCCGAAGGCAGTTGCTTAACCAACTGAGCCACCCAGGCGCCCCACCGTTTTTTTTTTTCACTCCCCAAAGGTAATGACTGTCCTGGCTTTTAACACAGTGGTTTAGTTTTGCCTCTTTTTGAGCTTTATAAAAATAGTCCAGTCATGATTTTACTGCTCTATACTGACATTGATTATAGCTATCTTTTACAAAGTACACTCAATATGATGACTTAAATTGGAAGTCTACTCTGTCTTCCTCACCTAACACTAAATAGCATTCATTTTCCACACCATTTAGCATTCTGCTAAAAAGTTAGTTTCTGCATATTCTACTGAATGGATATACCATGATTTCACTTTATTAGAGGTACAGGTGTGGTTTTTTGTATTTTTTTTTTTTGACAATTTTTCCCAAGCAAATATGTATCCTCATGTAATCTTTAGATGTATATTTCGGGGTTCTTTCTTTTTTTTTTTTTTTTAAAGATTTTATTTATTTATTTGACAGAGAGAGACACAGCGAGAGAGGGAACACAAGCAGGGGGAGTGGGAGAGGGAGAAGCAGGCTTCCTGCTGAGCAGGGAGCCTGATGCGGGGCTTGATCCCAGGACCCTGAGATCATGACCCCAGCCAAAGGCAGATGCTTAACGACTGAGCCAACCAGGCAACCCTCAGGGTTATTTCCTTAGAATTATTTTTATAAGTGGAATTTCTAAGTCAAAGAGCATTAACTTTTTAAGGTCTAGTGTCTTGTTGTCGTGTTGATTTACTAAAAGAATGATGCCAATTTATAGTCCTGCTAGTGCTGTGTGATGGTATATCGTTTCAACTTCCCCAAATCAATTTTTTTCATCTTTGTTAATTTGGTAAGTGTGATACATTTCCCCATTGATGTTTATATTTACACTTCCTTGATTACCAGTGAAGTTGATTACACATGTCTATTATTAATTTATATTTCTCTTATTATGATTTGTTTATACATGTTTTTTCCCCAGTCTTTCCAAGTTTTGATTTGGTTTCTCCATGAGTAGGCAGCTGCTCTGCTTGAGTCCCTTAGGTTAACATCAATGAATGGTGGTCCTTAAGTCAATAATTGGGCTAAATCTCAAGGCTATCGTAGGAATTCCTTCAAGGTGTTTTAGTATCTGTTGAATTCCCCACCCCTTCCCATAGATGGCAGGATAGTATTGGCTGGTTTCAATTTCATTACCTCACTGCAGTACCTAAGTGAGGTAGGTCAGGTTCTTCTATCCTCATACACAGCTGAGGAAAATTACTTGTTCCATAAATGACTTGGGCAGATTGCTGAATGGGGATTTGGACCTGTATCTTCCCATTTAGATCTCTACTTTTAATAATCTTGAGCTAAAAGTCTTCCCTCTGTCATCACAGATCAAACAGTTCAGGTTTTGTTAGGTATGGAGTCTATGTATTTCAGATTAGGAAAGAGTTTGCAAAACCAGGCAAAAGAGTAAGTAATTGCTAAAGAATGCAAAGCACACGAGATTGACTCATATTCCTTAAATAATTATAGGAAAATGAGACCCAAAGAGATGATGCCACTGTGCATGACCATGCAAGTTGTACATGGCACAACTCCAGAGAGGGCATCATCCACATCCATTATGAATGGTATGAATGGCATCCTCTGGAATTGTGCAGTGCCACACCTGCATAATTCTAGGCAACAACTTCTCAATATTTATTAAACTTTTATAATCACAAGTGATTTTCAAGCACAGGTCAGTGTAAACTAAAAATAGAATAAATGATGTTGGATTAGAAACCTCTTCCAGAACTTTGTTTTTAGTTGTCAAAACAATTGATACAAAATTTGATGCACCAAGGGTCATTGTTCCAGAAAACATTAAATAATATTGAGGACAAAAAATTTAAGGCAATGCTGTCCTTGTAGAAATATGGTTAAAACACTCTCTGTTGGTGTGTATAAAGACTTCTCATGTGCCAAAACAAAGTAGGACATTTTCTTACAAATACTGGGCAAATGCAATACAAATTCTCTAACACCAGTTACCTGGTGAGCCAGTGAATAGGAAAGTACTCTTTTGGATTAGAAAGAGACCTTGCAGTTAGCGATGAGCATTTTATAGCAGAAGGCAATTTAGAGACCATCTTGTCTTGCAGTTACCAGTTGTGGTTACTTGTTCAGTCACTCAGCATGAAGTTAGGAGGAATGATTACTAGAGATTAAAGATGGCCCTAAATGAAACTAGTGCCTGAGGCTTTCTTGAGTTGCTGAAGATAGGAGTCAGGATAATCCAGACATTTTAGTGTTTTGTTTTTAGTTAACCTGCTTTTGTCTCACTCCACCTGAATTGTTAAATATATCACATACTTTAATATTTCATAAACCTCAGTCAATAAGCATTAGGTTATTTTGTTTTCAGGGGAGCAGTGTATCATGGTCCTGGAAAGAATACTGGATTCAGAACTAAAAGATGGGACTTAAGTACTTCCATTTAGGCTTTAAATTTGTAGCATTTAGGCTTTGAATTGATTACTAATTTTTCTCCTCTAAAACTCTGTGTGTAAATGCATATATACATATATATATATATATATATATATATATATATATATATAATTTAAGTATGTATTTTAGAAAAAGAAACATCAAAAAAGACTTTCAGGGGTGCCTGGGTGGCTCAGTTGGTTAAATACCTGTCTTCAGCTCAGGTCATGATCCCAGGGTCCTGGATTGAGCCCCGAGTCAGGCTCCCTGCTCCTTGAGGAGTCCTTTTCTCCCTCTGCCCCTCCCCCTGCTCATGCTCTCTCTCTCTCTCTCTCAACTAAATAAATAAAATCTTTTTTATAAAAAGGCTTTCACATTAACTCAAAGCAGAAAACACACACACACAAAACTATACCATATATTTCTTTCTTTTTTTTTCAAGTTTTTATTTAAATTCCAGTTAGTTAATGTACAGTATAATATTAGTTTCAGGTGTACAATACAGTGATTCAACACTTCCATACATCACTCAGTGCTCATCATAACAAGTGCACTCCTTAATCCCCACCAATTTAACCCATCCCCCCATCCACTTCCCTTCTGGTAACCATCAGTTTGTTCTCTATAGTTAAGAGTCTGTTTCTTGGTTTGCCTCCCTTTCTCTCTCTTTTTTCCCTTTGCTCATTTAGTTTCTTAAATTCTACAGATGAGTGAAATCATATGGTATTTGTCTTTCTTTGACTGACTTCACTTGCCTAATACTCTCTAGTTCCATCCATGTCATTGCAAATGGCAAGATTTCATTCTTTTATGGCTAATATTACCATATATATACATATATATATATACACATATATATACATATATGGTATATATGTATATATGTATATATATGCATACCACTTCTCTATCCATTCATCAGTAGATGGACACTTGGGCTGTTTCCATGATTTGGCTATTGCAGATAATGCTTCTATAAACATCAGGGTGCATGTATCCCTTTGAATTAGTATTTTTGTATTCTTTGGGTAAATATCTAGTAGTGCAATTGCTGGATCTTAGGATAGTTCCATTTTTAACTTTTTGAGGAACTTCCATAATGTTTTCCACGGTAGCTGCACCAGCTTGCATTCCCACCAACAGTGTAAGAGGTTTCCGCTTTCTCCACATCCTCTCCAACACCTATTGTTTCTTGTGTTGTTGATTTTAGCCATTCTGACAGGTGTGAGGTGATATCTCATTGTACTTTTGATTTGCACTTCCCTGATGATGAGTGATGTTGAGCATCTTTTCATGCGTCTGTTGGCCATCTAGATGTCTTCTTTGAAGAAATGTCTGTTCATAACTTCTGCTCATTTTTAAGTTGGATTATTAATTTTTTGGGTGTTGAGTTTTATAAGTTCTTTATATGTTTTGGATACTAACCCTTTATCAGATATGTCTTCTCCCATTCCGTAGGTTGCCTTTTAGTTTTGTTGATTATTTCCTTCACTGTGCAGAAGCTTTTTAATTTGATATATTCCCAATAGTTCATTTTTGCTTTTGTTTCCCTTGCCTCAGGAGATGTATCTAGAAAGAAGTTTCTATGGCTAATGTCAAAGAAGTCTCTGCCTGTGTTCTCTTCTAAGATTTTAATAGTTTCTGGTCTCATACTTAGGTCTTTAATCCATTTTGAATTTATTTTTGTATATGGTATAAGAAGGTAGTCCAGTTTCATTCTTTTGCGTGTTACTGTCCAGTTTTCCCAGCACGATTTGTTGAAGACACAGTCTTTTTGCCATTGGATATTCTTTCCTGCTTTGTCAAAGATTAATTGACCATATAGTTGTGGGTTCATTTCTGGGTTTTCTATTCTGTTTTACTGATCTGTATTTCTATTTTTGTGCCAGTACCATACTGTTTTGATCACTACAGCTTTGTAATATAAGTTGAAGTCTGGTATTGTGATGCCTCCAGCTTTCCTTTTCTCGTTCAAGGTTGCTTTGACTATTTGGGGTCTTCTGTGGTCCATACACATTTTAGGATTGTTCTAGTTCTGTGAAGAATGCTGTTGGTATTTTGATAGGGATTGCATTAAATATGTAGATTGCTTTGGGTAGTATAGTCATTTTAACAATATTTGTTCTTCCAATCCATGAGCATGTCTTTCCTTTTCTTTGTGTCATCTTCAATTTTTTTCATCAGTGTTTTATAGTGATCACCTCTTAGGTTTATTCCTAGGTATCTTACTGCTTTTAGTGCAATTATAAATGGGATTGATTCCTTAATTTCTCTTCTGCTTCATTATTGGTGTATAGAAATACAACAGATTTCTGTACGTTGATTTTGTGTCCTGTGACTTTGCCAAATTCATTTGTCAGTTCTAGCAGGTTTTTGGTGGAGTCTTTCAGGTTTTTTACATATAGTATCATGTCATCTGCAAATAGTGAACATTTTACTTCTTCCTTGCCAATTTGGATGACTTATTTTTGTTGTTGTTGTCTGATTACTGTGGCTAGGACTTCCAGTACTGTGTTAAATAACAGTGGTGAGAATGGACATCCCTGTCTAGTTCCTGACCTTAGAGGAAAAGCTCTCAGTTTTTCCCCATTGTGGATGATATTAGCTGTGGGTTTTTCATATATGGCCTTTATTATGTTGAGGTATGTTCCCTCTATCCCTACTTTATTGAGGGTTTTTGTCATGAATTGATGTTGTGTATTTATTTCTGATAACTTTTTAAGGAACCTCCATAATGTTATCCCTAGTCATTCTTTTACATATCCTTTGTAAAATATCTATTATATTTGTAATAGTAAATATAATAACTTCCTATCAAAGCCAAAGAGATTAATGCTGTCTTTTGCACATACAGGATAATTTCATAATCAAACTTGTCTTTAAAATTCTTTATTATGATTGGCAAAAAATTTGATACAGAAAATACAAGAAATGTGTTTCCTGTTCTTTGGAATAGCCTTAGCAATTACCTCCTGCTAAAGTGCAAAAGCAATTATCTGCTTTCCCTTGCAAACACAAATTGTTTAAGACTTGTCCTTGTCTTGAAGTTACAGGAAAAGCAAATTAATGAGCAGGCTTGATATTGTTGAGCAAACTCAGGGGCTATCCCTGAGGATGTAAGCTGTAGCCTCAATATTACATTTGGGACCTTCACCAGTGTGTGGGTGCCCTGTGGAACCTCTGGAGGCAGTTTTGCAAATTCCAGGTATAGCTGTGCTTGGTCAAATAGCTATTAGTTTCTGTTTAGAAATGGGCAAAGTTTAACTTTACATCATTCTTGTCTGTGTTGGCATCTCTTTCCTGCTCTCTGTCCCAGCTGCAGTTACTTCATTTGGGCTATCAAGGCTAAAGTTTAGAAACAATAGTCCTTAGAATAGCAAACACAGGATTTGAATTTTTCAAAAGAGAATTCGGGAAGCAAACAAAATAAAAATAAAAATGTTCATGTTTACAGAGCATTGGTTTCTACATATTACTGAAAGTTCACATGCTCTTTTCTCTGCTTCAGCATAATTTGAGATAAACTTCCTTGATTTCTATTCTGAATTGGATTTGGTTAGGTAGAGCTAGGTCTGGAGAAATTATACCAGACTCTTCTTTCTAATTCTACTTCTGGTTCTGCCTCCTCTGCCCCAATGAACCCATCCTCTGGCCCCAGGCCATCTTTTGGAAGGCATCCCAGGCCTGTTGGTCTTATACTGCCCTTGTCATGTTTCCTCTGCTGGGTTTTAGGTAGTGGGCAGTGCTGTGCTTATAAACTGGCTCTCAGGAAAACAAACACACAAACATTCATCAGTAGTGTGTCAATTTCCATGTATAAATATTCCTACCATGGCCCCTTTTAAGCTACTCCCATGAGATCACTGCACATGGCATTGGGAAGAGAGGAGTACAATTTCCTCCCAGAAGGCTCCAGCACACCGTGTCTGTTTGACTTTACAGACACCTTCTGAATTTCAGTGCTAGCTGTCTCTGGGCTTTTTGCCCATGATCTATTTCTTTCTTCTTTAATTTTTATGAATTACACTTACTAGGAGAAAGGATCCTTTTTTTTCTTGGCTGGTTAGTCCCAAGCCAGGTTTTCTGCATTGTCGTCATTGTCACTGGATCCCTCTAACGATGCCCTTGTCTACATCACATCACTCCATCCACCAGCACAGTATGACTCCATTATTCCTTCTTGTTCAAAAGTATATGACTGCTTGATAAATTCCCTCTTTCTGCTTAAGGAAAGCTGCCTATTTTTAGCTCACTTGCTGGACAGACAGCAGACAGGTTCTGAGTTTCATGCATGATGAAGTCTTTCTCTGCTCAGCGTGTTATTTCCATTGATTTCTTTTGATGACTGCATCCTTCAGTAACCTGGGGGAAGGGAGTGTGATCTTGAGAATCATATGCCTGAGATTTTACAATATTAAAATCATATTGCACTTAGGAAAATATAATAGATGTCATACAGAGGATGTTTTATCTGTGGGGGAGTAGAGTGAGAGTTCATGGGAAAAGCAGGCCCAGACTTGGAGCCAACAAAAGCAGTTTTCTTGGCACATAAATAAGTTGAATGTGTTCATATGTGCACGTATCATTTTATGTTGATTGTTTTCCACTGTGCCTTCATATTGATAAGTATGAACTGTGCCACACATAGCCCGTCACTGGGATATAAAGGCTCCTGTGCAGTCCTGAGGAGAAACCATCAGGGTGTCCAGGGGCTTCTCTGCTTCCATAGACATGTAGACACTTCTAGCTGCTATCTCTCTTTCCTATGTCCTCTGCACTTCCATACCCATATCCTTATTCCTGATTTAGCCATTGGTTTGCTTAGCATTATATTGCATGCATTTCAATTAAATGGATATTTATATGACCTTTAGACTTTCTGAGAGAGGATCAATAAACATTTCCCATCCAACCATGCTTAGCTATATTTTGTTAGTGGTATCCTGAAGATGTCTCTTTAAAAACAAACAAACAAAAATTGTCTAAGACCTTTAGAATACAACAACAATAACAACAACAACAACAAAACCAGAACTCCTCTCAGCTCTGCTATCCCATTACTGTGTGTCCTTGTTCAAGCCACTGAACTCTGAGCCTCTGTTTCCTCAATGGAAAATGAGGAGACTGAGCTTGGACTTGGCCCTGGATCACTAAGTCCTTTCTTGCTGCATCTCTGAGTTGGTAAATTTCATGGTGGGATTTTTGGGGTAAAAGGATGAAGTGGGGTTGGGGGCTGATGGGAGATAGTTGGTAAGGAAATAGAAGGTGGTTTTGAGATGACCTCTTTCTGACTGCAGCCCCCAGAGCTAAGGTTGCTAGATTTAGCAAATAAAATTAGAGGATGCTCAGTTACATTTGAATTTCAGAAAATCAATGAATAATTTTTAGTATCTGTATATTACAAATATTGCTGGGGACATACTTACACTAAAATTAGTCATTGTTTATCTGAAATTCAAATTTAACTTGTTCTACTGGATTTTGTCTGGCAACTCTACATAATGGCAGATAACAACATATTCTGTCTCAACAAGTTGGGCTGGACAAGTAGGGCATTTTAGCAAAAAACAGCATCAGTTTGTAAAGACAAATGTGGGTAATCATTTGGTACCTATGCAGCATGGGGTGGGGAAGGTGTTGCTTTTTCTTTTTTTGCCCAGGTTGTAATACCACTTCTATGATAAAAAAAAAACAACTGTGTGACATTTTAGTACTGACATAAGAAGTCACCAGGCTAATCCCTGAATAGACCTAAGAACTCTGCATGGAGGTGTAGATAAGAAAGATCAGTTACCACAAGAAGAGAAAGATGAAAGAAATGCTATTAGATTTTTACTTAAAGCAGAAAATACTAACGTTACTTCTGGCTCAGGAATTGAATTGAATGACTTTGTAGTTTGTATATTAAAATGAAGGAAGAAAACTCATAATAGAAGAATTTAAAAGTTTTAGCAAGAGTTAAATAAGTGTCACATTTAATCAGGGTGCTGCCTCAGTATTTTCTTAATCTTCAGCTGCTTCCAAAAAAAAAAAAAAAAGAAGAAGAAGAAGAAGAAAATAGTAAGAAGGGTAAAATGAAGGGGGGGAAATCGGAGGGGGAGACTAACAATGAAAGACTATGGACTCTGAGAAACAAACTGAGGGTTCTAGAGGGGACGGGGGCGGGGGGGATGGGTTAGCCTGGTGATGGGTATTAAAGAGGGCACATATTGAATGGAGCACTGGGTGTTATACGCAAACAATGAATCATGGAACACTACATCAAAAACTAAAGATGTAATGTATGGTGATTAACATAACATAATAAAATTTAAAAAAGAAGTCAGTCATGCATTTGTGCAGAAGATTATTGCATTGCTCTCTTCTATTAATCTAATGGATATTTAGTAGGTAGAAACTATGAACTAGATAACAGAGCCACACATTAGAGGTTTGTGATTGCTGACATTTCTGTTGTCTACCCACTGGTTGGCAGGTCTTATTACTGATGGCAAGCAAGAGATGTCCCAGCTCTTGACCTGCCCGAGTACAACAGTTTAACCACATCCAGGTTCCATATATACTCAGCCTCTCATGCTGAGAGATTCTCACATATTTTGATTCTCTGGTTTAAAATGGATATATGTATTCATCTAAGGAGGACACACATTTTGCCTTCTTTTCCATATTTCTTCGGGAATTAATCACGTATAAGGTATAAATACTTATACAACAAATACCTAGCTGTGGGATGACTTCATTTTTCATTCATTCAAATTTGTTAATGTAGCACTTACTCTGGCCTTGCCGTAGTGCTAGTGGGAGAAAAAATAAGTCAATGGAAAATTATGATGCAGTATATGTGCTAATAAGGAGCTAAAGCACAGGATACTGATGCATCACTGTGGGAACAACTAACCTATTGCCCAGTGTGTATCAGGAAGGTTTTCTGCAAGAGGGATTATACAGAGGAAGAGGGCAGGCTGAGTATGTAGACACACACACTCTAGATAGAGGTATCGCATGTTCTAAGACTCAGGAGGAATGAGAACATGACACTTTTGGGGTATTTCAAGGGATTCAGTTTGACTGGGAGAGGGGTGAAGGAGCTCGCGTTGACAAGAGATGAGATTCAGGGCTGAGCAGGGCCCAGACTGCGATCATCTTGATGTCATGCTCAATAGCTTAGAAATTCCTAAGGACTGTGGGAAGGGTTTGGAGTATTTAAAAAGGAGATGTGTGTTTTAATATAATCCCTCTGGCTATAGGCTGAAGTGTGCAAGGACCACACAGGAGGTAGGGAGACAAGCTAGAAGAGGGTTTCCCTAGGCACCCTCTCTCCCAGTCTCAGATTGGCAATTTCAAGCGTTCTCCCTCTCCTCACACCTCCAACCCCATCTCCTGATCGGTCACTCCCGGCACAAGATCTCTCCTCCTATGCAAAAGGAGAGCCTTGAGAGCCTCCTGTTGCTGAGCTCTCCCTCCCCCTATGCCTGGCTGACCCCCACTGTCTCCTGGATGCCAGACATCTGGGCCCTGCTCAGAGAACTTGCTCTCACACTCAGGCCCTCCTCCTCCTGCTTCTTCAACAGCCCTCTTCTGCTTACAGCTTCCTTCCCACCAGCACTGACCCTGGCATGGCAGTGGTGTGAATTAGGCAAGCAGCAGTGGGCATGGAGAGAAACAGACTCAGGGTATATGGAGAAAGAAGAATTGTATGGGTTTTGTGTTTAATTAGAAATGATGTCAGAAAAATTTTATATCTATCACTCTTAATTTGTGCATACATACATACATACATACATTTCTGGCTCAAGAAAATAGGAAAGTCTGGGATGCCATTTACAAAGCCAGGAAAATTTCCAGAGACTCAGGAGAGGGTATATGGGTTTGCAACAGGCCAGATATGAGTACCAAATGAGTTATGCTCGGACCCTGTGAATTTTAGGACTCCACTGCTTGTCCCAGTGGAAATAGCGAGTAAGCAGTTGTTTATATAGGTCTTAGGTTCAGCAGAGAAAACTGGGCTGTAATTCTGGAAGTTTTTAGCATACAGATGACAAATGAATCTATGGCAGTGGATTAAATCATCCAGGGAAAATATTTAACGTAAGTAGAGAAGCAGGCTGAGAGTCAAGCCTGAATACCTTCCTTCAAGGGATAAACAGAGCATCTTGACTGGAGACCAAAAAAGGGCACTGAACATTGGGAGAGGAAAATCAGGAGACTGTCGTGTCATAGAAGATACAAAAAGGGAGAATTTTGGAGGAAAGGGACCAATAAAAGGTGTCATGTGGAGCCAAAAGTTCAAGTGTAAGATTAAGGAGTATTTATTGAAGGGCGCCTGGCTGGCTCAGTCGGTTAAGCAACTGATTTCCGTTCAGGTCATGGTCTCGCCGTCATGGGATGGAGCCCCGAGTCCTGCTCTGCACTCAGCACGGAGTCTGCTTCAGACTCTCTCTTCCTCTCCCTCTGCCCTTCCCTCACATACACTCTCTCTCAAATAAATAAATAAAATCTTTAAAGAAAAAAGAAAAAGTATTTATTGGGTCAATAAAAAGAGATCATTAGCAAGGGAAGTTTAATAGTTTGCGGGTGGGGTGAGATGCAAGAAATTGAGAAATGTGTGGGAGGAGAGTAAATGGAAGTGACTAGTATAAGAAAGGTCAAGAGTTGATTTTAACATGGGTGAGGCTTGGGAGGGTCAGTGCTGGTAGGAGGGAAGTTGTAAGCAGAAGAGAGGTGTTGAAGAAGCAGGAGGGGGAGGGGCTGAGTGTGAGAGCAAGTTCCCTGAGGAGGCCATACATCTGGGGTCGGGGACACAGTGCGGGCCAGCCAGGCATGGGAGAGGGAGAGTTCAGCAACAAGGAGGCTCTCAAGGTTCTCTCTCTCTGAATAGGAAGACAGGTCTTGTGTTGAGAGTGACAGATCAGGAGATGGGGGCAGAGGTACAAGGAGAAGGAGAATGTTTGAAATTGCCAATCTGAGACTAGGAGAGAAGATGCCCAGGGAAACCCAGACGGTTTACCAGGCAGGTGTGAGTGCCCGGTGGATGTGAGTACCATAAACTGGACTTGGAATCAATTGTGTGATTTTCTCCATCAGAGCTCAGAAGCGGTGATGTAAAGGCTGAGAAAGCAGGCAGCAAAATTTATTTAAGGCTAAGGGTGCCAGGCAGTGTGACGAATGGCAAAAGGCTCCTGGCCAGAGAAGAAGAATTGAGGACCATGGAGATGAGGAACCTGACATCTTCAAATGAAGAATTGAGGATTGAGGATTGAGAGACATGGAGAAGAATTTTACATCTTCAAATAAAATGCCCATGTAAGAACTTTGGTTTGCAAAGACAGGTGCTTGCCAAGACTTTCTTACGAAATTTGTAAAACTAGAAATAAATTTGTTACAAGTTGTAACCATTAGCCATGTTTGAAACACTATAGGACTGTAGAAAAATGGTGTATATTACATGAAAATGAAAATTGCCATGATGTCAATGGGAATTTATAGGCATAAACATATTTGAGGAGAATGTAGATGTAGCACTTTCCCAAAGAAGGAGCCTGTGTAACAGACAATAGGAAATGGATTTTATAAACCTTAGTTATGAGCATAAATATTTGCTAGGATGTATGGAGTTGGACAAAAATAGGGTTACATATGGCACATAAAAAATAAATATTTTTACAATCATTAAAATATACGATAGTAATAGCAATCCACTTCTGAAACAGTTTCACTAATGTCAAGATTATGCATATTCCATATTAGAAGCAAGTGGTTTGGAGATAACACATATCAAATAAGGAAAAGATCACTGGATCCTCTAGAATCTATATACATAATACTATTAAATTTCTTGGTACAAGAACAGTATAGAAATCTTAGTTGGAATGTGTTCTTACATAAATGAACTTTAAATGGTAATCAGAAAAATACTAGCGAGGCTATAATTGCTTAAATCTCGTAGCATCGCCAGGACAAGTCACTCAGATTATAGTGGGCTGCTTGTCACTGTTTCACTTAATTTTTCTGCAATATGCAGAATATTTAGAATGTCCCAGAATAAAAAGGGGAAAATATACCTTGGCAATCATTCAACCTATGAATATAAATCTGGCTGAACTATATTTTAATTCAAAGTGTTATTCAACACCCCCTGGAGTTCCGTGTTTAAAAAGGGATACTGTTCATATTGGGCAACTTTGTTTCAGAAATACCTTACTGGTTCTAGTGTTGAACACCGTGAAGGTCAATTATTGCCTACAAATAAAGCCATGTGCCCAGAAATTACCTTTAAGCGGTTTAGAAAAATGAAATAGCAAGTAGATGTAGGGCATATGCCAGTGGTTGGTGTCTTATTTTGTGAGTAGTGCTGCAAAAACTTTTATTTCCCCTAAAAACTCCTGTTTTGCTGTCATGGGTCTTCTGTTCACATGGTCCAAAATCTATACCATAGTGGCAAATTTTCTGGGATCTGGGAAGGAGACACGGTCTTTTGGAGTCCACTGATAAACTGCTACCAGGAGAGAGGCAGATCTTATTTTCTTCCTCTAAAAGCCCTCATCCTTATGTGCCTATACTATGTACATACAGATATGGACACCTCACTGTGGTTGAGTGTGGAAAAGGGAGGAGGTGATAGAAGAGAGGGCATTTGTCCATCCACAGTAGCAGCAGACCTGGGTGAGAAATAATGAAGAGGGTGAAACATGGAAAGTGGAGGAGTGATGAGATTTAATTAGTCTATTTTACAGTTTTGCTTAGAGCTAGCTGCTATCCTTTGGTGCATTAGAGGAAAAAAATGCAAAATCTCGGGGGCCAAATGTAACTTAATATTTATACAAGCTTTAGAGTTTACAAAGGATTTTCCACAAAATATCTCTATTGGGCAGTATCATAACAATTACAGATAAAGACCTTGAGGCTTGGACTAAATGACTTACCCAGGTCTTATAGGACAGAACAGGCATCTGAACTCAGATTTTCTGATCTTAGAATTTACACTCTTCGCACTGCCTGAGGATGTCCTCTAAAATAAATGCCTATTAGAGTAGTCCAGCTATTGCACAAAATATAAAAGTTAACTTCATTTAATTCTCCCTCCCCACTTTCATTTCTCCTTTCAGCTCTCCATATTTAAGGCTCTTATATCCTGAGATTAATGCCATCCTATTAGCATAATATTTTTGCAAGTGCTTACCTTAAATCTAAAGAAAGAGAAAGAGAGAGAGAGAGAAGAGGAACTTTCAGTGAAACACTTAGAAATTTATAAGAACATCTTTTCAATTACACATAGGTTTTAAATTTTTATTTTAAATAAAAGTTTTCTAAGGTGTAAAACTCATGCTTTATTCTTAGCCTTGCCATGAGTCATTCTTTGCCCTTGGACACCTCACTTAACACATTGTAACCTGGTAAAATTTTCCTTTTTTCAAAACTAGATTGTGTTTGGAGAGAGAAACTTTTAGTTTTCCTTGTTGTGCTGTTCCTCTGTTTTCCTAAAGTACTTGAGATTCTGGGTGTCCTGCTGTGACTGGTTCAAGCATAATTTGTAACAGAAATAAGATTGAAATGTTTCTAGACTTTGCGTGAGGATCTCTTCAAGAGGCATCTTTAAAGCTGGAGTATAGCTAACCTATTATTTCTTTTTTATTGCCTTGCATTGGGTCATCCTACAACAAGTAACATGCAGAACCATCCACTGCCCATGCCCCTGCGAAGCTGTATGAACAATGAGAACTTAACTACCAACATTTTAACCTAATCTTTGCTTCCTGAGTGGGAATAGGATTAAATTTTGATTTTCATTTTTAAGGTTTTTAAATAATTTAAAACCCTCTAAGGCAATTTTCCTACTATGTTCCATGTCCTTTATCACTAGCCGCTTAGATTTTCCCCCCATATCTTTAGGAATGTCTGCACCTAGAAAATTAGGCACTCACAGTTGTGAAAACTAAGATCAAAAAGGTTGATCATTAAATTTGATTTCCCTAAAACTTCTTTTAAATTCCATGTGAATTTTGCAACATAGTCACCCTTGATTTTTATTCATTATTGATTTTAATTGGTGTTTTGGTTTTGACACAAATTTTTCATACATTTGAGTATCCAAAAACAATTTCATTTTATTGGAATACAAAAAAGAGTCAGTATATTCGGTAAGTTAGATCTTGGATGGCTGTAGGTTAAAAGTAGATTTAAAGGTGTAAGTTTTGGTTTATTTTTGTATAAGTCCTTTCAGATGGTTTTTTGAGTGACATCTATATGCCAGACACACTTTGAATGATGTAAGTGTTCTGGAAAATCAATTCCTGCTTTTGATGTACTAATAATTTAGCTGAAGAAATATTACCTTTACATTAAATATCAGTGGGAGTTGAAAGCAATATGCACATAAGAGTTGTCACAAAATAGTATGTGATTAACTGTCAAATGAGTGACATAGGTAATAAAACATCAGTCTATGAGCTGGGAAGCAGAGAAGGTCTATGTGGAAGAAATGGGACAAACTGGATCTTGAAAGGCTGTGAGAATATTTGTTAGGAAGCTGGATAAAGGGAAAGCCAAGCAGGCATGCAAAATAACCTGAATGAAGGCAGAGAAGTGGCAAGGAAAAGGCCAGTTTAAGGAAAAAATGCTTCTTAGGGAGAACAGTAGATAAGGTTGATTAGTAGGATAGACCAAGGAAACAGAGGAGGGGGTGCAAATAAAGAGCCAAAGAAAGACTTATTGAAGAGAAATACACGATGAAGATATTGTTAATGGAGGAAAGATAATTTTAAGGCATACAGAATAAAATAGAAGAGATTCATGGAGGGCAATTCAGTTGAGTAACATAGTAATAAGGACTCAAGGAAAGATGTGCCTTTAAGAGTGACAAGTGATTTATATGAATACTAAATTTATTGTCTTAAAAATTATGTATTTTCGTCATTGTGATCGGCACAATGACAATTGTAAAATGGCCCCCAATGACTTCTGCCTCTTAATCCTTGGGTAATTCCCTCCCCTTGAGTGTGGGCTAAACTTAATGATTCTTCTAACGAGTAGACTATGGCCAAAGTAATGGTATGCCACTTTCAAAATTAGGTTACAAAGAGATTGTGGCTTCCTCTCATCCTCACTTGCTCTCTTTCTGGTTTGTTCTGAGGGAACAAACCGGCTGTCACATTGTAGAAAAGTCCATGTGGCAAGGATCTGATGATCTTGACCAGTAGCCAATGGAGACCCCGGTGAGTGAGTGAGTTTGGAGCTTATCCTCCTTCAGTCCAGCCCTTGAAATGACCGAAGCTCCAGCCAACCCCTTGAATGCAGGCTTGTGAGAGACCTGGAGCTAAAGGCACCCAGCTAAGCCATGCTGAGATTCTTGATTCACAGAAACTACAAGCTAATAAGTGTTTATTGTTTTAAGACACCCAGTTTTAGGATAAGTTACACAGTAATAACTAGTAAATCATTACAGAATTTCATATTCTTCTATCTCTTCCAGCAAAGCTGACCAAATACTATGAAGGACACTTCCACTATTATACAGGAATAATTCAAGCTAAACACTGTTTAATATGTTAGTCAAATCACTAGAATCACAGAAAATAAGAGATACTTCTGAGGATGAAATAAACTGAAATCTGAGAGTAGAAATCATATCCTAAAATAAATGTTGACTTATTTCTGGGAATAGGAGACAAATATTGGGTTTCCCTGTGAGGTAGAAGATCAGAAGAAATCTTTAGATGGGGCTAATGTGGTTCCAGGTCAGTAATGCCCCGGAAAATCAGGCCTCCAGGGTAATCCCCTGAAATTAGATTAAAAAAATACAAACTCACAATTGAAATAAAACCAATAACAAACAAAAGGGAAACAAGCAACCACAGATGGAATTAATTCTGAGATATAGATCTTCAAGGACTTTAGTGATTGGAATTATTGATAAAGTATACAAGTCAATGTTTACAGAATTCATAGAGAAATAAAAATGGAATATAAATAAGCAAACAATTAGGGATCATTAAAAACAATCAGTTATTCTTTAAGAAGAGTGAAAAAAAACTTTAAATTATAATCATTGAAATTAAAAAGTAAAAAAATTTTTTTCAAAACCAGAGGTTACATAATGTAAAGTAAATAGCTTTTTCTGCCTTCCCTTCCCTAATTCCTAGAAAGAACTATTGATTCCCCACTATTAAAGAAGAAGAATTCAGTTCACTTGGTCTATGCTTTCTCTTTTCCTTTTGCCCCTTCCCCATATTTCTATTAGTCATGCTTTTCCTTTTAGGTCTCTTAGTTTAATTTAAAGATTGATTTAATATATTAATCATTCATCATCTGTTAATGTTAGACAGCATTGCTTGCATTTTTACAATGTTAAATTGAGAAATTTAAGGCCCATAAGTATTCTTTCTTCCTTTCTTGTCTCCTCCAATTCTGAATTACCTGTTGCCACATCTTTACATTTTTACCATAATTTTTTACCTTCTGTTCTATCACTACATATCAGTCTTCCTCTATGCATATAGGTGGCATATATAAAGAGAAACAATGGCCAACATATGGAAAATTAGAACTATGTAAATGTTCACCACAAAACCAAAGTGAATTTGAACCTTTTAAAAGAAGATGCTATGCTCCGACTTCACAAAAGCTGTGCTGCTCAATCGAAAAGAAACATAGCTAACAGGAATGAGTGGAGTTGGGGAGAAGGATGGTGGGAGGGCACATGTAGTACAATATAATTACTGTATTTTATTTATTTGAAGATGACCTTTTTGCTCTTAACATTTGAACACCTCTGAGTTTGGAATGCATCTTATAGCTATTGTTGGCCAGGCAGCAGTGATGATCTAGTAGTTATTGCTTGCTCCTGTGAGAAGTTGACCACAACTACTTATAATCATCATTTTAATTGAATGATTCACATTGTTGGTACTACATGCTTTGAATTTAATTGCCATTAAAATATCATCAGGAAGAGTACACTATAATTCAATAATAATACAAAGAGTTATATGCATAAAAAGACAGGAAACAGAGCAGTGCATATTTGCTAAAATGTATGTATAAATAAATCTAGACAAGTTAATGCAATGAGTATAAAATAAAAATTCTAAATAATAAGAAAGCATTGTGCTATAGTTTAATAGGAAGTTTTTGTCTTAGTGGTTATGATAATAGTACATCTAATAATTATTTAACTGATAGCTCTTTAAAGTCAGTGAAATATGATTTAAAAATGTGTATATTATATCTTTACTTCTCAGTAAAATCTTTCAGCCTTCTTATTTTACTATTTGTTAGAGTGAATCACTCTCTTCTTGATTTTTGTGCAAAACCTTCTAAAAGCCTGATTGAATGTGCTTTTCAGGCCTCTGACAGAAGCAACAGATGTTCTGCCTCTTTGGTCCCTGTATCTATTACCCCTTTCTAGAGTAACAGAAGTTTTGGCTGAGCATATTTTCAATTTCCCTTGTGGCTATGACAGTATGACTATGTTCTGTTCATGTGATGCAAATGGAAGTGATATATACAATTTCTAACTTGTGTTTTGAGAATAAAAGGAACTTTTCCTCCACCTCTCTCCTTACCTTCTTCTTACTTCCCCTCTTCACTGAGGCTGGAAGGTAAATATGGTGGGAGCCATCTTTGAAAATGAACCCAACAATAAAAAAACAGGAATTACAAAATAAGATTAAAACAAAACTTCTAACACCATTGAGTCATCCTACTAGCATTGGATCATCTGTGCTTACTGATCTATGAGGAAAAAATAAACTTTTATTTTGTTTAAGTCAATGTATTTTTTTTATTTTATTACGTTATGTTAATCACCATACGTTACATCATTAGTTTTTGATGTAGTGTTCCATGATTCATTGTTTGCGTATAACACCCAGTGCTCCATTCAGTATATGCCCTCTTTAATACCCATCACCAGGCTAACCCATCCCCTCACCCCCCTCCCCTCTAGAACCCTCAGTTTGTTTCTCAGAGTCCATAGTCTCTCATAGTTCGTCTCCCCCTCCGATTCCCCCCCTTCATTTTTCACTTCTTGCTATCTTCTTCTTCTTTTTTTTTTTTTTTTTTTTTTTAACATATTATGTATTATTTGTTTCAGAGGTACAGGTCTGTGATTCAACAGTCTTACACAATTCACAGCACTCACCATACACATACCCTCGCCGATGTCTATCACCCACCTACCCCATCCCTCCCACCCCACCCCCCACTCCAGCAACCCTCAGTTTGTTTCCTGAGATTAAGAATTCCTCATATCCGTGAGGTCATATGATACATGTCTTTTCTGATTGACTTATTTCGCTCAGCACAATACCCTCCAGTTCCATCCACGTTGTTGCAAATGGCAAGATCTCATTTCCTTTGATGGCTGCACAATATTCCATTGTATATATACACTATATCTTCTTTATCCATTCATCTGTCAATGGACATCTTGGCTCTTTCCATAGTTTGGCTATTATGGACATTGCTGCTATAAACATCGGGGTGCACGTACCCCTTCGGATCCCTACATTTGTATCTTTGGGGTAAATACCCAGTAGTGCAATTGCTGGGTCGTATGGTAGCTCTGTTTTCAACTTTTTGAGGAACCTCCATACTGTTTTCCAGAGTGGCTGCACCAGCTTGCATTCCCACCAACAGTGTAGGAGGGTTCCCCTTTCTCCGCATCCCCACCAACATCTGTCATTTCCTGACTTGTTAATTTTAACCATTCTGACTGGTGTGAGGTAATATCTCATTGAGGTTTTGATTTGGATTTCCCTGATGCCGAGCGATGTTGAGCACTTTTTCATGGGTCTGTTGAGCATTTGGATGTCTTCTTGAGAAAAATGTCTGTTCATGTCTTCTGCCCATTTCTTGATTGGATTATTTGTTCTTTGGGTGTTGAGTTTGGTAAGTTCTTTATAGATTTTGGATACTAGCCCTGTATCTGATATGTCATTTGCAAATATCTTCTCCCATTCTGTCGGTTGTCTTTTGGTTTTGTTGACTGTTTCTTTTGCTGTGCAAAAGTTTTTTATCTTGATGAAGTCCCAATAGTTCATTTTTGCCCTTGCTTCCCTTGCCTTTGGCGATGTTTCTAGGAAGAAGTTGCTGCGGCTGAGGTCGAAGGAGTTGCTGCCTGTGTTCTCCTCTAGGATTTTTGTGGACTCCTGTCTCACCTTTAGGTCTTTCAACCATTTTGAGTCTATTTTTGTGTGTGGTGTAAGGAAATGGTTCAGTTTCATTCTTCTGCATGTGGCTGTCCAATTTTCCCAACACCATTTGTTGAATCAGATTGGATAAAAAATAAGACCCATTGATATGCTGTCTGCAAGAGACTCATTTTAGACCCAAAGACACCCCCGGATTGAAAGTGAGGGGGTGGAAAACTATTTACCATGCTAATGGACACCAAAAGAAAGTTTGGGGGGCAATCCTTATATCAGACAAATTAGATTTTAAACCAAAGACTGTAATAAGAGATGAGGAAGGACACTATATCGTACTTAAAGAGTCTATCCAACAAGAAGATCTAACAATTGTAAGTCAATGTGTTTTAAGAGACAATAGGATTGCTATGTTAGAATGAGGTAGGATCATAATAGTTTGAAGGATTAACCTTAAAAAAAAGACAAAATATGTCAAAATCTAACTCCATTTTTTAAATAATTTTTCCTGGAGATAGTTATAGAGGATTAATTCAAAAATCTCATTACCTGGTCAATGTTATTGAACTCTAATTTTGGGTATTAGGAAAAAATTGTAGAAAAATAATTATTCCACATGTGAGTATAGAAACCCAAAATTATACGGTATGAGAAAAGCAGGAAGGCACGTGCATTCTTTAAGGTCAATGTTAGCTACTCTATTAGATATACCCTGGAAGCTCAGAAACTTAATAAATGTTTAATTTCTTGCTAATGTCAACATAAATGGTATGCCAGGGGGTAAGGACTCTTCCCTTGCAAGTCCTCGCAGCCCTTTCTATTCAGCAGGAGAAGAGGAAAAGGAGTGAGGACCATACATGGGAAGTTCTAATCAAAATGACATTCATCTCGGGGTGCCTGGGTGGCTCAGTCAGTTAAGCATCTGCCTTTGGCTCAGGTCATGATCTCAGGGTTCTTGGATCCAGCCCTCATGGGGCTCCCGCTCAGTGGGGAGTCTGCTTCTCCCTCTCCCTCTGCCTCTCTCTCTCACGCTCTCTTTTTCTCAAAAAACAACAAAAAAACCACTTTAAAAATAACATTTATCTCTTCTGCTCATATTACTTTGATCAGAACTTAGAAGTATCGTGTTATCAGTCAGAGTCCTACTAGATAGAAACCATTTTAAGGATCCAAAATAAGGAATTGGTTTCAAGAAACTTAATACAGGAAATTACACGGGTAATAAAAGAGCTGAGAATTCTAACAAGGGACAATAGGCACCTCAGGAGTGGGAAGCTGTTACCTCCTCTAGTTGGAGCAGGTTCGGTTACCAGAATCTAGGTCAGGTTACATATTGGAAGCAGAAACCATGGGGGGGCTGTCTGGTGGGACTGTCTACAGAGTCTAGCGATCTGCAGGGGATGTAGCCACTAGTGTAAATGCCATCCCAGTCTTTCCCTTCCTCCCACCCCTAATATTCCTCTGGCATTTCTCACTTGTGAAATCCAGCTGGAAGCCATTACTGCAAGCCTGAGAAACACAGGCTGGCTGCAGGGGTCAGTGTCCTGCAATGCAGAGCTGATCAGGGAAAGGGGACGATCTCTGAGCAAACAGGTCACAGATGGACACCTTGGCCCACCTTACTACAAGGATGCTAGAGAATATAGTCTGTGTGCCCAGAGAATACTGATGTTGATGAGCCAGGAATGCCCAAATTAAAGAGAGAGGTTGAGGACTTCTAAAGTCAGTTGGCAAGTCTTTTAAAAAGTACCAAGTCCGGGGCGCCTGGGTGGCTCAGTTGGTTGGGCGTCTGCCTTCCACTGGGGTCATGATCCCAGGCTCCTGGGATCGAGCCCTGTGTCGAGCTCCCTGCTCAGCTTCTCCCTCTCCCACTCCCACTCCCCCTGCTTGGGTGCACTCTTTCTCTCTCTCTCAAATAAATAAATAAAATCTTAAAAAAAAAAAATACCAAGTCCACTGTTGATAGTTTCTGAATATATGATTTAGTTTGCCCAAATCAGCAGAGTTTAACTTCTCCTTCATTTTAAATAAACGGCAGATTTTTCATATCTTTTTAATAAGCTTAGTAATTTTGCAGAAAATACTGGGTTATCAAAAATGTAAAAGGTTTCCATTTGAGTTGAATTAATTGTGTAAAGATTCAGATTGTAGTGAGTGGGGCAAAAAACATCTAGAAATATTAATTTCTCTAATCTTAGTACATCTCAGTGTCTTAAATTTTAGATTCTATAGCTGAAATCTCAGTTGTTGTTCACTTTCAGCTAACAAAAAGGCTTCTGTTAATATTTGTTAGAGAAGTTAAGAAGGAAAATTCCTTCAAACTCTTCCCTGGATGTTCATTGCAACAATTTTTTAAAGTATAAAAATGGCAGATTACATTTTTCTTTCCTATGATTATTGCTTTCTCTGACTCTGTATCACTCTCATTTCATTTTTCTACTTTACTCAGATGACCACTGCATTTTTATTTAACAATTATTGGCATTAGTAAACTGATCTGCGACAAGGGATTATTTCTAGTTGAGAAGACCTGAGGGCTATTATAATCTAGTAAATAGGTCACCTTAGTGATAAAAGAATTTAGGTTTTAAAATGGCAAGGAATTAGACTAGAGATGAGTAAGCAGCCACACGTATAACAAAAACTATTCAAAAAGTTGACTTTTCTATATTAGCAGTACATATTAACATTGTGAATTTGGGGTAGGCATGATTAAGGTCTCCAAGGAAGAACTAGTGCTTAAGCAGTAATTATTAGAAAACAGAATTCTTTGATATCATAAACAAGTAGATTTGTTTTGATTCCAGATACTTGAAAGAACCTCAGAATTATGTATCATTTTAGAAAACTTGTGGGGTTTTTTTCCAGTTTGCTAAAGGTGGGCAAATAAATACATTTTGAAAGTAATAATGCATCACTGTTCATGTTCAGCCTATTTCACCAAATGTACTAAAAAAGCCTAGCAAGTAGTAATTCATTTTAACTCACATGGTCTCTATGTCATTTGTAGCTAGAAGATGCTATGATGGTTTGAGTGTTGCACTCCTGACTCCTTGATTTAAATCATAAATATTACCCTCTTCATGTTATAGCTATAGAATCCGGATCAAGCAAGGTCACACTCAGTGGAAATTCAGAACAAGGATGGCAAATAGTTTCATCTCACCATCCGTGATGGTAGTGGCTGGTCAGGTGCCGTGGTGAGAACGATTCTGAGGCCATATCTGGCTCAACAAGATAGAATATGGTGATTAATATTGATGTCTCCGATAAGCACAGGAAGGGAAGAGATTTGCCCTTCTTGTTTCAATCCTTGAGTTATCTGAATCTCTGTTCTAAATGGAAAATAAGAGTAAGTTGGTCCAGATTTTCAGTGGGCAGTACTTTACAGATAGTTTTCAAATTAGTCAAGAAGTATTTATCGAATGTGAGGACAACAGAATTCTTTCCACTTTTCTAGCTGCGCATAATGGCTTTTCTTCTTTTCCTCACTGCTCCACAAATGATTCTTCTAAAGATTAACTATAGGTGAGAAAGGATAATTTTCCAGCTATGAGGGAGTGCTATTCAATCACTAGTATGCAAGTGTCTGAAAATCTGTTGATAGGCCCAATAAAAAATGTATTGGATAGCTACTTTGTGTGTTCTCTCATTTTGTTTGCTGAATTATGAGACAGAGAAATCAACAGAAATTGATACTCAAATAAGAATTTTGTTTGCCTGTTTTGCAAAGAGTCATTAAAAATACACAGTGAAAAAAAGGAAATGGGACATAATGGAAAACGTGGAAGTTAAAATTTATTGCTGGAAAAATGTGGTTTTAGAAACTCCTGAGGGCTGGAATTATTTTTAACCCTAGGTGTTTTAGTATAGGGCCTATACTTCCTTATTTTAGTATAAATGCCCTTAATAAGCTTTTATTGAATAAATAATGTGTGCCAGTCACTAGGAATGATAGAACATTCACAAGTTTGGGGTGTCTGCTGAGCCTATTTTAAATTTTATTGTAGTGCTGGAGATACGAATATAAAGGCAGTTGGGGATTAAGCAAACAGCAATCAAAGACAATTTTAGAATATTCTAATTGAAAGCCTTTTATTCATTGGTCAAATTACTTTTTCTTTCTTCTGCAAGAATTACAGTTTCCTACTGATAATAATAATGTTCCTGAAGAAATTTATTTTTATTTATCTTTTTTTCTATTGTGGTATAATTATTATACAAGCAAATGCACATATCTTAATTGTTCAGCTCGATTACTTTGACAATTGGGTTCACCATTGTAACCACCTTTGAAAACAAGGTAAGGAACATTTCCATCACTCATGGAAAGTTTCCACGGGCCTTTTTTCAGTCAATTCTATCTCCCATCCTCCTTTCTCTGACAAGTCATCTTCTGATTTCATTACCTGTCGTTAGTTTTGCCTTCTGGCTTTCCTTATAAATGGAGACATTCAACGTGTACTACTTTTTGTCTGGATTCTTTTGCCCAATATAATGATTTTAAGATTCATCCATGTTTTTACATGTATCAGCAATATATTATTATTATTATTATCATCATCATCATTATTATTTTTTGCTGAGTGGTATTCCATTCTATGAATATACCAGTGTTTGTTTATTCATTCTGTTGATTTGTTTCTAGTTTTTGGCTCTTATAAACAAGGTGCCTATGATAATTCTTATAGAAATATCTTGGTGGTCAGATACTTTCATTTCTTCTAACTCGTATTTAGGAGTAAAATATCTGGATCTTGGGTATATAAATTATAAAAGGTCCAAAAAAGTTCCCCATGGTAATAGTATCATCTTACATACCCATATTAAAAAACAACAGTCATTATCTCTTCTAGTAGTTTGTTCCATTCTTTCTTTCATCTTTTTTTTGGCAGTACAATTTATATGTTATACTGTTTGATATTATTCCTCATATGTCAGATACTCTGTTCTTTTTAATTCCTATTTGTACTTTTTTTCCCTCTTTGTGTCTGTTAGGAAACGTTTTTGATCTGCCTTTAGTTTACTGATACTGCCCTCTGCTTTGTCCAGTCTGCTGTTAAATCCATCTTTTATTTTTTAATTGATGTACAGTTGACACACAATGTTACATTAATTTCAAGTGTACAACACAATGATTCCACAACTCTTTAATTATGCTATGCTCACCACAAATGTAGCTACCATCTATCGTCATCAACACTACTGTAATACCATTGACTATATTCCCAATGCTGTATGCTTAATCCCTGATTTATTCATTACATAACCAGAAGCCTATTAAGTCCATCTTGTATCATACTTTTCACATGTAACAATTTATTTTGATCTTTTTTTATAATTATAATTTTATAATTCACGTCTTTGCTAACACTTGCCAATTCTTCATGCCTGTTATCCACCATTTTCACTATATTGTTTAACTTATTAAAAATCATGGTTATATTAAACTCTCTGATAATCCCAATGTCTGAGCTATCTCTAGTCTACTTATAGTGGCTATTTCCTCTCTTGTCCATTGTTCATATACTTTGCCTTTTGTTTGCCTTGTAATCTTTCATTGTTTGCCAGACATTTTGTATAATAGAGTAGAAGAAACTGATGTTAAGTTATATTTGCTTCTAGAAAGGGCATACTTTTTAATCAGGTTACTAGAGCAGGGACTGAGTCAATATGATCTAGTTGAGCTGGGTTTGTGCTTTCTTTCAACATCAGTTTAATTTTGTTTCTCATTGTCTTCAAAAGTTTTGAGGATAGAATCAGGACATTCCTTGGGGATTTGGGGGGCCAAAACACTGCCCAGACTCCAGAGATCTACCTATGCTTCAAAGCGGGAGCCACCAGCTCTTGAAACTGTGGGATATTTCCATAGTTTACAACCTGGTTCCAGATTGTCAGATCCCTAGAGACTTATCTTTTCTTTCCAATCTTGCCCAATGGTTTCTGAATCGATGGGTGATCTGTTCAGAGATCTGTTACTCCTGTTATCCCTCTCCCAGCCTTTGGAGCACTGTGGTCCTGTACCATGAAGATTCAGAATGCCTTGAAAAGGTTTCTCTTTAGCTTTGGTAATTGAAAGCTGAACTGTAATTGTTGTGTGTGAGTGAGTGTGTATGTGTTTCTCTCAGCTCTCTGACCTCTCCAACCTTTTTTATTTTTTTATTTTTTTTGAAGATTTTATTTATTTGACAGAGAGAGAGAGAGAGAGAGCACAAGCAGGGGGAGCTGCAGACAGAGGGAGAAGCAGGCTCCCCACAGAGCAGGGAGCCTGATATGGGGCTCGATTCCAGGACCCTGGAAATCATGACCTGAGCTGAAGGCAATTGCTTAACCAACTGAGCCACCCAGGCGCCCCTCCAACTTTTTTTCAGATGATAAATTTGTCTCTGCTTCCTTCCCCAATTACCCTCCCATGAGGGAGATGGGCATTTGGAAAAGGCCCTGAACATTCCAAGGGAGCTATCTCTTAGCTCTCATTCTTTGACACCACCCTCCCCTGCTTTTAGGTTATTATTCCTTACACTTGGTGAATACTAATGAGCAAGAATTGGAAGGTGGGTCTAGAGTTGGTCTGTGGATGGGGTTCCTCCAAGTTCTAATCTGCCATGCCAGCCTACATGTTACTGTTAACAGTTCTTTAAATCTGTATCTAATTTCTATCTACCCCCCACCCCCCATCTCACTTTCATGGCATTTTCTTTCTCAGCAGCCATAGGTCTCTTCTCTTCTATGAAAGACTTGGCACTTTCTGGATATGAGTTTAAGTTTCATTGTGTCCCCAACTCTTCAATGAGTTTTAAGAACTATGATTTAGCTTATCTGGCTTTCTGTTGTTATTGATTGGGTGGGAGTAAGAGTCTCATAGCTTTCTTATCTGATTAGAAAAGAAACCCCATTTATTGTATTACTACTATTTTTAATTTGAAATGCCCTCAGTATGCATGGGAATCTCTGGTATAGGGGCAAATGATGCATAATACAGAGGAGTCAAACAATTACAACTCCCTGTTTCCACTAAAAAAAATGCTTATAGAAAATTAGATGTTTTTATTCTCCTCTGAGTTTAGCAAACTGGATTTTGTAGTAGTTAAAACATGAGGGAATTCTGGAGTAGGGCATTTCAATGACTCATGCTTTCCTTCTGGTTTCTTGAAATTCAAATTTGGAAACATTTAGCAGAAATATTTTGGTGCTCTGAACTGGAGATGGTGTATATAGGTCCCTAATTGTCAGTGACTCATTTCACAAAAGATTTTTTCCCTGCGTTCTATTTCCCACTTCTTGAACTTTCAAGGAATATTTTTGATAATTAAGGAGGACCTGTAATTTCATATACTGTTCTTGTTTTACTTTAAACATTAAGACATCTTTCATAGTTACGGCTGCATTTTTTTCAGATATTGCATAATGTAATTATGCTATTACTCTTTTTAATTCCAAACTCCATATATTTACTTATTTTCGTCTTTCCTTATAAATCAGTGCCCTTATCTGTTTAATTACTCTCACTGTTTCTTGAATACAATTCAGCTTGTTTATATAAAATTTCTGGTGGACTTATCCAAGCATACCCAAACATATTCACTGTGTGTGTGTGTGTGTGTGTATTATGTGTATGTACTATATATATGTATAGATAATATATACATATGTACTAATACACATGCACACCTTTTAACAGAACTTCTGTATCATCATAAAGCTTTTCATGTTATATTAATATGATCTAGATTCTGAAATTCTGTAACTTGTTTCTTTCATTCAATATTCATTTATTCTTATATATATTGATAGCCCATTTTTTTGTGTGTGTGTGTTATGGGAATTGTCATATTTATAACTTCATTGATCATCACAGTAATTTGATCAGGCATCTTGCCCTGATTGAATTCTTCCTGGACAAGGATTAAGTAGCAATTTGACACACATTTGTTTTCCTTTCATGACTATAAATCTTCCATTCTTGGAATGGAGAATGGGTGTCTTCTTTAAATTTATTTTTTTAGTACTTGTTTGCAAAATCTTCAGAGTAGTTCCTATTCCTAAAATCTCTTTTATTGGTTTTGTATTTTTGAGTTTTCTTGGTATAATGGAAAACAAAATTGCATAGAAACAGTGATGAACAACTTTCTTTCTTTTTTTATACTTTAAGTGTATTTTAGTCTGATTGTCCAGTGTTAGACGGGACCCAATGGGCTCTCTACACAGCTGAGTTACTCTTCTGGGTTAGCTAAGTACAGATAAGGTTTGAAATATTACATACCATTGCCAAACAAATTGGACAAAAGTAAACCATATATAGAAGCCCTGATTTAATTAAATTTGAAACAACACAGAGGGACTTTTTCAAGCTTTTGGAATTGGCTGCTTCTTCAACAGATGCTCCTCTGACATTGAAAATAATGTATGAACCCTGAACCCTTGACCTGGACAAAAGGTCCCCTTCCCTTGTCTGGCAAGTTTAGATAGTTCTTCATAGCACAAACATACATAAAAATACAAAACACAGACAAAAATAGGGGTGCCTGGGTGGCTCAGTCAGTTAAGAGTCTGCCTTTGGCTCAGGTCATGATCCCAGGGTCCTGGGATGGAGCCCCCAGGGTCGGGCTCCCTGCTCAGTGGGGAGTCTGCTTCTCCCCCTGCCCCTCCCCCTGCTCATGCTCTCTCTCTCTTAAATAAATAAATAAATAAATAAATAAATAAATAAATAAATAAAATCTTAAAAAAAAAAACCCACAGACAAAAACAAAACAAACGCCTCTGTTACCTGAGATCTGGCACTGAGCTCTGTACAACATGGCCTAATGTCCTAAACATCTATTCTTGTGGCCAATTCTATTTAGGCTCCAGGGAAAAGCTTCTTCATGTCTTTAGTCTCATGTCTTAGATATCATAAGAGACAGCCTCCAAATGTGGTGAAGATTTAAGGATTACACCTTGAACATCAGGAAATGACACTGCTTTATAGTACAGGGAGGATTTGAGAGGCAGAAGTGCTTTATTGGCAGAAAAGACACGTTAATTAACTTGTCAAATGTTTTCTTCCAGATATCTTCACTGCAATAGATTTTGCAATATAATGAAGGATTGTTTCTCAGTAGTGATGAGAGTTCCTCATTTTACTTATTTTCCTATTTTAATTCATGGTTTTGGATGTGCTAATGAAACAGTGCAAAATTTACAACAGTTGCACATGATGACAGGAATTTTTACAATAAGAAACCATTTGTATTTACTCTGAAACTTGCACATATATAGATGTAGGGGTAATTAAGGTGAATTGTGACACCAGATTTTTACATTTGCAGTAAGAAGACATTGAATGCAAGAATTGAGTATAGTTGTGGTTTTATGAAAAAGTAATGACTTAATTAGATTTTCAAAAAATTAGATATCAGACTTAAACAATGGATTTACATTTTAATATTCATTAATTTTAATATATATTTTATAATTGTAATAGTTGACAGAGTATTTTATAAGAAAAAACTTTTTTAGAAGACATAAAAATAATTTTGAATTAAAAATTTGACAGCATTTGGGACAGCTGGATGGTTCAGTTGGTGAGCAACCGACTCGTGATTTCAGTTCAGGTCATGATCTCAGGGTCATGGGATCAAGCCCCACTTCAGTCTCCACATTCTTCGGGGAGTCTGCTTGGGATTCTTTCTCTCTCCCTTTTCCTCTACCTCCTTTTTCCTTCCCCCTCTCATGCGCATGCTCTCTCTCTCTCTCTCTCTCAAATAAATAAATCTTTAAAAAATTTGGCAGCAATTGATGAAGTATATATAAATTTTGTATACTTTTGAAAATGACATTACTTTCATTTATTTAAATTATTCCCATCAGTAGAACAAAATTATGTGAAATCATGATCAGAATGATAAAACATGGTGTTTCTGCTGGTGAAATAAAGAAAAATAAAATTTATGTAATCCATATCTTACTTATGTTTTATGTATATCTGTATTTTATTACATATCCAAGCATTATTAGCTAACCAAGGAACACCCAGGCACATGTGGTAATACTTAAATGTAGTCATCTTTTGATATTTTTAAAAGTTTCAACCATATAAAAACTATAACTGTGCACATATTTTTCAGATTTTATTATTATAAAAAGGTGTATTTGTCAAGGTAGAAGGATAAACATAATATATCTAATAATTTATCAATTTGATATATAGTTTAAAAATTATTACTGGTTAAATAGTATAAAAATTTTAATATTTAAATATGGTATGTGAGTCTATTTGTTCTCTGGTCCTGCTAATGTTGGGGGTAGAACTGCCCTTAATTCCAAAAAAACTAAATGTGGACCAGCGATTATATGTTAAAAGTTATTAATTTTTTAGGTATGATAATAGTATGCGATTAGATGTCTATGTTCTGCAGATATACTTACAGAATTGTTTAACATAATGACACAATGTCAGAAGTTGCTTTAAAATATGACCAATTAAAAAAAATAAAATAAAACATGACCAATTAAATCACTATAATTTTCCTTGCTTATATTATCTTCACCGAACTTTGTTTGAAAAGAGAAGGAGTAAGCATATGTTCCATTTGTAAATTAGAGTTTGGCAAAAAAAAAAAAAGTCTATTATCTTATTTGATCAAGAATTTTATTTTCATATTTACCTCAGAATATATTTTGGAAGTCTTTAAAAAGTCCTGGAGGCACTAGAGTACAGGGTTTAAAACCATGTGTTTTAAAATGAGTTTGACTTGAATTTCAATTCTACATTTTTTTTTATTATTATGTTATGTTAATCACCATACATTACATGATTCAATTCTACATTTTTACTAGCTTTTTGACTGTGGGTAGGTTGTTTATCCATCCTAAATCTCTATTTTCTCATTTTAGAAATGACAGTAATACTAACACTGATCTCATAGCATCATACTGAGGATTAAACAAAATAACGTATTTTGCCTCACACAACGCTTGACACAGAACAAGCAGTCAATAAGACGCTAACAACTTAATAGCATCAGCAGGCATTAGTTTTGGATTATGAAACTATTTAGATACCAAAGTGGTTGTTCCTCTTAGTTTATGGAAGTAGATTATTGGCTATGTTTATAAAGCGTTTATTTATTTTTCCAGGCACTCAGTTAATTGTAGCTTTAGTTAGAGATGTGCCTTTTTTTTCTTTCTAACCTAAGTTCCTGAAAGGAACGTGAGCATCTCTGGTTTGGAGATGGTGAAGCTCAAAAACGCGGGGATTCTCAAATTGAACGCCTGTAGCTGAGAAGACATCATTGTCTTCTTGAACTGGGGTGGTTGGTAGTAGGAGAAGAGGGATGAGGTTGGATGGGAAAAAAAAGAAAAGAGGAAGAGAGAATAAGAGAAGGATCTAAAGAACTAAAGGAAGAAATACTAATGCTTGGCTCTTAAAAATGGCAGAGCGTAGGAGAAATGTTCAGATGTTTAAAATAATTAAAGTCATCAAACTACATAAGTCATTTTTAGTATTAGAGATAGGAATATGTATGTACATATATATATAGAGAGAGAGACTGTAGAGCCAGACCCAGAGATGGTAGATTATATATATATACACACACACAAATACATGTATATATTCATATTCAACAAGCCAATTAATCAACATACTAATTGATAAGCCAGTAGCTTTTGTGGTTTTTCTGTAGTACAACATAATATTAGCTGAACAAAAAATGCTCAAAATACTCCTAGAAAAATTACACTGGGTTAAGCTGCTCATTTTCGATGTCCACTGAGACTCCTGGACTTCCTTCATAAAACACTATACTTCTCAGCTAGTATCAGAGGCTCCAGAGCTCTGGGATGACCAGAATAAGTCAGAATAGTCTGCAATTTTAATATTACATGAGCTGTACCATTCTTTCAACCTCACATCCCAGTACATAGAAGACACTTGCATCATACCCATTTCTCCTTCATAATTACTCAAGAAAACCGTAACCTATTAATCTCATGCTGACAGTCTTTTCCAGTCTCAAGTTCTGTACATCATCGGAGAAGCCGGAAATGCTACCAAGGCAAGAAAGCAAGGCAGTATGTGTTACTGCGCAGACCAAAAGCCTGTGAGAGAGGGTGAAATGTGTTGCAAGGTTCTGTTGGATAGTCTCTGTGGGTGCGGGTACTAGAGATAAGGTTAAAATCTTGTTTAAAGCTAACCCACAGCAGGTCTGCAAGTTAACAAGTAGGAAAGGATAAGTCTTAAGTAAGGAATAAGTAGCTTTTCCCTCTGGGAACAGGCGCTGCAAAGAGGCAATTTCCACCCAATTTATAAGGAGAAATACATCAGGGGAGCTAAAGAATTACTCCTGAGACCCATTACATTTGAGCATGATGGCACGTGTTCTGGTGATCTACAGCTTATGTGCTATGCATGTATTTTTGCTTTGGATGATCATTGGCTATATGTGCTGCAAATGCAAGTTCATGTCCATCCTGGAGGAGAAGGCGGAGGAAATCTTTGGCAAATGTTCTCTTATTAAAATGTAAATTTATTAAATTAAATGTTCCTTTATTATAAGTCAGTTAGGCATAGAACAGAGGAAATCAATGACAGGTTTGTGAATGGAAGTTTGTAACTCAGAGTTAAAAGTGGAAAGAAAACAGTAAGAGCAACAAAATGCACAAACAGAAAACCTGTCCACCGTGGGAATTTTATCCCAGTTAAGAGGATTTTCTTATTTCAGTGTGTGGGACCGCTTGAAGAAACCGTGTCCTGTTCTCACTGATACGCAGGAGAATCACTGGCTCTCCCAACCGGGAAGAATCTTGTTCAGAACCTGAGAGGAAAAGACTTAATATGACAACCCTCCTGGGATGGGTTAGGAAGCAGCTGTGGGTGGGCTTGACAAGACTGTGAAGGAGGATTTTCATTTCATGTCTAACACGGGAAAAATAAGAATGAAGTGGGACACAGTTACTCCCTCTTTGCATCTGTTCTTGTAACTGTCCTCAGCAGGCACACAAAAGTCTAATCAGATACCACCAAAATTCTAGCTCACTTTCTCCAGTTTTGCCTTCCTTTCATAAACTTGAAATTTTCTCATTCATCAGGACTGTGTTGCATCAATGCTTGATTCAGAGGTTCCTCCCACACTCAAAGATTTTGATGTCCGCCATTTGACTTTTATTCTCTTTGGATTAGGCCACCGTTTTTCAGACAGTAGACTGTGTACCCACATAAAGGGTTGCATCTAGTAACGCTTCTTTTCTCCAGCTGCCAGCTTGGGCACAAGGTCCTGAAATTCTGGGCAGAGCCCTATTCCCTGGGACACAGCTGACTGGATCCATAATTCCACTCAGCTTGCTGGCATCTGACTTCAAGGTGATAAAAGTTAAAACAGAAACTTGTTGTAAAAAAGCAAGTGCTATTATAGAGGTACAAACTAAGGGTTGTGGGAACCCAGTGGATGGAGCAGACAACTAGGTTTATTTTTATTAGGGTCTCTGAAAAATATCTCACTACCTCCAGTGGGCAAGATGGGGGAAAAGGTGGGTGAAAGAAAGTGAGGTACCTTTTTTTTTATCCAGTTGGACAGCTATCCCCAAAGTAAGTAATCATGTTGATTAATGAAGTGAATGATGGAATGAAATCCTGAATCACAACACTTAATAACAAGCAGAATGGAACAAACAAGTGGTGACACTGACAAGGACTAATACTTAGGAAAACAGCAGTGACAGTTACCACTCACCCATCGCTGAGCTGTACCGGAGCTTTGCATATAGGATATCAGTGAATTCTCTCAAGAACCTGTGAGCTAGGCTGTTCTCGTTTTATAAATTCAGGAAGGGGAGGAAACTGGCCCAGCTTTGCACAGCCAGTACAAAAGAGCCAGGCTTTCAAGAAGTTTGCTTAACCCCTTCCTTGTGTTAGCTCATTTTATTCTCACAACAACGCAGTGAGTTAGATTCTGTCATTAGCTCCCTTTTACAAACAAGAAAATCGAGGCAACTCTTATCTCCAAAGTTTGGCTCACCATTAGAATATCCTGTTAGTCATAATAATAGGAGATAAACATTTGGTCCAATCTAATATAAGAGCCTGGTTAGAACAGAAATAAAGGCTTGAAAAAACACACGTGATTTATTATTTTGTGGATCAGAAAAGAGAAGACCTGGGTGGTAGTTCTGCCTCACCATTTATTAGCTATATGCCCTAGGGCAAGTGTATTAAACTCTCCGTACCTCAGTTTCATTATCTATAAAGTATGGGAAATAATACCAGCCTCCATACCTCATAAAGCTTTGAAAGGAAAAAATGAGACAAGGGATATGAAATTGATTTGCAACTGAGTGTTATGCAAATCTATGCTTTTGTTTTTGTTATTGTTTTGAAAAGGCAACTTGTAGAAAAATACTCAATAATCTGAAATTGGCACAATAAAAGGAGCTATTTTATGCTTATATGAATTAAAATAATGCAGACACATGATTTTAAAGATCCAAGGAGATAGAAGTTTGCCTTTGCAATGAAAATGAAAATTAAACACACTTAAAAGCCAAACCTAGTAAGATAACATATGGGCCTGAAGGATAGCTGTGCCCTTAAAATTGCTAAAGCTTTTTACTTCTTCAATTAAAGAAAAGCAAAAAAATGAAGCTTGTGAACAGGACTACCTGTCGGTAGCCAAAGCACAAAGGAACTCCTCACTAGACAAGTATACAGAGTATTTTAGAGTGTGCTCTCTGACTCTCTGAAGTGAGTATAAATCCATTTGTGGAATTGCAAACCTACTTACCAATGCTATTATCCAGCCACAGGATTCCTAAAAGAAATATCATTATTATCAATGAAGTTTTGACTTCCTCAGGATCAAGGAAAATACAATAAGAGGGAAATTAATTGAACGCCAATTGTATAGATCTTAAAGAATTATAATTTGAAATAAAATTTGAATTTGAATTGTGTGGTTTCTTTTTCTTTTAAAATATGGGGTCTTTCATTTATGTTTAATAATTACATTCCCAAGTTACTGGGAAGAAAAACATCAACTTTTCTTTTTGTATACTTTAATCTTTATACCTACCACAGAGAATGTGGCTTAATTCTTAGAATTTACTTGAGACAATCTTCTGGGTGTTTTTGTCTTTTGAGCTTTTTAAAATTAGACCCTTCACTCCTATAGAGTAAAGGAGTTTCCAGTATCGAATAGCAAAGGGAAGGTCTGTTGTATCCATAGCTAATACCAAGGAATGAGAAATTGATGTAAAATTGACTACATGTGTCATTTTTTGAAGTTGTGACCTGTATGAGTCAATCTCAGAGTTATCTCTCTTTCAGAGATGTATAGTCTAAACAAGAATTTTATTGTTTCTTTGTTTCTGTAGAAGAATATAAAGAAGGAGTCATATTTCACAGAAAAGCTTATGGAAATTCCAGGTTGCTTCCTATTCTCTAAAACCCTATACCTGTATGGTACTTACCTCCTACTATTCCTATTATGAGGAATAAATGAGATTTGTTGAACTACTTTATCGTACACACCTAATAAACATCAGCTATTTTCAATATTACCTTAGAGGACTCTTTTGTTATTCATGACTTTCTTCTCCCTTCCATGTCTTTCCTTCTGTGCCCTTAAATACACACTTCCCCTCCCAACCTAATTCCTCTGGAGCCAGTCTGTCCTCATCTTCCTCCATTAGCACCGCAGCCCATTGCAGAGCATGGCTGCTCTTTTACTCCTCCTGTATTTCTCTCTACAATCTACCAGCACAGTTATAACTTTTCTATGTTTTGACCTTTTCTGCCAGTTCTGCAACGCTGAAATCCAAAAAACAAACGTGGCAACAGCAGAAACTTCCCTTAGAGGGCTGGAGGGGATCCAGAACTGAGCAGGTGAAGCCACGAACCTCCTGCAGAGAAAGAAGAGATTGAGAACATGCCCACTTCAACATACACAGGAGGAGGAAGTCGAAATTAAGTTTTTCCTAGCCAAGAGGGATAAGGCAGGGTGCTGACATTTGAGGAATGCATTCTGAACGGAGGCCATTTAATCCTCCTACAGCTCTGTGAGGCTAGTATTATTGCTATCATCCTTATGTTATAGATAAGGGACTCACATGGCAGTAAGTCATGAGTCTGGGTTGTAGCTAGAAACCTTGGTTCTAAAGACCCTACTATCACCCATTAAATGTGCTGATTCCCCAGGTAGGGATGAAGATTATCTGCAAAGCCTTGGTAAAGGAAGTTTGAGTTCAGTTTGTGAGTTTTCTTTCTACCAACATGTATTCAAAATGTTTTTATTGAGTGGCAACTATGTATCAAATATTATTATAGGTACTGGACTGCTTTATAAGACCATAGCAAGTTTACATTCCAACAGTAAAGGAGAGAGGGAAGAAAGGAAGGAAGGGAGGGAGGGAGGGAGGAAGGGAGGAAGGGATAGGATCTTTGATAGATTCAGATGTACTATTATAGACTGGGTGGTTAGAAAACCACCTTGATAAAAAGAAGTTTAGATTTTATTCCAAATGTGATGGAACTTTCTTTCTCTTCCAAAGACACTTAGGTTTTCAACATAACTAGGTGACCATACTTCCTTCAACATTGGCAGTAGTCTGGAGATTTATGATCCAGATGGGTTAGAAAAGAGGGAGTCTGGGTTTTTCACATTAGGCCAGATGAGTATTTTGGTATTGTACAAAAAATGAAAGAATTCAATAAAAATCTACTTAGTAAAAAATGCAACTGTCCAAGTGCCATTCCCCTGTGGCCATCCATGCTTATATGCTCATTCCATTCCTTACTTTCCCCACCCACAAAACATTAGGAGATTTTCTTTGGATAAGCAAAATAGAAAAGAGACGATACTGTAGATGCTAATTATCGTGATCCCCCACTGGATGTCTGAGTTTACACCACTACCTTAGAATGAAGCCTGCCACTCCCCAAGCCTGCCCACAACCACAAAGACTCCTCATCTAGCACAAGAGTCAATAGATAATACCGAAAGCAAACAAGCAGAAAGAAATAATAGTTTAATTAGGTTTCTTAAAAATGAGGCAAACTCTGGAGGAAAAAGTTAAAAAGAATTGAAATTGGTTGTCTCTGGGAGATAGAAATCAAGGATGAAAAGGGTTGGGGTAGGGGGGCTGTCATTAATTTAAAATATTTATAGAAATATTTGACTTTTATAATTATGCATCTGTCTCACTTTAATACACAGGAAACATTAAATTTAAAGAATGAACCATTATTAAAATGTGCCCAGATTCATAGAGAAGAGACTACTGATAGAACAACTTTAAAATTGAAATAAAAATTCACTGAAAGGACTGATGAGAAGTCTATCAGGACAAACATGATTCACTAGGTTGATGAAGGTTGTATGTAGCTCTAATGAGCATCAAGTTTACATAGTCTAATACATGTTTCTCTGTATGTAGAGAAATGGCTTTGGATATAGACAGAGGAATATTTCAAACTTATACACACACAAAATATATCCCATAACATTATTTTGCTTTTTCAAGAGAGAAGCAGCTGTGCATGATGGTTAAGAGCCCAGATGAGCCAAAAGCCTGGGTGTGAAGCCTGTCTTTGCCAATAATTAGCTATGCCTAATTTCCCATCTGTAAAGTGGGTATGATAATAATACCTAGTTCATGGCATTGTTATAAGGATTAAATGAGTTAATATTTGTAAAGTTAGACTAGTGACTCCCCTATAGTAAACATTACATAAGATTTTCTTACTTAAATAAAAATCAATCATATTTTGTTTGTTACAAACTTTATTAATGTTAGAGGCCCATTCCAAGTTTAAGTTTTAAACTTAAATATTCTAAATATTGGAAAATCTTTTAAAATATTTCTTACATTAAAGCTTACTGCAATTTACCAAAAGTACCTAGTTTTCTATTTTACACAGGCATATAAAATTAAATACACATGTATATAAAGCACACATATATCTTCATGTACATTTGAATAATAGCTTTAGTGGAATAAAGTTATGGACAATTAGGTAAAGTAGATAAGGAGTGGACACATTGAAAATATTTAAGATAGAAAGCTTTACACCGAAAAGCAGCGTTAGTAAGTCTTCAGTGTCAGTGTAATTATGGGTTTGTTTGTTTGTTTGTTTTTTAAAGATCTTATTTATTTATTTGACAGAGAGACAGCAAGAGAGGGAACACAAGCAGGGGGAGTGGGAGAGGGAGAATCAGGCCTCCCGCTGAGCAGGGAGCTCGATGGGGGGTTCGATGCGGGGCTCCATGTGGGGCTCCATGTGGGGCTCCATATGGGGCTCGATCCCAGGACCCTGAGATCATGACCTGAGCCGAAGGCAGTCACTTAACCAACTGAGCCACCCAGGCACCCCTACTTATGGGTTTGTTTTAACCTGTTCTCTAATCGTTGAAGTAAAAAAGCATAATGGAAACAATGTAACTGCGAATGGACACCGGAAGAGGAAATTGTTATGGGATTAAAATTTAATGAAAAGTAGACTTGAACTGGATCCTTAATGGCAACTTTTAAAAGCATTGTTAATCTGTCAGCATGTGGGTAGTATCTGTAGTATTTGCATGTACCTTCACAGTGTCTCAGCTCTGGCTCTATCTTTTCCATTAAGAAAAAAAACTCTTCTTCGTTAGACAAAGAGAAAATGCTATGGCTTCAATCTACAAATATAATTGAACACATCAAAACTTGTAAGGCATAAAAGGAAAATTGTACTTTGTCTCTGGCCTTGTTAGGGAGGTAAAGCATAAACATGAGTTAAGCAATTCAGGGGAAGTTCACCTGATGTTGTAAAGCCATAGGAGTCTTAAGTGAAAATAAAGACTGATATAAAAAATTAAAAAGTAGCTGATAGTAAAGGGAGGAGAGGTAACTGGTGTGGTTGAAGGGGTGTGGAATTCAGTCCTTTATGGAGAAAGTGTAAGGTCCTTGCGAGGTAGATACAATTTGTGGATTCACAGAAGAAAGGGGAGTATATTCTGTTCATGGAGGGTAAAATGGGGCAAGATCTATTCGGGAAACTAATTTGGTTAGGGGAGTAGAGAAGTAGAAAGGACTAGAAATAGGGCTTTTACGTCTCTTTTTTCAGAAATAAAAGTGTCCAGGTACACTGTCTTGAGATGAGGGTTGAGCCCTGAAGGAAGGACAGGGATGATCCATGAATGGATCAAGCATGGAATCAAGAGGTACCCAAAAAAACAACACCAAGGACAAAAACAAATGAAAATCAAAGCCCAGAAAACCATGTCTGAAGGAAAGTGACTGCGTTTTGGAGAGCAGGATGAAAGGAACAAGTTTAGGTGGGCACACAATAGACCAATGTTGGGGAGTTCTCCAAAGTGCTCCTACATAGATGTGCTTACAGAGACTTGTGACCTCATCTATGGTTGGTGATGGAGATGTAAAAAACACCATGCAGGTTCCAACATAAAGTTAGAATGTTAGTTTGGGAACAAATTATCAGAAATCATAAATATTAGGGCAGGCATAAATTTTACTCTGGAAGCAGTGAGGTTCTCATGGAAATTTAGGTACAACTCGCTACTGTAAGAAAATAATGCATTTAGGAAGGCCACTTAGGTTATTCATGTATCCCAAAATAAATGGTGATAGGATGTAAACCAGAAAATTAGGAACAGGAATGGAAAGGATGATAAATATAGAAGAGGTACTGAGAGAGAACCATTGTTAGGTTTCAGTGATTATTTGGCTTCCAAGAATGAGATCAAGAAAAAGAAATAAGTCAAACATAATTCTAAGGACTTGAAAATAGGTGAGAGGAGAATCTTCTGGGAAAGCTGATGGAGGAGAGGGAAAATAAAGATTACATTGCTTTCAGTCAGCAGATGTTGAAAATAAATCATAAAGATAAAGTTATTTACTGAATTTAATCAATGAAGAATTCACAGCCAACTACATTTCTTAGACTTTGTTATTTTAAAAAGTTTAAAGAATCTGTATCTATTAACAACTGTCAATTCATAATTTTCATTAACCTAGGGGTCTCATGTTATTTTTCTTGCAAGCTGATAGGCGATATCTGGTATTTGAGTCAGCATGAATTAGTTAAGCTTGACTTTAGTGGGTCTTGATCTGCTTTCTTGGGGACAGATGTTATTTCATTTTCTGCAGTATTCTTGGAGCCAGCTATAGGGATGGAAAGGATCTGATTGAAGCCCAAGTTCACTACATCACAGAAATTTCTTCATGTTATGGGCCAGCTGTTGTCTATCATAACTTTGAAAGTTTTATAGAGTTGGAAGAGGAAGAGACGCTAGAAAAAGAAACAGCAAGGTGGTGGTCAGTGAGGTAGGTTGATAGGAGAAGAGCCAACATAAGATTTGAGAACAGTGTTTCTGAAACTTTAATGTGCATACAAATCACCTGAGAGATTTTGTGAAAATGCAGACTTTGATTCGGTAGGTCTGTAGGTCTGTGGAGGAGCTTGGTACTCTGCCTTTCGAACATGCTCCCAGAAGATGCTTAAGTTGCTGACCCCTAGACCACATTTTGGGCAAGGCACTAGAAATCAAAAGAGAGGATTTTTTAAACTAAAGAAGGTTTCTGTGCTGTACACTTTCAGTTTGCCTTTTCAGATCCACTCTCCGCCCTTCTCCACCTGGCACCTTGCCTCTGGAGCCTGACCTTTTCAGAGTACATCAGTGCGGTTTTTTTCCCCCTCTGGTTTCCTGTTCGGTTTGGTTAGTAAGACGAATTGGTTGAGACCAGAAGGAGGGAAGTGAGTGAGATCTGGGTATTTACAATCATTTTGCTACAACAGAACATTTGAGGTCCTAAAAATCACCACACTGTGCAAAATCATGCAATTAAAACTATAAGGCTTTGGGGAAAATGGGATCAGGGGCAGAGCACTCAAAATCTTTGTCAGTCACACACACACACACACCCAGAGAGAGAGAGAGAGAGAGAGAGAGAGAGAGATGGGAATCTAATAAAAACTATAGCACAGTTTTACACATGTTAAATGATTAAAACACACACACACATACTGCAATAGGTATGACATTTTACAATTTTAAAAGGACCTGAAGTTTGCTTGTAGAAGGGGCATTGGAAAAGTTGCAGAATGTGAGTTATCATAAAGTGGTGGAAGGAGGATTATCTGAAATTGGAAGGAAAGCTGTAACAGCAGATGTGGATGGACGAATCTCATAACACACCGCGAACGGAAGTAGTTAGTAGATATTTGAGGTGTGTGCATGTGTACATTTTGTGTTTTCCTACTCCGCACAGTTCAGCCATGCAATTTTCTCTGTTTGCTCGGTATTTCTTATGAAGTTGTGCATAAGCAAATGTTAAATTCAGTAATGCTCAAATTGTTCCCTAATATATTAATTACTTTGGAACAAATGTTCATTCTCAAAACAAGAGTTTTGCTGCAGGTGGCTGCAGATTATCTGTATTTCTGCTTAGAGATGTGGCTTTTGTAGGTATCCTCTCATACAGCTACAGAAATTACTTTGGGTTCTGGTAACCACCATTCACTTTTCCCCTTTTGAGCTAGGGTTGGTAAGAGCTCCCTGCTACTCTTTTTTTCTTTCAAAGATATATTTATTTATTTGAGAGAGAGAGAGAGAGAAAAAGCAGTGGATAAGGGCAGAAGGAGAGGGAGTTTCAAGAGGACTCCATGCTGAGCACGGAGCCCGATGTGGGGCTCAATCTCATGACCCTGAGATCAGGGCCTGAGCTGAAACCAAGAGTCAGATGCTTAACCCACTGTGCCACCAAGGTGTCCTAGCTCCCTGTTATTTCTAACTCTGGGTGATTTCACCAATGACTGTTAGCTTCACTTAATCTTGCCCACATTTTTGTGAATAGTTCCTTTAATGCATGGCCATCAATTACCTACGTGGGTTGAGTTTGCTGTATGTGTCCTTCCAGTCTTGGACAATGTTTAAATGTAATTAGTGATGTGAAAAGATAGAGGAGAATGACGGCTTGGTGGAGAATTTTGGATTTAATTTGTACTGGTGTCCATTAACAGATATTTTAATGAGCTGGCTCTGCATGTAGCAGCCAGAGAGACCCTTTAAAAAGTAAGTCATACCAGGTCATTCCCCTTTTGAAAACCTTACAATGGCTTCCCTATACTCAGAACAAAAACAATGGTCCTTTCAATAGCTTACAAGCCTGATTCCCTGCTGCATCTCTGAATTTGTCATTCTCCAGTATCAACTCGCCATTTTGACACCTTTGTTCCAGAGACACTGGCCAACGTGTGGCCCTGGGACACACTAGGTGGGCTTTTCAACAATGTAGACAGGTGTTCGTGGAGGCATCTTAGCTAAAGACATTTGAAGGCTATTTTCTGAGTTTAGAATACAAAATGTAACAGGGAACAAAATTTCTAAGTATGAAGGCACTTCACTCTTCTGACTGAGTCAGACCATTCATCCACTGAAAAACTAAGTGATATTTTCAAATTAACATGTTTTCAAGCTATGCAAATATGACTCTACTGAAAGGAAGAGCTACTAAACGACCACAGGCTCTTGGAAATCATCCAAGAAGTCCAGTACCTGACAAGGTAGGGATCATCATCCCTGGAGCTGGTCATCCAGTCATGGCCTGGAAATATGTTAGGTCCTGTTTTACATATTATTAGGATTCAATTATAAATCATTTTTTTGAGTGAAAAAAAAATATGTGAGTCTCCCTGCCCAATAGTTCCAGCTAGGCATTATGACAATAAGATACTATAACTTGTTTCATTAGAATCCAGATTGTGTATTTAAGTTTCATTTCTAGAGTTCTGAAACTCAGCAATTCTTCCTCACAAAGCGCCTTCCAGCTTTGCCTTTAGCCAGAACATACCCAAAATCTTGTCTACTCTTCAAGGTTTATTTATATTTTGCTGAAAAACGCTCTGTTTTATGTTTTTATAACCATCACCAGCATCATAAGCTCTTAAATGGTTTAAGGCAGACAAATGACGGAATCTCTATTAATGATACAAATCAATTATATTTCATAGTTTGAAAGTTTAAAGAACGTGCTTTTTTTTCTCCCAACATTCTTAGCTTTAGCTAGGATAGATGAATTCTCCAGAGTTGCAGTTTCGATATGTTTACACATAAGAAAATCAAGGGATCTATTTCCTTATATTTCTATCTGAGAATAATTGCTATTGAACTTTCAGGACTAGTTTAAGAATAGTTTTATTAAATTGAAATCACGAATTGGCTATAAGACAAGGCTAACTTTTGTTTATGATGCATCTAATTGTACGAAATACTTAAATTAGGGAGCTATTTTGCTGTTCTTAATTGAATGGTTCAAAACAAAGATGAAAGTAAAACTAGTATATTTAAAACAGTTTTTGTAAATAGCAGTTATATAAATTCTTATGGAAGATTAGTAGAATAAGGATATGTAAATCATAACAATATTCATTCAATCAGTTTTTCATTCATTCAATTTTTATAGAGCATTGATTATGTGGAAATACTGTACTAAAATGGCAAAGAAGAATGGCATTTTACCCTACATTTCAAGGTTTATATTGAAGGACACATTAGCCTTAAAACTGGTAGATGATGGACCCTTAGGGCAATTGAATTACAGTTTTTGCTTCTTTGTAATGGAAATCTTTCTTATATAGGGGATGTTCAAAGATAAATGTTATTCGCCAGTTGTTTACAGTATATTCATTTATGTCTCACTGACTAGAAGCTACACACTTGAAGAGCAGGAGTCTTACAGTTTTTCTGTGTTCCTCAAGTGCCTAACAGAAGTGTAAGATGGAGTGGAAACTGAATAAATATGTGTTGAATGATGTAAAATAATTAATGTAATCATGTGGATGTTTAGTGACTTGAACCGATGAAACATCTGCAAAATTGAATTTATATTTATGGAGATGTTTCATTACTCTTTGTTTTTACTCTTAAATTGAAACAAGCTTTTATTATAATATATAAATTCTAAGTATTGTGTATTATAAATACTATTATCAAGTTTTTACAAAAGTTTGATGTGGGTAAATCTTAATCAGGAATTATTTCTCTTCAGATACTGTGTTTTCTCTTTCAGAAAAGTCAGATGACCAGGAAAGACACTAGAGGAAAATACTACAGAATATAGAAGACAAAAAAAGTTTAAAAAGCCAGTGACAATATTTTTAGACAGTTACACTGAAAAAGAAACAGAACAGTGATTGTACAGTTTGGCCAGATAAGGGATGTATATAAAAATGACATGGAATGAAATAATTTAGTATCTTCACAACAGCTGGCTTACCATGAGGCTGATGAGGAAGAAGGTGCACTCTGAGGAAGGCATTGATGGTGCTGGGATTAAGTGAAGATCAACAGAGACTCACTTTCTTAGCCAACTTTCTATTCTTGTGTAGAAACAGAAAACATACAGTGATGGGTGCAACATCTGTTGAATTGTTTTTAATGTGCCAAGCTAGAATGGGTTTTTCAGTTTGAGAAACAGGGTTTAAAAAAAGAAATAAGGAGAAAAATATGGCACAAAATTAGAAAAGAAAATATTTATGTAAAGAAATCTTCACAAGATATACTGTAAATTCCTGACTGAAAATAGGTTGACAGGCAGCTTGATGGCATAGCTCAGGGAGACAGACAAGAGATTCTGGGTTTCATTTTTTCATACAGTGACAATTAAATGCAACAGCAATTTGGTATAGTTGGGCTTTAGGGAAGACAAAATTTTTGTCACACGTGTTCCTTTTGCTTGCTGATTTATGGGAAGACCATAGCATTGAGGAAAAGAAGGGTAATAGTTACCTGGATAGGATGAGGAAGGTCCCATACAACATGGCCATTATAGGGAGGTAGCAGGAAGCTGACAGAGGGTAGTGACTTCTCATTCTCAAAAGTCAGGGAGGATTTAACATCAAATATAAAGCCTCACTGTAAAGAAATAAGAGCACAGAACATGGATGATGTGATTATAAGAAGCCTAGCGATGATGCCAACTGACATAATTTCTGGGCCATGCTGAGTATAAATATATGTATAGCCATCTAGGAAATTAATCCAATTTATTTATGTTCGATATTTTTATTAATTATTGTTTAAAGATTTAATTTATTTATTTAGTTGAGAGAAGAAAAAGAGGGAGAACATAATGGGAGAGTGAGAGAGAGCTTGATGCAGAGAACCTGACAAGGGGCTCGATCCCAGGACCCTGGGATCATGACCTGAGCCGAAGGCAGACGCCTAATGACTGAGCCACCCAGGCGCCCCTATGTTCAATATTGAATACAGATTATTACCAATGAATATTTTTTTGCCGTTCTGTCTAATTCTGTTCGATTCAGATGGACTCATAATTACTTGGCTATGTATTCCAGTTAAATATTAATCAACTAAGGTCCTTTTACACAGTCAAACACTATTGTTGACTGAATCTAATCCTGTTTCTGGGATGGTCAGTGAAGAGAACTAGGGTGAATATGAAGAATGACCAACTCACCGAAGGAATTATCTGTATTTCTAGGACATAAGGCTAACAAAAGAGTATCTTCTTTATTTCTTGGCCTTTGAAATTCTTCTTTCCTTTAAGAATAATCAATACATTCATTATAGGCCTTTTAAAAAATTCATTATTGAACAATTATAAAACAATGGTTTCTGTATAGTCTGCATCTTGATTTTGCATTTGTCAGGAATTCAGAGGTTTTGAAAGGAAATTTGTCTTATTTCCATGAATACTACAGTTGCAATAGTCACATTCATTCCGTGCTATGAGTGAAATAGTCTCTGGGAAAAATAACTCCAAAAAACATTTTAAGAAGGAAAATAAAACAGTTAAAAAAACTGCTAGAAATACAAAGCAAAATAGAAACACATTAGTAATGAGATGCTTTATTTTACGTTGCTGTCCACATACAAACTAAATAACATAATAACAAGGTATATGTAAAAATCTGTACCCTGAAAACACTACCTTTTAACATGTATATGGATTATTCATAAAAATTACAAAACTAATCCAAGTAAAATTCCATAACCCAAACAGACTAGTTGCTATGGTAAAAACAAAGGAACTTTCAGAAAGCAAACAGTACACATCCACCCACCCTCCACAGCCCCCAGTTTTTTAGGTAGTGTTAAAAGGATACTCCATTAAATCTTTAAAATTAATATATCAAAAGAGAAAAGTAATGTGGTTATCTCCATAGATTCTGAAAGGTATTAGATAACAATTAATATCTAAAATAAGAATCAGTGCATACTTCTAAAATATAGTAATTTATGAATAAACATCTTCACAGTATGATAAAATAGTGACACACATTTCTGTAATACTTTAAAATTAGAATACACGACATTTTCATAGTTGTGATATAATGTGTTAACCACAAAAGCTGGCACCATGCTTTAGCACTAAAGGCAGGAACAAGATAAGGATATCTGCAGTCATCTTTATTATTTAACATTGTTATGGAGGTAGTAGCCAATGCAATTAGACAAGAGAACAAAGCAGGAGGTATAAAAATAGAATGTAAAAAGGATCATTGCTATCAAAGAAAAGTGACTGTTTATCTAGAAAACCTGAAAGAATCAGTTGAAACACTATGACAAGTAAATATTTAATAGATGGCTGTGTATAAATTTAATATACAGATATCAATAAAGTTCAATTATAGAACTAAAATTAGAACTAGTTAGAAAATATAATAAAAGAAATATTCCATTTACAAAAGCAACACAATGATTGTAAACACAGAATTAAATTAATTGAAAAAATATATATTTAATGGACAAAAGAAGATAAATGGACAGATTCATAATCTTAATGGTTGATTTTGACACATTTCTTTCTGACAATGAATGATCAAGCCAACAAAACCAATTATTGAGAACATTAGGAATTCAAACAGCATAATTAAAAAGCTAATTTGATGATATATAATGAACTTGCATCCATAGAAAATGCTCACTCATTTCCAGGACACTGGAACATTTACGAAAACTGAGCAAACAATAGAACCCAAAATAAGTATCTGCAAAATCATAATTATGCATTCCTTACTTTATAATCTCAAAGCAATGAATTTAGAAATTGGAAGAAAAACCCTGCAATTCCTATATTTTTAGAATTTAAAACAAACAAAAAACACCTTTTCTAAGAAATTCATATTCAAAAAAGAAATTGTAATGTGAATTATGAAATAATTATAATTGAATGACAAGGAAAGTAAAAATTTGTAAAAGAAAGAACACAAACACTTCTACACTTAAATTCATATGTTAAAAAAGACAAATCAAGGAATATAATATTAAACTCACAAGCTTAGAAAAGGAAAAATCATACAGATCAAAACAGATAGAAGGAAAGAGGTGAAAGAAAAGAATAAAATACAAGAAAATGGAGATTCTACAAAACCAAACCAAAAAGGTTTAAAATAAAATAGGCAAACAATCTGATAAAATCAGTCAAGGAAAGAAAACAGCAAAATTGAACAATATTAGGGGAAAAGACATAATCATAGATTTAAAAAAATCTTTACAGTAGCAAAACAAATTTTTGAAATGAATGATTTTTAGTAAAATTGACTTAAAAAAGAAAGATAAAAGCTCCTAGATCTATAGCCATTAAAGAAATTGAATTGGTAGTTTAAAATGGTCAATTCTCATTATTCACAGTAGATGTGTTTATTCTATAAAGTCACTGTGAACACTGAATGGGGAAATATGAACCATTACTCCTAGAGAAAAATACGAGGTTAGATTCCTGCAAGCCTCTGGTCAAAACTATTTCACCAATGGTCTTATTTTATGTGTGGTTCTCTTAAAAATGCCATTTGTAATATAATATATATTGTTGATTCATTAACATTGAACCTTCACAGCCAAGAATGTTATAACATGCCTGAACAAAGTTGATCTAACCCACATACTCTCTTTGTCAGGTACATCACAGCCTTCTTTCACTTAGAAACACCAACGCAGCATTTCAACATCACATTTGGGGGCCATTTTAAACAGCACAATCATCAACTAAAAGCACAAAAATGTGAAAAACATGGCACTGAATAGACCACAAAAAAAGACACTTGTGTACAATATGAGCTCGGGAACAAGAGAGCAGAGTGTCACCTTGTTTGACTTTAGGTAGGAACATTCGCATTGTGTGACCAAAATTTTTTAAAGTTCTGTGCATGCCTGAGAATGACTATAAAAACACTGAATATTCATTTTAGGGTTAAAAATAAATTTTAATGATTAGCCAGTTTCAAAGATACAGCATTCACTCACAATGGAGATTAACTGTATACGCAAAAAATTACAAAGCCCAATTTTTCTTCATAGGAAGGTTATATAAAACTTCCAACAAATTGATAATCTTTATCTTTTACAAACTATTCTAGGAAAAAGAAGAAATGGAAATCTTTATTTATTGGCTTGATAACAAAACTAGGTAAGGAAGAAAATTTATCAGATAAGTCACTTAATAACATAGAGGAAATATTCAAATAAAATATTATTAATGAACCAAACTAGAAAACTATCCAACTATCCAAAAATAACCAAGTAGATATAAAAGAATAGTTTAATAGTAGAAAACAAAATGGTTCACACTGTTCACAGATTAAGGAAGACGAACCCTATGAACATCTCACTAAATGCAGAAAAAAAACAAAAAGATTGCATAAAACAACACTTTTTTGTCATTAAAAAACAAAGCATCACAAAGCAAAACCCTGTCTTTTATTGTCATAGATCAGTGGTTGTCAAACTTCATCATAAATCCAAATTATCTAGAGGGCTTGCTAAAATACAGGTTGCTCTGCCCCATCCTTCGCATTTCTGATTCAGAGATCTGGCATGGGCTCAGAGAGCCTTTGTTTCTAACAGGTTCACAGCTGATGCTGATACTGCTGGTCCAGACAACACGTTGAAAACCACCGCCATCGGGGATTTAGGCCCAGTGTAATCACTATTCTGATTATTCAAGAACAATCAGAATTATGGACTCTTACACAAAATATCCAGTTTTAAAAAAAGATTCATTTATTTATCTTAGAAAGTGAGAGAGAGAGAGCAGGGGGAGGGGCAGAAAGAGAGGGGGAGAGAGAATTTCAAGCAGACTTCATGCTGAGCACAAGACCGACTTGGGGCTTGATCTCACAATCCTGAGATCATGACCTGAGCAGAAACCAAGGGTTAGACAAGCTCAACCGACTAAACCACCCAGGCGCCCCCAAAATATCCAATTTTTGAAAATGCTGGGGAGCCCAAATCAATTATGTTTTAGGGCAATATGTAATGTGTGTATATCCCTTGAAAATTTAGAGATAGATGTTTTGTGGTTTGTAATTTTCCTGCCACTTACATCTGCCTCAGTTTATATTGCTTTTGAAGGAGTCCTCCAAAATTATTCTACCCTTCATACTTCATCATTAGCTGCTTTATGATTATCAATTTGATATATGTGTAATTGGTCCCATATCAATGCTTCTAGTAGGTTTACAACACACCAGTTGGACCATACACTGTTTACACATACTTTACCTTTTCCTTCCTTTAAAACAAAACAATGGTTGTGAACAGAAACAAAAAAAAGATTCTTGTGATATAGATTTTTGTTCAGTGGAATTAATGCTTCATTTTTATTCAAAGAAGTAAATAGTACACATCAGAAGTGGAAAATAACTCCATGTACCTAATTCGTGTTTTCAGCTATTTATGTGAAAAATTATGGGCAAGAATAGGAACATGTTAAAATGAGGAAACTTGGTCAGTGCATTAATAATCTTTTTTTAAGTCAATATACATAGATTTTATTGTATGTTTATTATTTCCCCATGTCTTTTCTATGTTATATTTGTTGTTCCTGGCATTCAGAAGTAGCATTTAGCATGTATTTAAATAGGATAAGCAGAGAGAATACATAAAAGCTTTCTGTTCTTTGGCAACATGCTTTTGATTTTTATATAATTATTTTGTTCTGAAGATATTTGTCATAATGATACATTTGAAAACATATTTTATAGAGCTTAAATTAATATTTAAAAGGAAATAGTTGTATTTGTAAATCTGTAATATCAAAAATTTTCACAAATGAAAAATAAGTATTTTCCTTTCAATTTAGTATTTTATTTTTTTAAAGGAGTGGGTAAATTTTACTGGACCAGTAAGTGATTTATGAATGGTAGAGAGTATCCTACTCTGCAGTTCAGCCTGGAAATGGGGCCCAATGCACAGCTGCGCAGAGGTCCAGGGGAGCACCAGGCTGGCTCTTAAATGAGCCTTATGTTGATGAGAACTGTTTCTAAAATGCAGAAATCTTAAACAGTATGATCAAATATATTTATAATGTATTATTTTTTCCTGTCTACATGAATTCTCAAATAAAAATTTCATGGTTTCAAGAAGAAAGTTGGTATTTGGTCTAAGTTGGAGGTAATCCTTTTCACAGCTAGGTGCTGAAAAACCAGTATTTTGAAGAAATAAGAATTCAGTTGCTCTATGAAAAGAAAAATTGAAAGCAGGGAAATGAAATAAATGGAATAACACAAGTTATAGTGAACAAATTTCATTCATTTCCCTTAGCTTTTTTAAAGGTTGAGTTTTCAAAATACAAAGCAAAAAGTGATTTTGCATTTTGTATGTCGACTCAATCATTTGCATCCTCAAAAGATTTGTGTTCCTCTCTAATATTTAAAGTAAATTAAATTGATTCTGTGGATTACTGTAAATTCTCAGCTGTCATTTAGACATCTTGTACTTGGGTGGAGTTCTTTATCCAAGGAATGCTTTTTAAGTAACTTACATCCTGACTTTAAATCCTTTTTCCTTAGGTCTCTTTGAAGTTCGGTTTTTTTTTTTTATTCTTCTTCTACCACCACAGAAATCTACACTTTAGTTTTATGTTCTTTTTGTATTCCCACATTTCTGGGTTTACTTGGAGTACTTTCTGATGTCTTTTGAATTTCTGTATCACATCAGTTTCATTCTGACAGATGCAGCCTCTAAAATAAGCTGTGTGATGCACTCAAACCTAAAATAAACCATTCTTTGAGGGTTAGGTGCGTCATACCTGCAAATAACCTCATTTATCTAGAGAAATGTATTTAATGCTTATTGTATAAATACCAGTGTTTCAGCGTGCTCTATAATACCATCTGTCACTTCTTTTCATACAATACATAATTCAATGTATCCCTTATTACATTTTTCGAGATGCAGAGTCCTTGCATGTATCTGTACCTACTGCAAGAAGAAGCCAGGTGTATTGTGAACGTTATATCAAATATTATCCAAGATAAAACTTTAATGCATGTTGAATCAAGAACTTTCTCTGTTGTTAAGATATGCATCAAGGTAAACGTCTTTCACCAATTTCATTTAAGGTATATTTTAAATGCAATGTTCTGGAAAGTAGAAAAGTAACTACTCTTTCTTTCTTTTTTTTTTTTTTTTAAGATTTTATTTATTTATTTGACAGAGAGATAGAGAGCACAAGTAGGCAGAGAGGCAGGCAGAGGGAGAGGGAGAAGCAGGCTCCCCGCTGAGCAGGGAGCCGGACGTGGGGCTCAATCCCAGGACCCCAGGATCATGACCGGAGCTGAAGGCAGCCGCTTAACCGACTGAGCCACCCAGGCGCCCCAACTACTCTCTCTATTAGAGGAACGTCGGTTGCTCTCTAGTTAGCCATAGGGGTGCCTCTGCTAGAGAAGCAAAAGAAAAGAAAATGGCAACATAAATTGGTAACACGTTGTTGGGAAATGAGCATGTTTTTTGTTTGAAACATTTTGTCTTTCCAGGTAACATATTAATTCTATGTCTATTCATAGGAATGCAGGTCTAGAGTATATACCACAAAGAGGTTAGAGTAACAAATATTTGTTTGAGTAAATCCTAAGTGCCAGACATGAGGCCAAGTTGAGGGCCCTGCGATAATCAGATCCTAGGTGCTCACACTCTAGCAGGGAGACAGACACACCAGGACTGTGGGGAGCACTGGTGGTGCTGGCGTAATAAAGGCGCGCCTGGGGACCATGAAGCTGCCGGAGGAGGTGCCTAATTCAGCCTCTGGGAAGAAGGAGGTGCCAGGAAGAGCTTTCCAAGAAAGGTTTTACCTAAGCTTCATTTTGAAGAATGAGTAGGAGTTAATTGTTTAGGTTGTTTTTAGATCATGTATCATCTAAGCAGTTTTAGGAAATAGAAATTCTGAAGTCATCTTGTCATACACAGTTCTGCAGTTTGGATCACAGTAGACAGTTTATATATCTTCTCTTTTCTACCTTCTTATATACACACATACACACAATTTCTTTATGTGTGACTTTATTATCAGATATATTGCTTTATAATTACAACTATATGATGTGTATGTATGTGTGAAACTAGAGGATAGGAATTTTGTATTAGATCATCACTTTAATGTAGCTAAAATTTACCTTCTAAAGCTTAATTGCATATTTCTTGTCAAACTAACTTTCTCTCCAAACACAAAGAACAGGTATTCTTAAAACATGACAAAGTCTCTTCAACAAATGGTGTTGGGAAAACTGGACAGCTACATGTAAAAGAAGGAAACTGGACCACTTTCTTTCACCATACACAAAAATATACTCAAAATGGATCGAAGACCTAAATGTGAGACCTGAAAACATAAAAATCCTTGAAGAGAGCGTGGGCAGTAATCTCTCTGACATTGGCCAGAATGTTGCTTCACATGGCAACGTTTTTCTAGGTATGTCTCCTGAGGCAAGGGAAATAAAAACAAAGATAAACTATTGGAACTACATCAAAATAAAAAGTTTCTGCACAGTGCAGGACGCAACAAAACTAAAAGGCAACTTATAGAATGGGCGAAGATATTTGCAAATGGCTTATCTGATAAAGGGTTAGCATCCAAAATTATATATAAAGAACTGCTACAACTCAACTTTCCCAAAACAAATAATCCAATTAAAAACGGGCAGAAAACATGAACAGACATTTCTCCAAAGAAGACATCCAGATGGCCAAAAGACATATGAAAAGATAATCAACATCACTGGGCACCAGGGAAATGCGAATCAAAACTACAATGAGGTATCACCTCGCACCTGTCAGAATGGCTAAAATCAACAACACAAAAACAAGTGTTGCTGAGGATGTGGAAAAAAGGAACCCTTTTGCACTGTTGGTGGGAATGCAAACTGGCTCAGCCACTATGGAAAACAGTATGGAGGTTCCTCAAAAAATTAAAAATAGAACTACCCTACAATCCAGTAATTGCACTACTGGGTATTTACTCAAAAAATACAAAAACACTAAATCTAAAGGATACATGGGCCCTTATGTTTATTGCAGCATTATTTATAATAGCCAAATTATAGAAACAGTCCAAGTGTCTATCAATAGATGAATGGATAAAGAAGAGGTGGTACTGGGGCACCTTGCTGGCTCAGTCAGTTAAGCATTTGACTTTGGCACAGGTCATGGTCCCAGGGTCCTGGGATTAAGCCCCACATCAGGCTCCCTGCTCAGCGGGTAGCCTGCTTTTCCCTCTCCCTCTGCCGCTCCCCATGCTTATACTCTCTCTCTCTCTCTCAAATAAATAAATAAAATATTTTTTAAAAAATGAAGAGGTGATATGGAATGGAATATTACTCAGCCACAGAAAAGAATGAAATCTTGCCATTTGCAACGACATGGATAGAGCTAGAGACTATAATGCTAAGCGAAATAAGTCAGTCAGAGAAAGATAAATACCATATGATGTCATTCATATGTGGAATTTAAGAAACAAAACAAATGAGCAAAGGAAAAAAAGGAGAGGGAGAGAGGCAAACCACAAAACAGACTCTTAACTATAGAGAACAAACTGATGGTTACCAGAGGCAAGGCGGGTGGGGCGATGGGTGAGGTAGGTGATGGGAATAAAACAGTTCACTTATCATGATGAAAACAATAATAATAATAATAGAATATGAGTAAATATATATTGAACAATAACAACAAGAACATGATACGGAAATAGGCAATTCTATTGGCTATAGTCTGCATTTCTTTTGGATATATTATCTCATTACTGCAGCAGAGTCTTCTTTATTTCAGAAGTCCCAAAAGTGAAATTAAGGGAGTGAATACATGCTTGCTCCATAGGGTACCTTCCAGTCTATATTCCAGTTTCAACACTTTCCTATTTCACAACTTTGGAGAGAGGATAATCGATATCCTAACACACATATCTTTTTGTCTGATAATGAGATACGCATTTTGTAAATATGCATGTTGCTATAAACCAGGTTGGTCTTACACATGGAACAAGTGTTGCTTTGGCTATAAATTTAGTTTTATCATGGATAAAGAAAAATATTTTAGGAGATTATTTTAATCAATATGATATAGAAACCTAGAGAAAAATACTCCCTTTGATAAGCTATTTAGTTATTTTTTTCAGAGAAGAGCCTCTGGCAGGTTAATAAGGACAGCCGAAGATTCATGAATAGTGAACAACATTTTCCCCTATTTATTCTTGAAAGACTTTTTATTGATTCTTCTAAGATCTATCATTCTAATCTCTAACTAAGCCAGCATAATCACTTTAGGCCATAATGTTCAATACAGTTTTTCCTTATCCAACTGGAGAGTTCCACGGTGTTTTATTTATTTTGCTTACTCATCTCTATTATGATATACTTCACACTTCCAAAAAATATAAAAATAATACACTTTTCTCCGTTGTATCTACTATGCAGCTTACCAAGGAAAGCATTATAAATAAAGATGAAGCCCTTTTATTTGGCTCCATGATTTCATTGCATGAGATCAAGCCTAGAAAGAACTACTATCCTAAAGTGTCATCTAACCTATATGTTTTCATACTTTTACTAATTTAGGGTATATTGTTTAATATGTAATATCACTTTGCATATTTTGACATCATATTCTGCATACATTCTGGCAATTTACTTTTTTTTTACTCAACATTATGTTTTTGATTATTTTTCCCATATGTTAAGAATGTGACTCTTGTTCATTCATTTTCACTGCTGTATAATATAGCATTGTATGATTTCACTGCAAGTATTTTCCACTCTCATGTTGATAGTTTCCAAGTGTTTGCTATTGCCAGCAAAGCTACCACGAATATTTTTGTATTTATCTCCTTGTGCATGTGTGACCTTTTCTAGGTCATGTTTTACCACAGTGGAAAAATTGCTGATTTAGAAACCATGTGCTTTTCAAACTGTAAAATATTGGCAAATTGACCTCCAAACTCTCTTATACTAATTTGCTCTTCTACCAGGAGTTTGTAAAAATTCTGAAAATAAAGACAAATTCATCTCTTTCCTTCCAAAATGCATGCCTTTTTATTCATGGTTGAATAAAGTGGTCTTGTTTCTGAGCTTGAGGAAAGTATTCCATATTCAACCTGAAGTAGATGTTAGTTGTGGAATTTTATAGATGTCCATAATCAAGTTAATGATAACTTGATCTTAGTTTCTGATAATTCATGCAACTGATTGTTTTGCTCATGGGTCACAGTTTCCTGCATCATAGACTTTCTAGTTTTGTTTTGTTTTGATTGGTTGCTGGACATTATGATTTTATGTTGCTGAGTGTTCAGATTTTATAATTCTCCTTTAAAGATTATTGTGATTTTTCTAGAAGACAGTTTAATTATTATGTATCAACTTGACCCTTTTTAGGCTGCTTTTTTGAAATTTGATAGAGTAGATATTGACTGGTCTTTACTCCAGGAATAAATTATCTCCACTGACTGTCCTGGTGATCATCAAGGAATGATTTTCTTTCCCGTGTGAGCTCTGGGAATTCCACAGCTTATAGCACCCTGGCCATTATTACCCCACCTCATGGAGTTTTATTGTACGCATGTACAATTTAGTGTTCAGTCATTGGCTCAAAGGGATTTTTATACAGATTCCTGGAATTGTTTTTGTTTGTTTGTTGACTAGTTTCTCTCTCTCTGGAATTCTGCCTTGCAATTTCTGGTTGCCTTAGATTCACTGAACTGAAATATTTTTCTCTTCACTGAGTGATACCTGTCATGACTGCGATTTTCTTCATTCCATATAATCCACATAATCCATATTGTTTCTCCAGGAGGAGAGACATTGTGCTTGTGGGGTTCCTTTCTCTCATTTACCTTTTTTTTCAGAGATTACAGTTTTACCCTGTGTATTTTCCAATATCTAAGAACAGGTTTTGGCTGTATTTTTTCCAGTTTTCTAGTTGTTTCCTGTAGGATGTTAAGTCAAAATTAAGTCCTGTTACTCCATCATGGTTGAAAACACAAGGCTTACTATTTTATTTTTTAAAATAAACTATTTTTTGAGCAGTTTTAGGTTCACAGCAAAATTTAGTAGAAGGTACTGAGATTTCCCATCTACCTTCCGCCCCCACTGTGCACAGCCTCCCCCATTATCAACATACCCCACCAGAATAGTACTTTAGCTACAATTGATGAACCTACAATGATACATCCTTGTCACTCAAAGTCCATAGTTTACCTTAGGATTCGCTCTTGGTGTTGAACATTCTGTGGGTATGTATCCACCATGTATCTACCCTGTGTCAGACAGAGTAGTTTCACTGTCCTAAAGATCCTTTATGTTCCACCTGTTTATCCCTCCCTCCCCCATAAACCCCTGGCAACCACTGATCCTTTTACTGTCTTCGTAGTTTTGCCTTTTCCACAATGTCAAATATTTGGAATCATACAATATATAGCCTTTTTAGATCGGCCTCTTTCATTTAGTAATATGCATTTATTTTATGCATGTCTTCATGGCTTGATAGCTCATTTTCTTTTAATTGTCTGGATGCATCACAATTTATTTATCCATTCACCTACTGAATGAAGGGCATCTTGGTTGCTTTCAAGTTTTGGCAATTATAAATAAAGTTGCTAGCAACATCCATGTGCAGGTTTTTGTGTGGACATACATTTTTAACTCCTTTTGATAAATAGCAAGGAGTAAGATTGCTGGATTATATGGTATGAGTATGTTTAGTTTTGTAAAAAAATGTCAAATTGTCTTCCAAAGAGGCGATACCATTTTGCATTCCTACCAACAACCAGCAATGAATGTGAGTTCTTGTTGCTTCACAAACTCACGAGTATTTAGTGTCACTCTTGCAGTTTTGTCCATTCTAATAGATGTCTAGTGGTATCTTGTTGTTATCATTTGTACTTCCCTGATGACATATGATCTGAAGGATTTTTTTCTTGTGATTATTTTCTATGTGTATATTTTATCTGGTGAGATGTCTTTTCACATCTTTGGCCCATTTTTAAATCAGGTCATTTGTTTTCTTATTGTTGAGTTTTAAGAGTTCTTTGTATATTTTGGATAACAGACCTTTAGAAGATGTGTCTTTTGCAAATATTATTTTCCCAGTCTGTGGCTTGTCTTCCCATTCTCTTGATGTTGTCTTTTGCACAGCAGAAGTTTTTTATTTTAATAAAGTCCCGCTTATCTATTACTTCCTTCATGGATCATGACTTTGGTGTTGTATCTACAAAGTCATCATCATGCCCAGTGTCACCAAGTTTTTCTCTTATGCTATCATCTAAGAGTTTTATAGCTTTTTGTTTTACATTTAGGTCTGATCCATGTTTATGATCCATGAGTTTATTTTTTATGAAGGATGTAAGATCTGTGTCTAGATTCTTTTTTTTTTGCATGTGAATGTCCAATTGCTCCAGCAACATTTGTTGAAAAGACTCTTTGCTCCATTATATTACTTTTGATCCTTTGTCAAAGATCAATTGACTATATTTATGTGGATCTTTTTCTCAGCTCTCTATTCTGTTTCAATGATTGATTGATTGATTGATTGATTACCAATACCACACTGTCCTGATTACTATAGCTTTATAGTAAGTGCTGAAGTCAGGTAATGTCAGTCCTCCAACATCATTCTTCTCCTACAATATTGTGTTGGCTATTATGGGTCTTTGCCTTTCCACATAAACTTCAAACTCAGTTTGTCAATATCCACAAAATAACCAATGGGATTTGATTCAGATTGCTTTGACTCAGCAGATCAAGTTGAGGAGAACCCACATCTTTACAATATTGAGTCTTCTTATCTATGAACATGCAATATCGCTCTGCTTATCTAGTTCTTCTTTAATGTCTTCATAGTTTTATAGTTTTCCTCATATATACAAATTTTGTTAGCTTTATACCTAAGTATTTCATTTTGGGGGGTGATAATGTGCATGGTATCATGTTTTAAATTTCAAATTCCACTTGTTCATTGCTGGTATGTAGGCAAGTGATTGACTTTTGTAAATTGACCTTGTATCTTACAGCCTTGCTGTAATCACTCATTAATTCCAGTAGTTTCTCTGTTGATTCTTTTGGGTTCTCTACATAGACAGTCATGTCATCTATCAAGACAGGTTTATTTATCCCTTCTCTATCTGTATACCTTTTGTTTCTCTCTCTTATCTTATTGTATTAGCTAGGTTATTCATTATAATGTTCAAAAGTATTGTGAGAGGAGACATACTTGCTTTATTCCTGATCTTAATGGGAAAATTTCAAATTTCTCACCATTTGGTATGATGTTTGCTGTATGTTTTTTGCAGGTATACTTTCTCAAGTTTAGGAAGTTCCCGTCTATTCCTAGATTACTGAGAGTTACTGTTACTTCTAAAAATTGCATTTTACTGTTGCTGGATTATAGAAATTCAACTGAGTTTTGTGTATTAATCTTCTATCCAGTATTCTGGCTTAACACCCCTCATTAATTGTAATAATTTGCCTGCATATCCCATCAATATTTTTCTGTGATAATTACAGTTTTAATTTTTTTTCTCCGAAATCTCATAGATCTTAGCTCTTATTCTTGTCATCCTGGACTGACAAGAACAGTCAGTATGCCACTAAATAGAAGCAGTAATGGCAGGCATCTTTGTCTTAATTTTAATTTTTAAAGGCAATGTTTCTAGAATTTCAACATTAATTATGGAAATCATTATAGGTTTTTGTCAGATAATCTGGATCTCTCATGAATGTGTTCATTTGTAAGGTGACAGAAAATGTGACAAGAATCTAGCATCTCAAACACATAGAAGTTATCTTTTCTCATGTAAAAATAAACCTATATGAAGACCTCTTCCTCATGCTCTCAAAATGCTTTCTGTAAGTTCAGCTACGTAGGCCAAAACTCTTTCAAGGCAGACTGGGAAAATGAGTGTTAAGCTTTCCAGCTTATATAATGAAAGACAGCATTGGAAAAGGGGTCAGAATTTTGTATTAGATTAACCAAACCACAGTGTTTGCACATTTATTTTACTTAGGTTACGGAAATTCTCTTCTATTTCTGGTTTGATAGGGTTTTTAAAAAATCTTAAATTGGAGTTGGTTGTTTTTGCATGGATAAAAAATATACTCTTTGTCCTTTATTAATGTATTGTATTGCATTATGAAAGCTTTTGATGTTGTATCATCCCTAACACTTTTAAGATATACCCATCCTGGTCATGATTTATTTTTTAAATACATTGCAGATTTCAATATGCAGATATATATTTTTAGGAGTTTTGTGCATCTTTATAATAGGCTATGGTCAAGCCTTTTTTGGACCCAATATTTCAATAAAAACACAATGCACTAATGACACAAAATTGTGTCACCATTGTGTAAAAAAGAACTGCTTATTATAGTAAGTAGATAGACTCTTGAATGATGATATGACCACTCTCATTTTTTAAATGCATAAATGGAAGGGAGATAATGACTTGGGCTCCTTTGATATGGTGGGTTTCTCTTCCTGCCCTCTCTTCATTGAAAACAAAACTTAGGAAGAACCTTGCTAAGAAACTAGCCAAGAACTGGAAAGCTGTATCTACTTTCTCACTTGTGTCTTTGGCTCAAATACTCTGTGTTTCACTTGTTTACTGGTTCAACAAGAAACTGAAATGAAGGTCACCATGTATTAGATTTTGGTCATCATTCTTGGCAGTCTTTAAGCTGAAATCAAACCATTTTGTCCTAGCCTCACTTTATGTCAACAGTGAAATTGGCTTATAATTGTTTCTTATACTGTTCTTTTCTGATTTTGACTCAAACTTATATTAATTTTATAAAATTACTTGAGTGGTTTTCTTTCCTTTCTTTTTTTTTGTGAGTTTAGTAGACATGTCAATAGAATTACTTGTCTTTGCCCTTTTGATATTGTTTTTTTGTGTTTGTGTGGGTTGGAAGGTAGATTTGTATCTACTGATTCAATTTCTTTAATGATCATCAGTGTTTTTAGAATTTTTTTCTTTTTTTAAGTTAGTTTTGGTAAGTTATATCTTCCTAGATCATAGGGTTTTTTTCCCCCTAAGTTTTCAAATTTATTGGCTTAAATTTAGTTATAGTGTTATTTTATTTGTATGCCTCTGCTATAATTCTACCTACACATTCCTTATTAATCCTAACTTTTTTATGAGCCTTCACAAATTTTTTTCTTGATGAATCCTGACAGTTTTGTCTCTTTAACTTGTCTTTTCAAGAGTCTCTTCTTTTGGTTTATTGATTCTTTCATTGAATTTTTTATTTCTTTAAATTTGCCTTCTTTCTTCATTATTTTCTTTCTTCTATGTTCTTTGGATTTATTTCCCTTTTTTTTAGTTTTGCAAGATGAATGATATGATGGTCATTCATTTATTGCCTCTCAACTCCAAATTCATGTTTTTTTAAAAAAGGAGCTTGGCTTTATAAATATTTCTCCCTTGCCTGCCAGAAAAATCTTAAGGGGCATTTCTGTTTCCAAAATGGCTTGCTCACCAGATTCCTGGAGGATGTGTTTTGTTTTTGTTCTGTTTGTTTGTTTGTTTGTTTGTTTTTCCCAACTACTTGGTCTGCACAGAATCCCTAGTAGCTGGGTGCTTATAGGGATCAACTTCCTCCAACATTTTGCTGCTGTGCACTTTCTGTAGCTCTTAACTTGGGCAGCAACAACACAGCTTGGACTGGACACCATGACAGCATGGTGCCTCAGCTAAGACCCCTGCTCCCTGTACCCTCGCCTCAGTCTACTGGCACTGCCCTGGGGGCCTCAATGACTTGCCATTTAGTGGAACTGCTGCTCAGCCTTCATCCCCAGCAGCTGACCCAGGTCAAGCTGCATGCAAGAAGAGCACTAAGTTCCTACAGAGGAAGGCTTACCCAGCTCCTGGTTCCAGTAGCAACATAAGCAGTCCCCACTTCCTACCTGTACCCTTCCCACTCTCCACTAAACTCCCATTGCCTACCTGTCAGCCCAGCTTGCTTATGTCTTAGAGGTTTATTTCCTATATCCCTCCTAATGTGAGCACAACACTCTATCTCTCAAATCTGCAGTGATATCCGAACTCAATCTGCCACCTGCTCAAATTGTCTGTGCTCCAAAGGGGTGTTCCTGCTTTTCTGGCAAGTGGGGACCAGCTCTGGATCAGCAGTCTGGCAAACTTCTTTGTTATCTAATTGGCTACAACCATACCTCCTTTAACAAGATTTGAACTACTCTTTCAAATTTGTCTTTCCTTGGACACTCTCCCTTAGGAATAGTATTGTTCGCCTTTAGGGTTCTCTATCTTTACAGTAACTCTCCTATCATGTTTAATAATTCTTTAAATCAAAATGGTATAAAACTTCCTCTAATTTCTTTCTCCTGATTGGACCCTGCTTGTATAGATACTGACTAAATTTCAGCATGTTTTCTAATAAAAATAGCTAAGGCTATTAATTCCCCTCTAAGAGTGAAGTTTTGCATAAGACTCTTCTGCTTCGACAAGGGTTTCTATAATAAGAATTAGTTCATACTGTGCCTGGGTAGCTCAGTCGATTAAGGGGTGGACTCCTGATTTCGGCTCAGGTCATGATCTCAGGGTCCTGGGAATGAGCCCAGAGTTGGGCTCTAGGCCCAGCAGGAAGTCTGCTTGAAGATTCTCTCTCTCCCTCTCCCTCTGCCTCTCTCCTTGCTCCCACAACCTCTCTCTCTCTTTCTCACTCTCTCTCTCTCAAATAAATAGATCTTAAAAAAAAGAATTAGTTCATGTGTGATTTGTAAATAAGAGAATGATGACAGCATAATGCACACATTGGTTTGATTATACATTTTTAAAATGTCAACATGCTAATATTTTATCTCACCAAAAGTAATAGCAGTAAAACAGAAAGTACACTAAAATAGAAAGTACACTAATACTGCTGAATGTTATCAGCTATGGGTGAACATAGTACTGTACATGCTACCTCTTCACTTCATGTTCCTCCCCTGGGCTTACTTTAGTCAAATTCTTCCTCTTGGAATTGCTTATTGTGTGATTTTTCCTCATCTTTGTGCATTTCCCCTTTGCTATAATTTAACTCAATGCTTCCTTTTATCTTCTTATGTTTGCCTATTTTAAAAAATAAGTTTTCATGTTTACTATAGTATTTATTTAAGGCTAAACCTATCTTTTTAGCTATGTAATTTATTATTTTATTAGGGTTGTTATTTTACAAAATGCATAAATTTTAGGCGTTTTATTCCTAGATCTATCTTTCTTCTGATACACTGTTATTTTTAGTGGGTGATTTTGCAGAAATCAAAGTTTCAGAGAATATATCTATATCATCACGCACAGAACACCTATGTTTTCATTCTCGTTCAAGTTCAAAGTTTTCCTAATTTCCTTTGTAATTAATATTTTGACCCATGAGTAATTTAAAAATTTGTTCTTTAATGTCAAAAAGGTATAGAAATTTTTATTTTCTTTTTATTATTGATTTTTAATTTAATTGCACTTTGATTAGAGATGTGGTATGAATAATACCAATTTATTAAATTTATTGAGCCTTGTTTAATGGACTAATGCATTGGATATTTTTTTATAACTGTTTTCTATGTTCTTGTGTATTCTCTAATTGCTGAATTCAAGGTTCTATATATCAAGTGCTGTAGACTAAGTTTTGTCCTTCCAAAATTCCTATGTTGAAGCTTTAACCCCCCAATGTGAGTATATTTGGAGATAGGGTCCTTAGGAGGTATTTAAGGTTATATGAGTTCATAAGGGTGGGCCTAATCCCATAGAACTACTGGCCTTATGAGAAAAGGAAGAGACTTCTCTCTCTCCACCTGTGCACAAAGAAGAGGTCATGTGAGCACACAGTGAGGTGGTGGCCAACTACAAGACGATAAAGGGTCTCAGAAGGAAGAATACCTGCTGACACCTTGATCTTGGATCTGCCAGTCTGTGAGAAATAAATGTCTTTTTTTAAGCTACTCAGACTATGGTATTTTGTTATGGTAACCTGAGCAGACTAATACATCAGGCTTGTAAATTGTTCAAATCTCTCTCTCTTTCTCTTTATTTTTTTTTGCTTGAGCTCTCAGTGTCCAGAAGAAGTGTATCAAACTTTCATACATGTTTGTGGATTTGTCTTCTGTAAAATTCTGTCATTTTGTTGTAATAGTTTTGAGAAATAAATTGCACACATATTTAGAATTCTAAGAGATTCCTGGCGAGATGCATTTTTTAAATTATGAAGTAAATCTCTATATTCATAAAAATTCTTTTGATCTCAGAATCTGTTTAACATCTATAAAGCCACATTAGCTTACACAAAAGCTTACTTTTTTTTTTTTCACAAAAAGCTTACTTTTGACTAGGAATTTCCTTGTATATAATTTTCAACCTTTTAATTGCAGCCTATTTGCCCTTAAGTTTTACATGTACATTTTGTAGGCTATTTTAAAAAATATGTTCTTGCAGTTTCTGCCATGTACTGTCAATCCTGACATATTGTGGGTTTTCTGTTTATCCTTCTTTTTCTGAGTTGTTTTACTTTCTTGTCTATCTTTTGATATATCATGTTTGTCTTGTTTTTATTCCATTTCCTTCCCTGTACAGGATTTCACATTTATATACTTTCTTTATAGTCCTTTAGTGACTATCCTTAAGATTTTAAGTGATACTTAACAAACTCACAGTTACTCAGTTAACGAGTTAATCTCTACTTCTAAAACCATGCAGAGATTTTACAATACTTCATTTCTGATTTCTCCTCCTGTCTTACATGTGACTGGTGCCATTTTTTAGTTCTATCTTGGTTCATAACACTTAAAATAATTACTGTTATTATTTTTGGTTCATTCAGTCCATTTTTTTGTATGTTTATTCACATTTATCAATTTATTTTTGTAATTAACCCTTGATTCAGTTTCCTTCTTTCTGCAGTATATTGTTTAGATATTAAATTATCAAAGGTCTGTGGTATCTAAATTTTTCCAAGATTTTTTTTTCTACCTGGAAATGTCTTTATTTTACAATTGTTTGCAAAGACAATTTCATCAGATATAAAATTCTAGGTTGATAATTATGTTCACTCAACACTTTCAAGATACCATTCAGCTGTCTTCTATTCTTTTTGGTTTTTGATCTACCTGTCATTCCTTTATATGTTATCTGTTTTTTAAACTACAACGCTAAGATCTTCTCTTTCTCCTTGGTATCCTAAAAGTTTATAATTATATGTCTAGGTTTGTATTTTTTTTTGACATTAATAATGTATTTTATGAATAGATGATTCATAACTTTATCATTCTGAAAAATTCTATCTCATGGTTTCTTCTAATTTTGCCTTTTATCCATTCTTCTTATTCTTTTTCTTTAATATCATTTAGATGGATGTTGAGACTTGTTATTCTATTTTCCACATCTCTTACTTTTGTTCATATTTTCCATCTCTTTATTTTTTCTACTACATTCGGGTTGGCCTCTTTAGAGCTATCTGCCAACTTGCTATTTCTCTATTCACCTCTGTCTGTTCTTCTGTTTAACCTGCTCATTGAGTTTTTATGTTCAATGTAATATTTTTCATTTCTGAAATTTCTGTTTTGTTTCCTTCAAATCTGCTATGTATTATTTTTATGGTATCATGCTCTTTTATAATCTTTTCATAACATTTTAAATAATGCATTTTAAACAAACCTATAGTATATTTTAAATCTGAAAATTCTATGATCTGATATTCTTAGGGGCCTATTTCAGCTATTTTTCAATTCTGTGGATTCTTACTCAAAGTGGCTTATTTCTTCATAAGTTATATAATTTTATTTATTTATTATTTTTTTTTATTATAACATATAATGTATTATTTGTTTCAGGGGTACAGGTCTGTGATTCATCAGTCTTACACGATACACAGAGCACACCATAACACATACCCTTCCCGATGTCTATCACCCAGCCACCCCATCCCTCCCACCCCCCTCCATTCCAATTATGTAATTTTAAAGGCAAGTTCACATTTGTGAGACATCCATGAGAATCCTCTGAGGCTTGTTCTAAGATGCGTCTTAAAAAGAAAACATGTTTTTGTTTTTGTTTTTTTCCAGGTGAAATTGATTTCTACCAACATGGAACTTCTTTATATTATGAAGTTATCTGGATCACATAAGCAGTTAAATTCAGACCTATGCAAGAGGAAACAATAGTTTTCACCTTACGCAGATCCTAGATAAAGATAGAGAAGTTTTTTTCTTTCCTTTTTTGGATACATTTGTTGACAGATGGATTTTTATTTACTTTTATTTTTAGCTCACTCTTCTTCAGGGCATGGCCTTTGAGGATTAAGCTTTATGTGAAGGTTTTAGTTTCAATAACCCAACTTGTGTGGACTCTATGTCATGTTTCCTGTCACTGTGAGGCTTCTCAGTTAGTGAAATCAACTAATATAGTTTATCATTCTAGTTTTCAGCCCCATAATCTCCCCCAACCACCAGTTTTTTGACTCTTCAAATTACATTTCTTTCTTGTTTGCACAGTTATAAATTTAAAAGATGTTTGTTGCATTAAATCCAACATTCTTAGAAATTATGTATTAGAAATTCTTTCAGGTTATTTAGTCCACTACATCATTTAAGTTGAAGTCCACTAGTATTTTTCTCAAAGGCTCTGTAAGAAACTTTCACTGAAACATTAATTTTTTTATCACACCTGATTGGAAAGAGAGAGAAAGAACTAATATTTACTGGGTGGCTAGTAAATATTAGTGACAGTCAGAGAAATGGGTGTTTCAAATGATATTTTTTTCTAAGGTTAAGTGACTGACATGTCTTTATGAACTATAGCCAGTAAATTTAAAAAAAAAAAAAAGAGGAACCATAAATCAGAAGGAGTTTCTAGAAAATGTTGCGCTATATTTTGGAGTCCCTGTAAAATCAGTAGTGAGAGAAGAATATTGAAAACAGTATTAATTTAGTTCCCAGCTGATTTTAAGATAACTTTATTTTTCACTGGGGCTCAGTTCTCTCCATTTCTTTATACAGCTTAGCTCTGTTATTGTATTTGTGTTGACTTAATTCTCTGACATGATTTTTCTTCAGTCACAAAATGGCTGCTATACTGCTATTTCTTACAGTTTTCCATAATTTCAGGCCCAGTGGAAAAGAATGCAAGTTTCTTTCAATAGCTTTCATTCTGAAATTCATCCTGGTTGGCCTCATGTAGGTCCCATTCTCACCCAATCATAAGGATTAAGCAAATGTGATGCCCTATTTAAATTAGGACCAAGTGATGTGTTCCAACCGTGGATGGGGCGGACTTACCTCCAATTGGAGAACATAGACTGAGAGTGACAGAGATTAAAATATAGAAAGGTTTTTGGTATCTGAAAATGATATATTTCCACTACTACCTGACTAGTTGACTATTCCATGTTTACTATACATATCCATGTGTCTTAATCTATGTTCTCAAAATGTTCATGTCTGTATTGAATGTCCTCATCCTGTCTGAAAAAGCAGACAACTGAAGTCTTATCCAATGCTAAATTAAAAATCTCTGAATAATATGTAAGTCTTCCAAGTCATTTCTAATTTTGGATCCTTGTGGTTTCCTACACCTGGATAATTGGTAAAGGTATTTATTCTCTAAATACTTACTATAAGATGGTGGAAAATTAGTGTGATTACTGCAATAAAAGTGTGAATGGGAAACAAAGCACAGAGGTCATCTTAGGTTTATATAATAGGTAGCATCCTTCTAGAAAGGCATAACAAAGAACCACTGCCCTGGAAGAGGACTGGATCAATTAGTTTGGTCTATTCTTTTTTTTTTTTAAGATTTTATTTTTAAGTAATCTCTACACCCATCCTGGGGCTCCAATTTATAACCCTGAGATCAAGGGTCACATGCTTTACTGACTGAGCCAGCCATGTGCCCCTGGTCTAGTCTTGAAAGGACCTTCCCCACCCATAGTCTTCTGTAACTGTATTTGGGGCAATCATTGGAGAGCATGCTCCAAATGACGAGAAAGCATATTAAGAACCATTTTATAAAGTTACTGATTCTTCATCATAGCAGTTTACAAGGTTCTCTCCCTCTATTAGACTCTAAATGCTTTCAGGGCAAGGACATGTTTTATTTGCCATTTATTTCCAACATGAAGCACTATGATGGGTATAAAATAAGCACTTAATAAATGTTTGCTGAAAAAATGAATGAATGAATGAATGAATGAACTAATAAAGTGATTGAATAACAGAGCTAGATGGGCTCCTAGGAGATGATCTGATTCTGCTGTATTTTAAGGAAAATAATGTCTCAGTAAGGATAATAGAGGACCAAAATAAATATTTATTTTATGCAATACAAAGTTTGACATGTTTTGTTTCACATAAAATTACATTTTCTTCTGAGATAACTATGTTTAATAAATAGCAAGATCTTGCAGAAGAATCCAAATCAGAGTTCTTGTATCATAATCTTGAAGATTTTGAAACACCTTAAGGAAATGTATTTACTTTTTATTTCCAAGTCAATCAAATATCTGATATCATATAAAGATTTAATCATCCATACCTACATGAGGCTATTATATTTGGTTGGCATTTTTGAAATTGTTTTTTTCGTGATTGTAAAAAGGATCTGCAAAGCAGTTGCCCATTTGTAAATCCTATATGTGTGTTGCTTATTTATTCCTTATTCTTTCCACAAAGGTCATAGAAGATTGAATAAGATTATCATCTTCTTCATCATTTTAATAACTCTTATATGAAAGAGAAAGCTAGATATTGACTTGAAGGGCTTTTGGACAATTGCCACTTTAATTTGATCCTCACTGGGCTTCTCAACAATTATAAGACCTGCTGAGATGTCAGCAATGTTCTGGAAACTTTTTCTAGTCTTTTTTTGTGGATAATTTCATAATTTTTATTACTTTTAGAGCCATTCCTAATCTTTGAAACAAACTTTATTCTAAAGCAGTGTTTCCCAAACTTCAGTCATTTATAAACTACCTTTATAATTTTTGCAAAATCTTGGAAACCACTATATCTTTACTTTTTTTTCTTAAAATTAATTTACATTTTTATTTAAATACATTTTATTTAAATACTAAAAACTTTATCCTCTTAGTAAAATGTAAAGGCAGTATATCTTTTCATACATAGCTTACTATAACCACAAATTCAGCAGAAGCAAGGGAAAATAATTAAATTCTAGCTAGGTATCACTGCTAAAGTGTGGGAGCTTGAGATCTGACTTTTTAAATGGAAAAGTAAAAATTAATTCACATTAGAGAGATGTTAAATAAAACGTAACCTTAAACTGAGGCTTCCTCTTTGACATTGGTAGGTTGAACGGAAAGGAAATGATGTTCTTGCTATTTAAATGAATATTATTTTTACTATGTCCTATTATCAAATGACATCTCCAGTATTATCTAAAGCCATGTCTCTACCACCAATATAGTTCCTGTTCACCAACTTTGGGAAAATCATTCTAAAGAAATATCTTTGGGGCACGTGGGTGGCTCATTTGGTTAAGCGACTGCCTTCCGCTCAGGTCATGATCCTGGAGTCCCAGGATCAGGTCCCACATGGGGTTTCCCGCTCAGTGGGGAGTCTGCTTCTCCCTCTGACCCTCCCCCCTCTTATGCTCTCTCTCTCATTCTCTCTTTCTCAAATAAATAAATAAATAAAATCTTAAAAAAAAAGAAATATCTTCAAATACATTGCATACTGTTTTAAATTGTGCATGCATGTCTGTATGCATATATGTGAAATGTGTGTGTACATAGGGATATAAGATACCAAAAGCTTATAGCATATATATATGTGTGTAAAAATACCCTTACAGAGCTAGAGCAACACTCTCAAAGTTTTATGTATACTATAATTTGTATAAAACTTTTCTTCAACTTTCAGACCAAACTAATTGGTTTGTATTTAAATAGCTATTTAGTCCCATATCAGGAAAAAATTAAGATTTGCCCATTTTAAATAGAGAGAACAAAATTAAAGTTCATTGTGATTTTTGTTTCATTAATTTCTGCTCTTGGGCCTCTATTTTTACCTCCTCCTCTCCTTCTGCCCAGACCCTAATACGTTCTCTACTCAACAGCCAGAATGCTCTCTGAGGAAATCAGATGAAGATCTTGGTTCTGCTTGGGGCACCTGGGTGGTGCAGTCAGTTAGGCATGTAGGACTCTTGGTTTGAGCTGGGATTCTGATCTCAGGGTCCTTAGATGGAACCCCCTGTGGGGCCTGAAGGCCCTTTGAGAGGGAAGTCGGCTGAGGGGCTTAGGTTTCTCTTTCCCTCTCCTTCTGCCCCTCCCCCCACAGGTGCTTGTGCACCCGGGCGCTCTCTCCCTCTCTCTCTTTCTGTCTTTCTCTCTCTCTAGGATGAGTAAATAAATCTTTAAAAAAAAGCAAGAAAAAGACCTTGGTTCTCCTTTAAAACCTTCCATGGTTATGATTCCCTCCATGCAGGTTAGAATAAAATTCCAAGTGTTTGCCTCCACCTGAAGACCTTCTATGATTCCACTCCTGCTGATCTCCTGTGGCACCTCTCTCCTTTAGTTCACCAAATGGAGTCACTCTGGCTTCATCTGTTTTCATACAAGCCAGGTTTTTCCTGCTTTAGATCTTTCTCACTTGCTATTTTTTGTGAGTTTTTTTTCTTTTCTTCTTTTTTTTTTCTCCCCTGGAATTCTCTTCTCCTGGGGCTTCACTTGGGTGGTACTTTCTTTTCCTTAAGTCTCAAGTTAAATGTCTTTCAAACTGTTCCTGTATACCCTTTATAAGTTGATATTCCCTTTATGTAGTATTCTCTGCCTGTTTCCTTCTCATGCTCACTATTTTGGATTACACCTGTATCTCTCTCCTTGTTCGTATTCCACTTCCCTGCTGGACTCCAAGCACTGTGAGGGTAGGGCTTACGGTTATTGGATCTAGTTGCCATGGTATATGCTGTCCCAAAACCGTTTTTGGCACGTGGAAACACTACATATATATTGAGTGAAATAATCCTCTTCAAAGAGTTGTTTTATTTGTTTGGTAGGTTTCCTTGATGATAATCTCACTTTTAAATAATGACTTTGTTGAGAATGGAGTGTGTGCTGTGTTCAGTATTCAGAAACAATAAACGAATGAACAGCTTCCCTTCGTTTGTAATAGTGCTTAAAACTAATTGTAGTGACTGAGCATAAGGGGCAGCATGAGCATCAAAGATATATGGTTTCGCAGCATCAAAGGCACGGCAGCAATACTGTTTTAAATCTTCTTCTAATGATCTCCTTATAATTATGAATCCCTAAGAAGAAATTCAACTGCTTTCTATGTTTGAAAATCTGCTTAACTATGCTTAATTCTTTTGCTTTGGCTTATCTCCAGACTCTGAAACTTTCTTTGCCTAACTAGAATTGCCTTTGGACTTTGGGAGGAAACCGTTATTGTTATACGTTTGTAGGTGTGAAGCACCAGCTGCTTGTGGAAATTTGAATTCATTATACATGTGAGTTCATAAAAAAAAAAAAAAAAAGGAAAAAGAAAATTGAATCCGTGGCTTGAGCCCAAAGCCCTGAACCTGAATTCTACTACTGATTTACTACAGAAAATTTAAGCAATTGCTCAAACTTTTGATGTGTCCGTTACTTCATTAATAAAATAAATATATTTATTCATTCTTATCCAGTTTCCAGAGGGGCCTGACTTAATTGTTCTGGGAATACATCTGCAAATGCGCATAACAAATATTTTTGTAGGACACTCCCCCCACACACAATTTTTTTTAAATATTTTGTGTTTGTAATTGTGCCAGATATTGCTGTCTGACTACTAACGATTTGTTCATCGCTGCCATAGTGTGCAGTTGTTGCTGGACAATGGCTGCCCACTAGGGGACTTTATTTTTCTGGAACTTTCCCTTGTATCCCCGTGACCAACGGAATGTGTGCACCTCCAGGCTGAGATAGGTAAGTGTGGGACATTTGATCTCCAGTGTTCTCTTCCCTTAGAACGGCTGCTGCATGACACTGATGTGTCTTTGAGTGGTGGAGCCGAACAATGGAGATGGGTTCCTGACTCACAGCTTGTAGGAGGGCTGCCCCAGAGAATCACCCACAAGGAGCATCAGTTTTGGATTTCATAGGAGTGAGAAATAAACTTTCATTTTTTTATGCTGCTAAGCATCAAGGTTTGTCTATTACAATATTGACCCTGATAAATACAATGTAAGTTTATCATATGTATGCTATAAATGCATATATGTATAACAGGCATACATACATTATTATGGAGCTAGTTTAATGCCCATTTTACATATGAGGAAGCTGAGGAAAAAGAGACCTTGAAGAGGATTAAGCAAACTTACGCAGGAGGTTATCGATTACATTAGTTAACAGCTAAACTAAATCCAGTGTTTTATCCATTGTAGCAGACATCAGCAAAGTATGGCCCTCAAGTCAAATCATGCCTACAGCCTGCTTTTGTAAATAAAGTTTTATTAGAACACAGTCATATCCATCCATTTACATAACGTCTGAGGCTGCTTTCTTGCTACAATAGCAGAGTTGAGTAGTTGTGACAGAGGCCATGTGACCTGTAAACCTTAAAATATTTACTATGTGACTCTTTCTAGAAAAAGCTGGCTGATCTGTGCATTGTACTATGCTTCCATCAACTCTGAATATGGGACATGATAAAAAGGTAGGCTCTAAATTTTATATCCATCCCATATTTGTGGGAACATAGGAAAATCCTTGAACTTCACTTCATGTTTCTACTCTTTGTGTTCTTTCTCCCTTTCTAAATTTACTTGATGAACCAACTTCACTCTTAACTAGTATGGGGAAATGGATGGATCTAAATTCTCCTCTTGCTTCTGATACCATCTAAGACAAACTGTAAGGAGGCAGGATTTCAGAGTGAAGTGGTGAAAAAAGAAAACATGTTTTTCCATTTCTCCTCCATTCTTACCTCAATGCTGAGCCCTGGCACATGCCACTTAATGTATTACCTCAGACTTTACCTCAAGATGTCTTGTCAAATGCCCAAGAAAGCAAGAAACCTGGTATTTCTACTAAACCCAAAAGATGGTTTTCTTAGTTCTTTGTCTATAAAGATTCCATATTTTCTTTTTTTTTTTTTAAAGATTTTATTTATTTGACAGAGAGAGACAGAGCGAGAGAGAGAACACAAGCAGGGGGAGTGGGAGTGGAGCTTCCCGCAGTGCAGGGACCCCGATGCGGGGCTTGATCCCAGGACCCTGGGACCATGACCTGAGCTGAAGGCAGACGCTTAACAACTGAGCTACCCAGGCGCCCCAAGATTCCATATTTTCTACAGAGGTGTTCTTTAACATTTTTACACATTGTCACTGAGGTCATATGACCCATGTTTGCACTGATAAGATAGAATATAGATACTGGGGGCGCCTGGGTGGCTCAGTCGTTAAGAGTCTGCCTTCGGCTCAGGTCATGATCCCAGGGTCCTGGGATCCAGTGCCACATGGGGCTCCCTGCTCAGCGGGAAGCCTGTTTCTCCCTCTCCCACTCCCCCTGCTTATGTTCCCTCTCTCGCTGTGTCTCTCTCTGTCGAAAAAAAAAAAAAGACTATAGATACTGTTCAGTTCCCAATTTATATATATGCAATCCCGTCATATTCTTTCCCACTTTACAAAAACACATCAGAATGTAAGGAAAAGACATTTATTAGAAGATGAACCTTAAATTTATTATATTTCATTTTTAAAAATTATGTAAGAACATTGGTAATTAAATTATCATTAATCAAAAATATTGGGGCACCTGGGTGGCTCAGTCATTAAGCTTCTGCCTTCGGCTCAGGTCATGATCTCAGGGTCCTGGGATCGAGCCCCTCATTGGGCTCCCTGCTCAGCGGGAAGCCTGCTTTTCCCTCTCCCACTTCCCCTGCTTGTGTTCCCTCTCTCGTTGTGCCTCTCTCTGTCAAATAAATAAATAAAATTAAAAAAAAAAAAAATTTGCCCAGCACTCATAGCAAGCTGCTGTAACACTGTGTAAAGACAATTAAGTCTACATGAAAAGAAAAAATCTGAGAGGCTCATAATAGGAAATTTTGTTTGTTTCTGCATTGTAAGTTGCAATAAAAATTGATTTAAGTAGACAAAACTCAAAGGAAACAAAACACCTTGGAAAGTCCTTTTGAATCTATTTTAGGGTAAGTCAAATAGGAGGAAAGATGCAAAACCGTGTGGTAGTCTAAGTGGACTTGAGTCAGAATCCAAAGGTAATGTTATCAGATGTCTTACAGGCTAAGCCATCTTTATGGCTGACAAGAAAAAACAAAGACTCTGTGTGCCAAATGGCAACTGAAATGTTTCCAAGACATTGTAACACCAATGGGCTTCAGTTCCAACTTTTCCTCAGCTCCAGCTCTCAGAATTCCTGCACTGGCTTGAAGCTGATAGAGTTTCTGTTCTAAAAGCCAGAGAAGTAGGGGTAGAGTTGGAAGGAAAACTTCCTATCCCACTACAGCGAACATGGGGCGTGTTCCAGGCATTTCTTGAAAAATCAATAACTATAGTTTCTAGAGAATTCTTATTACCTGTATGTCTTATAATTTGCTCTATAATTCTTGTATATTATGAGTTAGATGTATTTCTCTGGTTAACCTGAGAATATATCACCATGGAAATCACTGTGAACCTGACAAATGCATTCAGATAGTCACCTAAAAATGTGTTTTAAAATACAACTGAATGGCAAGTTAGAGATTGCCTGCACATTTTGCTTTCATATTGAAAAAGTGTGGTTTACAGAATGGTTAAGACTGGGTGGGTCAGTCTTGGATGCCATCTAAGTTGTATTTACTTAGTAACAAAATGACAATTATGACAACAAAAGCCTTTTATAGATAGTTTCATCTATAAGTGCATAGGACAGAGAAGAGGAAAAAGTTTGAGCAATTTAATTACGATGTGTCTGTTGTTATGATTTTCTTTGCATTTATCCTGCTTGCACTCAGTTGAACTTTTGGACTCTTAATTTGGCATTTTTCATCAAATATCCTTTTGCTCTGCTCATGGTGTTGGACAATAATGAATCATAGTGATAGGAAGATTGGCTCATTCTTCCCAAATCAGCATTAGAGAGGTGCTTTCTTCCTCTTACCCCAAGAAATTCTGCTTCAGAGAGGATAAGAAGGAAGGAGCTTTTTGGAAAGATATGGGTGACTTTGATGACTTAATCTGAATCTAAGTGGGGAAAAAGGGACAAAGGCAGAGCAAACTTAAGTTTAAATCCAAAGAGATTCCACATTTTTCTTGATTTTTCATAGGTTCTTCTACGGTAGCTGTGCCCTCCATGGAGGAATTTCTTATCTAAATATCCCAGAATCTCTACTCTTGTGGCAGGGTTATGTTGGTGAGAATCACTAGAGACTACATTTGCATCCCTCCAGGAGGTTGCCCTCAGCACCCACCCTCTGGAAAGCTTTGAATTCACGCACACTTTATAATAAATAGAACATTTGCCCACAGATTTCATTTTGCTCTAGTGTCTTAATGATCTTCCCCCGGTGCCTCTGATAGACTTAAATATAATAGAAACCAATTTTGACTCTAATTCAATGTTCTCTGTAGGAGAGGATGACTGAAGTTTAATTACAATTCTTTTATACTAAATGTGTGTGCATTCTCTGGCATTTGATGTGATTCCTCCAAAATTTCCATCTCAAAATCAGCCCATCAGTAGAATAGTCACATGCAGCCCAGTTAATTATAATGGAATGTAGGGGTTTGGGGCTGTATTCCAAACAGAATGCCATGGCATCTACAAAAACAAGCTTCTAAAAAACTAATAAGCTGAGGGCCTTTGTGCTATTTCAAATGTTTGTTTTATTTTGTTTTTCCTCCTTATCTAAATATATTGAAGAGGGACTAATAAAAAAAATATTTCCCCCTAATGTAAATATATTGAAGAGGGACAGTCCTTTTTCATCTATGCAGTCCATTTCATTGCCCCAATCCTCTCACTCTCCTATGAATAGCTAGGGACAAAACTCATAGTTCCTCTGAGACCCAGAAATTCAAAACATATTCTAGAACATGGTAGATTTAAAGCACATCCACCGTTACTTTTAAAGAATAAATTTCCCCAATATAATTAACTTTTGGAAGAGCACATATGGTGGACTATATATTGAAGGCAATAACCAGGTTTTACGTTTATTTTGTGTCTCCTAAATCATAGACCTGAATGAGAGATGTTAAACAGTAAATTATATTTCATAGATTAAATTGATATTTTGTGTATTACAATGTATGTTTCATATACATATATGTGGAATGCGATGATTTGAGGCTGTATCCCACAAACAACGCAACACAGAGAAGTTAACAGAGAAGGCAGAAGAGGTACCGATATGAATGGATACTATTAAATGTTCTTGAGCAACTTCCAGAGGTGTTACAAGAATGGAAACAACTCTGATGGAAATCTTATGAAATGGACAAAATTCTGTTTATTGGAACTGGTCTGGTACAGGGAGAATGCAAACCTATGAAAATATTTTGATGAGCTGCTTGGTGCTGAAGGTGAGAACCAAACTGTGTGCTTGAATTATAGTAGATAATAAACTGCCTCTGAGGAAGATGAATCTAGTTAACCAGAAAGGTTTTAATTTGCTAAATGATGGTGTGAGAATTTTTCACCAAAGCTAAATTTTTTAGGAAAATACAGGAGAGGCTAAGCACTAAGAAGGAGCTCTTTCTTCTCCATCCTTTGCTCTGGTGCTGTCTTACCTCTAAATAAATGTCAATGAATATTTAAAGATCTCAGTTTGATGGTGTACCATAGTGTGCCCCGCCTGAGAAGCTCACGTGAGTCAGTGTGCCTAACCCACACTTTTCCCTTTAAATGAATGTGCTCATACAAAAAAAATCCAGAATCATGGGTGAGGATAAATCCCAAGCAAACATAATGCCTCTTCTTTCCACTGTGTGATCAAAAGAAAGGGCAAAGTCCCTAGTTTAAAAGTGTTACCAGGGGAGAATTTGCTGTGTTGTGTGAATGGAGGTCTTGGTTCTTAGATTCCCCATGAAAAGATATACATGAGGATCCAGGCTCTAATAAAGACAGCCAGAAGGAAAGTAGCAAGCACTAAGCAGCTTATCAAAGCAAAAAGTATATTCAAGGTGGGAGAGCAGGCAGGTTCCGCAAGGTGGAACTGGCCCCTAGGGTGTTTTAGAATTGGATATTTTTGGGACTCTCTGGGCTGGGAGGAGCTGTGACGTACAGTGGGATGGTCTCTAATGGAGACGGCTTTCAATCATTTGGGAAACTCACCCCCATGGGTTAGGAGGGGAAGATTTTGACCCTACAAGGTTTACACCCAACTGTCATGGCAGCCTTTCTCCGTGGGGGTGTGATGGGGAGAGGGGCAGGGAGCTGTAATTGCAAAGCGAATGCATTATATTGAGTCTAGGGGTTACCACGGGCCAGAAGTGGAAGAAGAGAGAGCAGGCTTCACACCTGAGGCTCTTTATCTGTCAGCCTCAAGGTCTTCGAAGCCACAAGGTCAGGATGTTGTACCCCTGGGCTTTTAATGTGTAGCTTATTTATTATTGTCCTTGCCTCCAGCTCAGGTCTCAATCATTGCCCTTCAAGAACTTGGGACTCTGCCTCAGGGCTTTCCTTCCACTGCTCTAGCTTTTGCTTAACACAAGTATCAGCTAAAGATACCACTCCAAATGTACCTCAGTGAAAGAAGTCCTGAGGGGGTAGGACATGGGGATAGGGATGAGAACAAAATGAAATCACTAGTGTGAGGATTACTGATATGAATGATTCAGTGATTAAAAGTGGAGAGGTTGGTTCATGTCAGTGTAGGTAAGCAGGTCAGTATTTTGTAGATAGGCCCATGACCTTGTTTTGATAGAGGAAAACCTAAAATTTGCTGTAAGCTTAAATTGTTTTCCAAAATTTTACTTTGTGAATTTTTATCCCTTTATTAACTCCATAAATTAAAATCATGATACATATGTTAATTGTAATAAAAGCACTGCAGTGTATTTGTATAGTCTTTTACATTTTATGGAGGTTATATATAAAAATATATATATAAAAAATATATACAGACTCATTTATTACATGGAATTTAAAATGTCACGAACACGTGATTTTCAAATATGTAATACACTCTAACAGATATATATGTCTAATTTGGTTCTAGTTTTACAAGGTACTATAATTTTTTCAGTAAAAAGGCCATAATTAAATTTATTTATTTATTTTAAAGATTTTATGTATTTACTTGACAGAGAGAGCGGGAGAGCACAAGCAGGGGGAGCAGTAGAAGGAGAGGAAGAAGCAGGCTTCCCGCTGAGCAAGGAGCCCGATGTGGGGCTTGATCCCAGGATCCTGGGATCATGACCTGAGCCGAAGGCAGACGCTTAACCATCTGAGCCACCCAGGCGCCCCCATAATTAAATTTAATCATCCAATCGCTATATAGGAAAATTATATAATGTATTTACATTAAACAGAATTTGTTGATTATATGAATGTTATTATGATAAATGTAGATAGAAACATGTGGATGCACTCTTTTATACTTTAAATACTCCTTCACAATGTTCACACTTAGTTTACAATTCAAACCGTTGCAGTTATAGTTAATGAAGCAATACAAATTATATGCAAATTGTTTCACCTTTTCCCCTCCTTATAGGAAAGTAAAACTGCTTGAGTAATAACTTTTAGGAAGAATATCAAGAAACAGCTTATGTAACTAGTATCGGCTTTGGGTATTTCCTTATTTGTCTCCTTTACCTCATTCCCACGTGAGATGAATAAAAGGATTTCCCTGAAAAAGCATGTAGACATGCTTGCTTGGAGGGCTTGCGCGGCTAAACCAGGTCCCTGAATGCTTTACCCCTTGCCCTGTCATTTCCATCATTAGAGATTTATTCCTTTGGGTCTTGAGGATTTAACCTACAAGAGAAACTTACTGAAATGCAAATATTCCTAGGAGAAACAAAATCTTAAAATGTAGTCTACTGATGTTTAGCAATTAGCTAACTATAAGGTGAGAGAAGAAATGAGACACAGGATAAACTTTGGAGGTGGAAGGGGAGGACAATAGTTTGAAAAAAGGAGGTCAGAGGCATCAAAGATAAAAAAAAAAAATATTATACCCAGATTTTATTTAAGGCCAATTATCTTGTTTTAAAACTTTTCTAAATATATAGAAACTGCAAATTATAAAAGCTAATAGATAATTGTGTATATGTCCACACTTGGGATTCTGATTATGAACCTTTTGCTATGTAAGTGAATAGTAAAAAGTCAGTTTTAGAATCCATGAAGAGAAACTGATTTTCTTATTATGAAAATTTGCATATGCTAAATCTTTATATTAATTTCTCTGAAATTTACTTTTTTTGGTAGCCCCAGTCTTACTTCTGTATCCTGGCTCAATATTTCCCCAGCTGAAATATATTTTCCATTTCTCTACCTCTTCACCTATAGCCAAACTGACCCTTCACTACTAATCTTTAGTTTCCAAAGCCTTACCAGCAGGAAGTGATCATACATTCCAAAATCCTAGGGATTCATAGAGCAACAAATAAGAGAAAATCTGGTCCCTGGATAACATGGAGACAAGATGCTTACATGCCCTACAGAGAAATGAGAGAAATAAATTTTTAACTTATATGTGAGCTACTGTATTCATTTCTATGAATTTTAAACATCTATAGCTTTGTGAATTTTAACATATGTATAGATTTGCAAAACCACCACCACAATCAGAACACAGATTCACAAGTGAAACTAGCTGGGCTTAGAGATTTCTTTTTTGGAAGTCTTTTAATTGTTAATTCAATTGTTTTAACAGTTATAGGACATTTTTTTTTTTTTAAAGATTTTTATTTATTTATTTGAGAGACAGAATGAGATAGAGAGAGCATGAGGGGGGGAGCGTCAGAGGGAGAAGCAGACTTCCTGCTGAGCAGGGAGCCCGATGTGGGACTCGATCCCGGGACTCCAGGATCATGACCTGAGCTGAAGGCAGTCGCTTAACCAACTGAGCCACCCAGGCGCCCTATAGGACATTTTGTGTTATCTATTTCATCTTGGGTGACATTAGAGTTTTGGGTTTTCAAGGAATTGATCTATTTTATCTAAGTGATTATATGAATGAAATTATTTGTTAAGTCCCTTTAATGTGCTGGGGGTAAGTAATGATTTCCCTTTTCATTTATAATATTGGTAATTTACATCTTTTTTTTTAATCTTTTGACAATCTTGATCAAGTTTTATTAGTTTTAATAACTTCTATCTCACTTCCCATTGGTCAAAATGTAACACAGTCACACTCAACTCTGAAGAAGCTAGGACATGTATTGTCCAGTTAGGTGTGTGCATGTTAGCTAAATATGGAGAGTTCTAGCACTGAAAGGAAGAGAAGACAGTTTCTGTTAGGAGACAGAAGTCTCCGTCCCAGTCATCTTCTCATTCTTGCATTGTTCTATTGTTCTCCACCTGATTGCAGTAGGATGGGCGTGTGTGTGTGTGTAAAATTCAGAAAGGAATGGATATACCTATATAGACAGGATGCCTATAGGATGGCAACCCTAGATGAGGGTTTTTAGGTAGAAGTTCCTGTACGCCAAGCATGTCAAGGAAGCAGCAGAGCCAGAGGACATCAGTGGACTATTCTGGCTTGGACCATGAGTAATTCATAGCAAATAGTGTGGAGTAGAGTATGGAGGGCTTTGAGTATAAGACCCTGGCACCCTGTCATGACCAAGATAGGGGTAAATGTCTCAGAATGACTGATAATGAAACCCACCCGGGGTGATGTAATCAAATTTAGGTTGATATGAAGACAATAAACAATTACAAGTTTTGTTTCAACTTCCAGACTTCTCCTTACAACCCAGTTGCAAATAAATACCTGCTACAATGGTCCAGGTTTTCTCTGGGAGGCGGATCATTTGCCTGCATTTGAATGTGATGTTCTTGTTGAACATGCTGTATCCTTTGCAGGTGACTGTGGCCGAAGAGTCAACTTTTTGGCTAACTTTTCTTTGATGGCTAAAAGAAAAAAAAGGTATGTAAAAAAGAAAAAAAAAGTCCTTTCTGAGTGCTAAAATTTCTGTTCTCAGATAGCTGCTAAAAGTTTGGCTAAAAGAGATTCATTTTATAATAAATGATGCTGACATTTTACTGCCTAGAATATGGTGGACCCCAATAAATATTTGCTGATTACATAATGTAGCTACATCTGTATATATAAGATCGATTGACAGTTATTTTATATTCCTGACTTTAATAATAATAGCTAACTGAGGGCTTACTGCCACAAGGCCTCATTCTTTTTTTGTTTTTTAAAGATTTTATTTATTTATTTGAGAGACGAGAGAGCAAAAGGGCGGGGGGAGGGAGAAGCAGACTCTCCTGCTGAGCAGGGGGGTGGGGCTCAATCCCAGGACCCTGGGATCTTGACCTGAGAGGAAGGTGGACGCTTAACCCTTAACCGATTGAGCCTCCCAGCTGCCCCAACACATGGCCTCATTCTATCAATAAGTATTTTACATGCTTTAACTTATTTAACCCTCAAAACAATCAAATGAAGTGGGTATTACTATTTTTCCCACTGTCCTGATGAAATAGAAAGAGATTATATAATTAACCTCAGGTCACAAGCGGCAGAGCTGGAATTCAATCCAGGCAGTCTGGCTTCAGAGCCCATGCACTTAACCATGACATGCACTCAGGAAATTCTAGAAACATGAACTTTATACTCTTTTAAGAAAGAGGGAAATTATATTATGATATTGTCTAGAACATTCTCCGATGTCAATCTAATATTTCAAGATATATCCTATAGAATGGTGTTAGTTAAATAACCAGTCTCACCATAGACTGTTAAACGTATGCATTTGTATTGGGGGGACATTTGAGGAACTGACCTCTGTAGAGAATCTTTAATCCTTTTATTTATTTATTTATTTATTTATTTAAAGATTTTATTTATTTGCGAGAGAGAGAATGAGAGACAGAGAGCATGAGAGGGAGGAGGGTCAGAGGGAGAAGCAGACTCCCTGCTCAGCAGGGAGCCTGATGCGGGACTCGATCCCGGGACTCCAGGATCATGACCTGAGCCGAAGGCAGTCGTTTAACCAACTGAGCCACCCAGGCACCCGAGAATCTTTAATCCTTTTAGAAAATCATTTGTTAAGACATCTCTATTTAGTGATTGATTTTGTAATTTACATAACACAGATTTGCAAAACAAATTGGTTTAATTTTCAGGTGTGAAAACTCTCTGGGACTTGGTGGCTTTTCCTTGATGTAGCAGATATCTTGATCACAGAGACTAGCATTTCGAATACCATCTCTCCTTTCACAATCAGGGAGCTTTATTTTATAAAGCCAATAAGATGTAATTACGTCAGAGGTGTTATTGAAGGAAAAAAACAACAACAAAATTAATTCATGTTGCAGAGGGCTATGGAGAATTTCACACTCATGTGTATCAACATATAGAACTTTAAACAGAAATATGAAACAAGTCTAAAATTTGGACACTATGGAAACCTTGCTGTATGATGATGAGCAATAGTTTCATCACATATTTTAAGAAAGCAACAAAGAAAGCATTCTACTTTTGACTTTATCATACAGCCTTTCCTTATTTCTAAGATATTTTATAGGCCCTTATGGAATGCCTTAACCATCCTGCATTACTTTCCTACTGCTTTAACAAATTACCACAAACTTTGTGGCAACAACACAAATTTATTATCTTACAGTTCCAGAGGTCCCAAGTCCAAAATCAGTCTCACTAGACTGAAGTCAAGATGTTGACAGGACTGGTTCTACTGGTTCTACTGACAGGAGGGGAATCCATTCTTTGCTTCTTCTAGCTTCTAGAAACTCCTGGCATTCCTTGACTCATGGCTGCATCCCTCCAAGCTAGACCTTGATTACACTGTCTTCTTTCACTTTGAACCTCTTGCCTCCCTCTTAAAGGACCCTTGTGATTATATTGGGCACACCAGAACAATCCAGAATATTCTCAAACTCTTTAGCTTCATCACATCTGCAGAATCTGCCAGGTAAGGTAGCATTATCCACAGGCTCGGGGCGCTAGAATGTGGGCATATTTGCCAGGCCATTATTTAGCTTTCCACAAATCCTAACCTGTTTTTTGTATTTTATTTCACTCCATTCTATTTTTTTCCATCCTTCATTTTCACCTGTTGAATAGTGTTATTGTAAGTAATATTTAAAAAGTTTTTTGAATTGTAAATTAATTCATCAGTTAAGTCTGTTCATCCATTTGTGCACAAATATAATGCTTCACATAGGGACACTGGGGTACAGAGGGAAAGGAACACCTGTTTTTTACATTGCCAGGAAAGAAATTTTTACAAAAATAAAGGAGTTGGCTGTTTTTACATAATCTTTAGGTATAAAGGTGTTTTGATTTGTTTTAGGAAGTGGTAATGGTATTGTGAATTCTAAGGGATCTTTCTGGTCAGAATAAAAGGATGTGCCTATAATTATGAAAAAAGTGGGAGAAAAAGGATGTTTGGTAAATTAGTGAGTCTGTTGAATCTTACTTTGTATCCATTGGTCTGAGCTTTAAACAATTGGAAGGGAGGTTTGGAAAGAGTAAGATTTTACTGATATTCGTATATGTTGAGATGAGGTCAGAAATAATTAGATAATACATACAATTATGTACTGTGTACTTGATGTTCAAACACATAATAATAGCACCTTGAATGAAAAGTCCAAGTTTCGATGAAATGGATAACATCTTGATGCTCCCCTATTTGTCTTCTTATTATATTTTTTAAAAATCACTCAAAACACATTCATTGAACGCTTATCATGTACCAGGCAATCTGCCATGCCCTAAGTCAACTAAAACAGACCTTCCTTTCTGGGACTTATAGTCCATTAGAAAAAGACATATGTATAAATAAGTGCTGTTCTACCTTAAGATGATAGGTTGAAATTGCATCGCAGAATCTCCACTTTTCCAACACCTTGCAATATGGGAAAGTGTAAACTGCAACAATAAAATAATTGACAGTAACCAAATAAGGAAATGAGCATAAACTCATGCAATAAAATTGGCACTCATGAAAAGAGATATGATTCTGGAATGGAACAGAAAGACTTACTAAGGCTCTGAGCAATATAGGTAGACCAACAAAGTACTGAATTATGGATACCCCCAAAGTTGGGAGAAGCAAATGTGTGTCCATATCCTTTTATTATTTTCACTGTCCATATCCTTTTATTATTGTTACTGGAGGGTAATAAAAACAGCATTTGGGAAGAAACAAGCAGAATTGAGACACTAGGCTGGGCTGGATGCTTCTGAGGAAAATAAAGACTCTGCACTACACACTCATTTGGAGGAATACTCCAAAGGATAGAGCACCCTCTGGCACGAATAGACAAAGTGAGCTGTAGTACAGTATATGAAGCCCAGGTATTCCAACCAAGTACCAATCTACCTCAGCTGAGTTCTATCCGCCACTCCTGTCAGGCTACAAAGATGACTTCCCATCCCTGAAAGCTACCTAGGTGATACCAATGTGCAGCCAGGATTGAGAACCACTGGTCTAAGAGGAAGAAAATATAATTCCCCCAAGCCCCCAAACAGCCAAAGTGTTATTTTATAGGTGAAAGAACTTAGGGAATTCCAGCCATTCCTGAACCAGGAAGGCAAAGCTTTGGAAAATCTTGTGTGTAACCCATCAACACACAGAACCACTATAGGACAGGCTGAAGAATAAATGGCTTGTGAGCTTCAAAAAGATTAGGATCATGAAAGACAAAGATTGAGTCTGTTAAAGATTAAGGGAGAGTAAAATGACATAACAACTAAAGGCAATAAATGATCCTGGATTGATCCTGGATCAGAAAAAGGACATTAGTGGGATAATTGGTAATGTCTGAACCAAGTCTGGACATTAGATAATACTACTTTAACCATGTTAATTTCTTGATGTTGATAATTGCATTGCATTTATATAAGAGAATGTCCCTACTTTTAGGAAATGCACACTGAAGAATTCAGAGATAAAGAGAGATTATGTCTGACTTTCTCTCAAACATTTCAGGAAAAAATCTAGACACATAAAATGATAACGCAAGTGTGGTAAAATGTAATATTTGAGGAATCTAGGTATAAGGTAAATGAGAATTCCTTGTACTGCTTTTGCTTCTTTTCTGTATGTTTAAAATTATACCAGAATTGGGCGCCTGGGTGGCTCAGTCGTTAAGTGTCTGCCTTCGGCTGGGGTCATGATCCCAGGGTCCTGGGATCGAGCCCCACATCGGGCTCCCTGCTCCCCGGGAAGCCTGCTTCTCCCTCTCCCACTCCCCCTGCTTGTGTTCCCTCTCTCTCTGTTGAAAAATAAATAAAATCTTTAAAAAAATAAATAAAATTATACCAGAATAAAAGTTTTTAAAAATATTATGTAAATGTTAAAACCTGGACAATATAAAATTAATAATATAATTAATGAATAGGAAGGTAGAAGGAAAAGATAGAATTATAAAGGCATTAGAGTTTTCATGTTCCATAGCAGGAAGTTAATGAATACTGTCTGAAACTTAATGTGTTTTGGGAAAGAAAACCAGTCTGAGTCCAGCATCTTAATGCTTTTTGTAAACTTACTTTGCAAACTTGGAAGCCTTTTAAATAATAATATCATTACTGTGAAGACCAATTTGCTTGGTTAAATAGTTCCTTCAGATGTTCTTTAGTTTCTTTTTTCTTGCTAAAATTAGCACATAACTCTTATCTGCAGTATGGTTCCTTTTGATAAAATCTCAGCCAAACTGGCTTCCTCAGTCTATCTGTACATATGCGTTGTAGATGACATGAATAATAATTACGAAGTATATTTCTGAGTGATCAAGTTCTGAGTTTTCTTGATATTCATTTTCCTGATTTTCAGCACTATTTGAATTATTTACAATAAGCATAATTTTATTTATTTATAGACGGGGGAGGGGCAAAGGGAGAGGGAGAGAGAGAACCTCAAGCAGGCTCCATGCCCAGCGACCCTCAGGTCATGACCTGAGCTGAAAGCAAGAGTCTGACGCTTAACTGACTGAGCCACCCAGGTGCCTCACGCATAATTCATTTTAAACAAAAGTGATTTTCTTTAAAAATACAAAACCCGAAAAGATTAAGATCAATAAATTTTTAAGTGGTTAATTGTGGATGGAAGGAATATAAATGCTTGTTATTCTCTTTGCATTTTATGTCTTTTTAAAATTCACCATATTTAGGGGCGCCTGGGTGGCTCAGTTGGTTACGCGACTGCCTTCGGCTCAGGTCATGATCCTGGAGTCCCGGGATCGAGTCCCACATCGGGCTCCCTGCTCGGCGGGGAGTCTGCTTCTCCCTCTGACCCTCCTCCCTCTCATGCTCTCTGTCTCTCATTCTCTCTCTCGCAAATAAATAAAATCTTAAAAAAAAAAAAAATAAAATAAAATAAAATTCACCATATTTGAAAGAAACCAATTAATAATAAGCAGAATGTAATACAATTTTACAGACATTGCTTCAGAAGTGCATACAGTGTGCAGTGGGATAAGATACGGGGAAGTGGTCAATTCTGAGGGGCCAGCAAACACTTTTGATGGATGATGATCCCTAAGCTATCTCTAAAAAGTGAGATGTGATGGGTAGTTGGAAACAGGACTGGGTGGGGAATACAAAAGGAACCGCGCCAGCAAGGGCCATTTTCTTGAAGTAACTTGGTACATAACCAGTGGGCAGGTGCAGAGTGGGTGGAGCAGGGGCTTGGGGAAGGGAGTGGAGGCAGGGGCAATTGAGTGGCTGGGAGCGTGGTGCCAAGTAAGAGATCAGGATAAAAATACTAGGAACAGGACTCTGGAAGGCTTAGTATGCTGTATTAAAGGGTACAGACTTTATCTCATAGGCTAGTGGGTTTAAAATCAGGCTCTTCAAGATGAAACCAGTAGGTGGAGGGCAAAAGGCATTGTATTGAGGGCAGGGACAGGCAGAGGAGAAAGCAGAGTTCCAATGATCATTGACCCAGCTTCAACAGGAGTGACTCCAAATTTATCTGTCTGGCATATTGAACTCCTATTTTAAGAAAGGTTTTGTGTTAACATGCTCTAGAATCCATACCTCCATGGCCTCTAATCTCTTGGGGCAATTAAGCATTTGGCTTGAAGTCTCTTAGAAGGTGTTCTTGGCCAGATTATATTCCTTATGCCATGTTGTCAGAGGGCTAAATCTGACAGAGAGAGAGGCTTTCACAAACATGTTGGAAGGATACCATTATCATATTACAGTATTCCATGGCATTTCCATTTTCTACTTTTCATACCATTTCAACCGCTCACATCAATAAGAAGGGGAGGGATGCCATTTGGGTGGTAGAGAGAATCTCGTGAAGGTAGGATGGTGGGGATATTCTGCTAATTTAGCTACCTTTGCTTTTTGTGGTAAGAAGTTTGATATCTAACATAGGCTATCACCAGACTCCTCATTGTCCCTCAGCAAACATTAAAAAACACCCCTTATTTATATATACCATATATGAGAAAACATGTTCTTTAGTTTTTTCTCAGTTAGTTGGGAAGGAAAGGAACAAAGGAGGAATCAATTATTGCTGTTATCTGGCCATTCAAAGCCATTCAGAGATGGGGCTCTGATATGGTGTGGAGAAAGGGAAGCAGGTTTGACATTTTCTGTCTGCTTTACATCAATTCTACAATAAGATGAGATGCTGAAAGACGATTATTATTTTAACAAGTTCCTGACACCTCTTTCTCTCACCCCCAATATGTGAAAACCAAGTCTCAGGGCCATGAAAAGCCAAGGGAGATATTTCAGTGGAGAAATTATAGGATCAGATTTGCATTTGGGAATCATTACTCTGGGTGAAATGATAAAATATTTTTACCAAAATGATTTTAGGGGCACAAAACAGGAGATTATTGCAACAAGAAGATGAAGGCCTGAAATGGAGACGCTGCTTCAGAGATATTTGCTAAATGAAGGTATGGGTAAGTGGATGAATGAAACCCTGCGCTGAGGCAATGGGAAAGGAGCATATTCAGATGCAAGGCTTCGAGGTGTATCATAGGGACATGCAAAGGGGGCACACAGACTAGACAGTGAGAAAAAGACAAAGAAGAGAATCTGAGTAGTGCCTAGGTTTCTGGCCAGGCCACAGAGCATCATAATGATGTCTTTTTTTTCCCCTTCCCCTCCCCTCTTCCCTCTCCTTTCCCCTCTCCTCCCCACCTCCTTCCCCCTCCCCCTCCCCTTCCCTCCCTCCTTTCCCCTCCCCTCCTCTTCCCTTCCCTTTCCTTCCCCTCCCCTCCCCTCTTCTCTTCTCCTCTTCTTTCTCTTCTTCTCTTCTCTTCTCTTCTCTTCTCTTCTCTTCTCTTCTCTTCTCTTCTTGTTGGCTTTTCTTTTCTTATAGATAGAGAAGGAAAGGTGATGCACTTTGTTCTAGATAGGTTGCTTTTGAGATGAGCATGGGATATCTGAATAGAGGTGTTGAGTAGGTGCTGTGAAAAGAATTGAGGAACTATCTAGACTGAAAAGAAATATCTAGGACTTACCAGCAACAGGGGCTAATTGAAGCCAATCGTAGGGAAGAAATTGCTCTGGGGTAATGCATAGCCAGAAGCGGAGGAAAGAATGCCAAGGAACACCCATTCTAAGAAATCAGAGGATGAGGAGCGAACAAAGGAGCCTGAGAAATAATGATCCAGTAGGCAGAATATGCTACTCCACCCTTACCACAGTGTTTATTTGTGTATGTCTGTCATGCTTTTGGGACTCAGTCCTTTAAGGAGGGGAACCATTTCCTATTATTACTAAAAACCTAAAATAGGACAAATAATAGATGATAAATAAATGTTGCCTAAGTGAATACTTATGTTTTCATTATAATACATATTTTCCATAACTTTATACAAGGTATTTCCCTACGTATTTGGTGGATGTTCATGTTTATAACTTAGTAAAGTTATCCATTCTTACATAGCATTTCATTTATTGTAATTATTACCCTTACATAATTGTGGCTAGAGAAACATTAGCCTACCATGGCTGAATCTTGGGAACATTGACCCGAACAGTAGGGGCACATAACTGGAGACAGCATGCACACAATACCAATAATGCTCACAGATTTTTCCTGCTTTTTATAAATCACCAGGAAGCCAAGGTATCTCGGCAACAACAACTTGACTACAGATATAAAATACTCCTGCACAGAGTAGAAAAAAATACTTTTCTTCTGTAAAGGTATTTAACATTCTGAACCACTCTTATAAATTAATTTGCAGTTGAAATAATAGCATTTCTACATATGTATTTTGCATTAATGTGAATCTAGATCTAATATTCAGGAACAGCATTGTACATTGTTAATATTATTTCTAGCTATAGACTGTCTGGCTGACATGAGGTGCTTACAGGGGTGATTTCAGAAGCACTTGAAGAGCCTCTGCCCCCTTCAAATATAGTCTTCATCTGCTCTCTGACTCTTCTGATTTCTTTATCATGTGAGATGGCTATTAGATTTAAAGATTGCAATCCAAACACCCATTATAGAGAGGCTATAGCGGCTTTATTCTTCAGTAACGAGTTGTGAACAAATGTGAAATTTGGAAAATAGAACAACCACACATTTGAGCCTTGTTTTTGGAAGAAATTGTTAGCTCTCACAGCATTAATTAACTCTTGTCAGTTACAGGAAAAATATATTCATTCAATCAGTTTTTCTAGCCTTTTGCTATTGATTCTCTTAATCTCAAAAAAAGCAGTCCTGGCCATTAAATGGTAAGCTTTTTGAGGGTAGAAACTGCCTCTTCATCATCTTTATACCCTCCCCTTGTCACCAGCAGCTCACAGGGACATGCATAGAGAGGAGAAAGAGGGAAGTGGATCAATATATCACTACCTTGAAGGGTATATTCCAGAGTAGGAAATGGGTAAAGACAAGGCAGTCAGGGGACACCAAAAATCAATGACCCATAAAAATGTGTGGTACCGTGAAATAATCTGGAGAAGTAAAAAAAAAAAGGAAGTTTCCTCCCTTTGAGAGATTATGTCCAGGATTTTTCTTTGGAAGGGAGGCTTTGTCACAGCAAAGATGTGTTCTCCACAAGGCACAGGAGAGTAGCAGACAATCGAAGAGAAGGTTCAGGGAACCCTAAATATGATGCTCAGTTTATGCATGCTGTTTTTAGGCCAGAATAACATCTCTTTGGAGTCCTGGCTTTAGAGGAAATTCATAGAACTAAAAGTACACATGACATGTTCATTACTCAAGGAAAGTAATCCATTATTGAAATTAGTGTTTTCTTTTGCAAGTTGAAGTCTAAATACCAACTGAAGGAAGTCATAAAAACAAATAATTTTAGGGAGCGTTAGGGGGGTTGTCTTTCACAAAGAAAACTGAGTACACTTGATTCAATAAAAATAGATATTTAACTTTAGCTTTATTTTATTATAAATAAAAATACACATTTTCCAAAAAGTAGAAAGAAAATGTTTGAACAAGACCAAGGTTTCATCTCATCAACAAATGACTGCATACACTCAAGTTCCACTAAACCTTTTAAAACCGCTATCATTTTTAGCTCAGCAGACATAGATAACAGAAGATTGTACTTTCCAAATGATGCCTAAATCATCTCAATAAATATAAGCCATTTATATAAAGTAATATTTCAAATATATAAAGTAGAATTAAAATACATAAAGTAACATTTCATTCAAAGAAAAAATTCACAGGACTAATATTAAAATATTAATGTGATTTTACATGTCAATGTATATGAGTTGTAAAAATAATGTTTACACTTAAACACTGCACAATGTAAAGTAATGTTTACAATATTTATTTTCTCAAGGATTTCACAGGACACACATTTACAGATGGAGTCACCAGTAGGTGGCAATATATTTATTATGTCCAGAAATGAGTTGAAAGGGCAAATGGTATTATTGAATACAAATATGCAATGGAGATATAAAAGACTTTTCTTATACTAATTCAACTTTTTATAAGCAAAATATTAGGGTACAGTTATGTAAATTTTGTATTTGTGTATTGGAAACAAATAGCAAATAGAGCATTTTCCCCCTAGCATAAGGTTATGCTTAAAACATTAACATTTAAATTTTAATAATGTCTCTAAACAATGTGTTTTCTGGTATTTATTCAGGAATTGAGCAACACATACTAAAACTTTTTCTGGTCAAAAGCTTTCTGGGAACTCTCTTGCTGGTATGTTTATGTCTTCTGAAAACTAGGGGATAAAGGATCAAAGAATATGCTAAAATCAAGCACTGATTATTAGCCCACCTTAATTTCTTTGTGCACATATAAGTATAGAGCTTGGTGAATTTTCTCAAACTTCATAAATCTGTACAACTGTACACATATCAAACAATAGGAAATTACCAGCCCCATATAAACCTCCTTTTACTTCCATCTAGTCACTATGCACCTCGTTCCCACCATTACCTCCCAAGGATAACCACTATCCTGATTTCTAACAACACATTTTAGTTTCTTTTGTTTTTATACTGTAGAGTCACATGGTGTGTATTCTTTTGTGTTCATCTTCTTTTGCTTAACATTACGTTTGTGAGAGTCACCCGTATTATTACTTCTAATTGTATCCCATTCATTCTTATTGTTAAATGGTTTTCCTTTGTGCAAATATATCACAATTTAACTATTCAACTGTTGATGATCTTTTGTGTAGTTTCCGGTTTGCAGCTGTTCTGAATAGTGCTGTTATGAATATTCTACAGCATATATCTTTTGATGAACATGTATATGCATTTGTTCACTATAGACCTAGGAGTGAAATTGCTGGGTCATAGATTATATCTTTAGCTTTACTGCAATAGATACTGCCGAGACACTTTCCAGAGTTCTTGTACCTTGATTTTTAACCAGCCTCTAAGGTGTGCTATCTACATGGGCTCTATTTACTACATTTCTGATTCAGTCTGAAATTATAGGCAAACCCCCAATTATTTCAGATGAAATTCTTTGAGGTCAAGTTTTTCAGACTAAAACAAAGTCTTATCGAATGAAGAAATTATCTGATCTACTTTGTGTGCCCCCACATAAATGATTCTTATATCTTTATTTTGGTGATGTTTCTTGTCCAAACAAATTCAACAGGTATAATATGTCTAGGGAAATGATGATTGGGGTTACCATTACTCTTAGTGTACATTATATTTTCTCAGTACTTTTCACAGGAATCTCAGGTATTATTATCTTCACTGTATGCATAGGAAAACTGAATTTCAGACAGGTTAAGTGACTGCCCAAAGTGAGGGGCAGTTGAAGGATCCAGTCTAAGTTTTTTCTTTTCTTTTTCTTTTTCTTTTCTTTCCTTGGAGGGGAGTGGCATTTGGAGAGGGAGAGATAAAATCTTAAGCAGCCTCCATGCCCAGCCTACAGCTTGACACAGCCTACAGCTTGATCCCGTGTTGAGAAATCATGACCTGAGCTGAAATCAAGAGTCAGAGGCTTAACCGACTGAGCCACCCAGGGGTCCCAGTCTAAGTCTTTTCTGATTCCAAAGCTCAGATCGTCCACTCTGCCAAGTGCCTCTCACAGCGCTATGCCACCTGGTGACTCCTTTTCATGCTGCCTGACTTAATACCAGCCCCTCTTGCACACAGAGGGAGTTAAATGTGAACCTCATTGTGGGTTGATTCCGCCATGTTAATTAAGAGTGGTTGCTTTCTGATAGTTTCCCACTACCTTTCATAATTAAAACATATTCAATATGAAAAATAATTTGAAATGTTACACAATCTACCCCATATTGATGATATATAAGGACGAGGTATTCTAGACACCACCAGACATAGACACAAAAAAATGCTCTTTTGTTTTGTTCTTTGTGTTTTTAATAATGGTCATAATTACATATTTTCAAATATTACAAGTAGAAATGTTAATCTTGTGTTTTCAAGATCTCTTCCCCTTCTTTGAAGATAAAAGCACAGACAGTTGCTGTCTGTGACCATGACTCAAAAGGCTGTGCTTTCTTCCTTAACATTGAGGTTGCATATTGGTTTATAACTGGAGTCACTAGTCTTTTGCAGACACCTTTGCAGATTGCCATTCTTTCTCTGCCCTTGTAGTTTCACCATTTTGCTCAAAACGTACCATTTCACTTGTACCAATCTGCCTGTGTGTTTTAAATGTTTCTACTGCACATTGACTCCACTTCATTTCATCATACAGCTACTGCCTGAATGTCCATCCTTTGCACCCATCAAATTTGTGGAGTTTGATGAAGCAAATAATATTAGTAGACTCCAATGTCAATACTCTGGCTTCATTCCATGACCTCTAAGTTAGTGATCCTCTCTTGCTATTTAGTGCTAATTATGACTTTAAATGATGTAGGTGAGATGCTCAAAGAATTAAATGTGATTAATTTAAAAGATCCAAATCTCTCATGGACATAAAGTAGATTACACAATATCTTCATTCTATATGCCTTTACTTTGGTCTGAAATAATTTCCTTTACATTTTCATTTTTATCATAATTAAGAAATTATGCTGAATGGCCACATTTGCTCTAAGCATGAATAGAATTAAATCACTGTGCTGTCATTCTCCCTAAAGAACAAATCTTTGCCCTTGAAAAGGTATCCATTGAGTATCATAGCATTTTGTCCTTGGCCCTGCACAAGTCACTATTGTCAGCAATGTCTGAATGAAAGGATGGGAACCTCTTATACACTAGGAAGTATAGTAAATTCAGTAATTCAGGATTATGATTTAAAATTATTCCAGGAGGCTGGAATACTTTGCCAAAACAAATGGTATAAAATTTAAAATAGAAACAGAGAGAACTATGAATTTAAATATAAATGATTAGTTGTATATGCAGAAGATGTGAATGCCTGACTGAATGAAATTCCTATAAAAATTTGGAGGATTTAGTTGTTTTGTTCACCTGGAATGAATTATTAGCCAACACTATGATGGCAGTTCAATCCTTCTTCATTTTATTTACTGTTATCAAGCATTACTATGTAGCTGGCACTTTACTAGACAATTATCCATGTTACCTGTAGAAGATAAATAAAAACACTTCAAATGGTAAATCCTTACATCTTGCTTAAAATGAAAAGCATATCACATAGAAGTAATTAACTGAGGGTATTTCTTTAGGGAGTTAAACTAATGTATTTCAAGGACATTCCTTTCTGGGCATCTAATGAATATAAGAATATAATAAAGAACTATGTGTTCACTAATTCTTTCTTTGACTATATTCTCTTAAATTCCATTTGTTTCAGCCATGGTTTTAGCAGTCTTTGTTATTTTATGTAAGCATTTTCTGACACATCTGATTTGCCAATGGTTTATATTGTTGAAGAAATATTCCTAATTCCAACAATACTATTGAAGAAATATTCCTAAACACCTATATCTGTAAGTCGTTCCTGACATAATCATGGAAAATTTTTCCTCAAAAAAAGTTTTCTTTTTAAATACACAAGTTCTTTGTCAAGTGTTTGATGGAAACTGTGGGGTTATGCATCAGAAAGAATAAAAGAGATGATTTCAACCTGGAAATGTTGACAGCTATTACTCACAGTATCCCTCATCTATAAAAGAAGCTTACTGTTGTCTCCATCAAACTTTATAGTTGTGAGTAGAGTTGCACCCTATGAGTATGTCAGCATGAGCTTACTTCAGAATATACTTCCTAAGGTAGGCAAATGAATGTATTCATGGCATTGGAGAAAGTCATTCAACCTTAGCTGGGACCACCCTTGGTCAGAAATGCTGTAGAAATGACTCTTACCTTGGATCTCAGATTATACATGGTAAGCTCTTCAGTCTCAGAAAGGACAAGATTCAATGATTCCATATTTCTGGGCCATTTCTGAATATGATGAAATGTTAATTACTTAAGCTGCCCCTATTGATATTAATGCTTTTCTGGTTTCCATTCACATGTGTTGATCCAACAAAACAAAAATTGAGTCTATTTATAGATCCAGTGGCATATTTGAGCACTTGAGTGAAATGGTGTTTGACGATTATGAAATGTGAAAAAAGATGAATTCTTAACAGAAAAAACTTAATATTCAGTAAATGTTCTAAGGCATGTCTTCTACTCTTATCCAAGGGAATGGGATTTTTGTATGCATCTTATGAACACTATGAGGATGGCCCTTAGGGTCCAGTGAGTTTGAACTATTTTTGGACAATTTCTAAGAAGCTTTCACAAAGCTACCAAAATTATTCAAAATTGATTTTCTTCAGTGTAATATGGACATCTATGAGAAGTAAGACTGGAAATAAATTTTTATTGAATTATATCTTTTTGGAATATTTTAAAATTGCATTGCAGCAATTGTATTCTCCTTCTGGACTATATAGATAAGAAGGGTCACAATTCCCATCTCTTTGGAATCTAAAATGTGTTGCCATAAAAGAATAGTGAGTGAAAGTTAGAGACAGTGTAGTCTGAGAGGTTGCAGCTCGGAGATTAAATCCATCCTTAGTTCAGGAGACCAGGGCTAACAATAGCTACATACTGAAGAAGGTATGTTTGAAAATATGCTGAGGCTAGGCAGTTTGAGTAGGGGAACTATGAGAACAGAAGCAGTTCATGAGATCCTAGGCACATATAGATATAGGATGTTTTAAAAGACTGAGAACATAGCATTCTTCTATGAGTGTTCTGCTTTCCCTTACAAAAAAAAAAAATCCATATATTTCTTTTTCTTCTTGTACATGACCTGCACACTGAAAACAAAATCTTTATATTTCTCGGAAATACTACCTCATGCCCACATTAAATTTTGTTTGCTCTTACTTTTTCTTATTTCAACTTTAAATCTTGAGTTCCTTTGTAAATAAACCTCAAATAGGAAAACAAGGATGTTTTTAGTCAGGTAAATTTATACCTACCTTTTAGACCTCTTTCATTCTGGAAAAAATTTGCCTACAAAATTTATGATACTGAAATTTTTGGAGTTATATGTTAAATGGATTCTTTTTCATGGGTACTCACACTCCTCATTATAAAAACAAATAGTTTTTACTTTCTCTTAGCTAATTGTATATTTGAGCATCCTGGAATCAAGGCCTCTTAGGATTGGAAGGAACATTAAACATTATATAGCTCATTCACTCTTGTATTACCGAGTCTACAGCATTTCGGTTAAATATCTGTGTGGCCTGAATCAATACTTCAGTGAATGGGAACAGAGTACTTTTGAGGTGGTCTATTCTTTCTTTGGAGAGTCTGATCTATTAGAAAGTTCTTATTATTAAACAAAATCTCTCTCTGACAAAATGGGGTGGCCACATCTCTTCAAGTGTTTGCATGATCCCCATCTGACCCCTACATTGCTTCTGTTGAGTCTTTCCTTCTCCAAGTCTTTCTGGAAACTATAGGTCTTTCAACTGCATATTGTTTTGATTTTTTTTTTTTTTTTTTTTTTTACCATCTCTATCTCTCTCCTCTGGTCACTGCTATTGGCGTATATTATGTTAAGTGTGACATCTGTACCTGATTATAATTGTCTAGAACAAAGTAGAAAGGAATTATTATTTTGCTGGTTCTCTTAGAATAGCCTAAAATACTATTAGAATTTTGGTGACCATATTTATTGCTGACATGCACGGTGCTTACTGTTTACTAAAACCTTCAACCTTCATATTACTCACAATTCCTAAGGCACAGCTCTTATCCTCTACTTGTTAGGTGCTCAAGCAAAAATTTGCCAGAAATTGCTATTCAACAAGCAATTTGTGACTATCAAATAATCTTTCCTACTTTCATATACAAGTTATTGTGCCCAAATTTAAGGTAGGAGGCACAGAAAAAATAATTCACTTTGCATTTGTAGTTTTTTCAATTTTTATCCTCTGTGGGTTAGAAAATTTCAAAGAAAAGCTAAAATAAGGTCACCAAAATACAAATAAAAAGGGTATGCATTTGAAAGAGTACCTTTAGCTAGGTATATATGCCTAGTTTGGACTAAAATTATAGCTTCTTTGACATTTCTATCAAGTGCAAATTTTGAGGAAACTTCATTTTTTTTTTAGTTTCTGTGCTTTACTTTAAGACTCATATAAAGACAGCCCTAAAAACAGTCACTCTTATGGGGGGACAACGTAACTTTTGAAGTTTTAGTACTAGTTCTCTCTCATTCTGCATCATACCTGGATGAAAGTATGTCATTTTTTTATTTGTTTCTTTTTGCTCTTTCTTTATAATTAAAGAGCTTTTATTCAAATCCTATACACTTTCTCTTTTGTTTGTGTTGTTAATTTTGTACATCCCAAACTAAGAATAATTATATCATATTTATGTATGCTGATTTGGTCTTTACGTGTACAGCCAAAATAAAATTAATATTCTTAAAGTCAGTGGAATAATCAAGTGAAAGGAATCATTTTTGGTAGTTGTGATCCTTCCAGGATTTGTCAGGTAATTTCAGCAGAGTTATCTGAAACAATGCCTATATTGGCTCAGAAATACCAGAGCCATTAAACATAAAGCACAGTTCAAATCGTATTTGCTCTGACCCACTGGAATCAATAGCAGTTGGCAAAAGAAAAGAACATATTAGTCATTAGTGGGAAGGCCACATCTGAGAAAAGACTTGTTAAAGAGCATGCATTACAGAGACAAAGTTAAAAATTAGAAATAATAGTTAAATGCAAGAGGAGTTTTCTATGATATGCCACAAACATGTAATACCTTTCCTTAAAGTCACATATAATAAAGAGCATCTATATCCCTGAGTATACTACGTATCTATATCCCTGAGTATAATACACTTAGAAGGCATGTCTGAAATACCCAATTATGTGCTATACTGACACATTTTCTCTTAAACTAGGGATTTACTCATTTAACCAATAAGAATGGTTCCAATTCTAAATAAGTACTTTTGTCAACTCAAAATCATTTAAATTCGTTTGTAAAACAAAAGACTAAATACAATCATAACATTAGCAGCATTTTAACCTTAATGTATATTATTCTAATCACTTAATAACAACTAATGACAGCATTTACCATTTGAATAAAATACTGCTTTGTTTTGGCAACACAGGTACAAATATAATTGCATTAAATTTAGACGAAATCAACTATAGTGACTCAGAAGAGTGAGAGATTTTTAACTAGTGTCAGGACCTGATATTTCACTTAATGAGTGTAAGCTCCAAGGTTTGACTCTACTGTAGTTCAAAGGTAGTTCATATTTAAGTAATACCGCATATAAATATATAATTCTCATTTTTATTCATGAATTTTGTTGTTGTTGTCATTACAGAAAAAACGTAAGGCACTTTTACTATTTTGCCTGTAATAATATCACATTCTTACATAGCACTAATTGCTAAATATTGTTTTCTATATATAAAATATGATTATATACACAAAATTAGTTATCTAAAAATATGTTGAATCAAGTATTATTACTATAATCCCATTCTCAAGATGAAAAACCTGAGGTACAGAGGGCTAAGTGTCTTGTGAAGGTCACAATGTTTATGTAAAGTTGACCACAAGAAATTTGGCTTCAAAATCTTCCCTCTTAACTACTATATTTACGCAATACGTAAATAAGTTTAAATGTACAGGTTCACTAAACAAGATATTTCATACCTATTGGATGTTTGACTTTCTGAAATCTACGTATTTTAGAGGAATTATAAGGTCATCTTAGCTCAGGCTACCATAACAAAATACCATAGACTGAGTGTCTTAAACAACAGAAATTCATTTTCTCACAATTCTGGAGGCTTTGAATAAACATCAAGGGGGTGAGCATGATTGGTTTCTGGTAAGAGCCTTATTCCTGGCTTGTAAATGGCCAGCTTCTTACTGTGCCTTCAGATGGCAGGGAGAGAGAAAGCAAGTTATCGCGTATCTCTTCTTATAAAAATACTAATCCCATCATTAGGGGTCCACCTCATGAAAGCATCTAAACCCAATTATTTCCCAAAGACCTATCTCTAAATACTGTTTCATTGGCTTCAACATATAAATTTTGTGGTACACAATTCCATCCATAACAATGGTAAGTTGTAAACATTTGAGGTCATGGACCATGTTTTGTTGATTTTTATATCTTCATAACTCCTGCAGTAGAGCTTTGCATATATTGTGCCCAATAAAGCTATGGATTGCTTATGAAAAACCAATTTTAATAATCACCATTATTTTTAATCTCATTTTTCCTTACTCCAAATGTCGGAAGTAAATTTTAAGATCACCATGTAATTTATTGACTCAACTGAAATATTTTTGAGAGAGAACATGCTATTAAGAATTACATTAAGACAACAAGGGGAAACTAAGACTGTCCCTGGCCAACCAGGAGGAAAGCCAACCTATGTATATGAGGGTAGGAAACTGAGGCTCAGAGGTTTGTCCAAATAAAAATACTTGGACAGATTCTCTGTCTTCAATGACTCTCCTTTGCAATTTTATAACATGAAATTGAAGAATCATATTTCAGAACCAAAGAAGACTTTAGAAAATTATATCATTACCTATCAGTATAATAAACTACTCAAAACTTAATGGTTTCACAACATTCATTTATTTAATCAGAATTCTGCTGGAAAGTTCTAATCTGAGCTGAACTTGACTGATCTCATTTGGCTGATCTCACCCATGTGCTTGCAGTTGGTTAGAAGTTAGTCTGAGAGTGTGGGGGTGGCTGCTGACATGTCTCTTATTCTCCAGCAGGCTAGCTTGAACTTGTTCACATGTCAAGGTTCCAAGTACACTAAGAGGGGACAAGCCCAAACGTGCAAGCATTGTTCAAATCTGCTTGTATCACATTTGCCACTGTCCCACCAACCAAAGCAAAGTACATGGTTAAACTCAGAGACAATCATTTCTCTCTTTTTATCTATTTATATTAATTTAGGAAGGATTAGACAGAGAAATTTTTACCTATCTCTCTGTTGTAGCTGTTTGTGTGTTTGTATTATTTTGAGATGGCAATGTTCTCATGTTAATGAGACAGGAAAGGGGAATCAGAAAAACTAATTCAGTCTCACATCTATTCTAACTTCTCCATATCTGGCACAAGGAAATGAATCAAACACAATCACATAAATTTTATAAAAATATATATCATCTAAGAAATATTTGGCTTTTCATATAGAAATATACTTTATAGCCAACTTTCTACTATCAGTGATAACAAATAGAATATGTCTGGCCTGGATAATCCACAATAGCCCCATGTCCCCAAATCCTTTATTTAGACTTGTAATATGCTTCACATAGGTAGATAGATAGATATAGATATAGATTCTGATTTGCCTTTCAATTTATTAACTACTTCCTGCCATAAAGGTTATTATTTATGATCTAATTGATCAAAGGGGCATTATGAAAAATGGGGAGAAATCAGAGTTCTAGCATGGTAGTTTATCTGTAGATAATTAGGAGTGATGGTATTATGCAAAGACAGAATATATTATGTTTAAGTTCCAAATAACAGTGGCTTGGGCAATGTAGAAATGTAACTTTTCTCATGCACTCAAAAAGATAAATACTCTGGGGCCAGCATGGTATGCCACAAATGTCAGAGACTAAGGCACCTACCTTCATACTCCACTGTGCAGAGCCTTGCTCTCTAGTCCAAGACGAAGAGACCTACAACCCAAGAAGAATGGTGGTGGATGGAACCAAAAAGAAGAGGGAAAAGGGATCATGTGCACTATTCCTTAAAGGGGATTCTTGAAAGCTGTTACATACTTCTTTCTTCAGCTCAATTGTCAGAACTGAGTCTGACAAATGAGCTGCTATTAGCAATGCATGATTTCTACAGAGGTTGGAAAATAAACTCTATTCTGGGTAGTTGTGTGCCCAGCTAAGAATCATTGTGTTCTGGAAGAAAGGGAGGATGGATATGGGGGACAGTTGGCAATCACTACGACGGTCCATCCCTTTTGCACTTGAATATCTATGTACATTGTTTTTCCCACATGTAGAACAACAGTAACAAGAAAAATGACCCAAAAGCTCATCAAGCTATTATATCCAGTTCAAAGTCCATATTTCCTGGTGGTGTGTAGTTTTCTGTTTGTAGCTGTGTTTTGTCATAGCCCAGTGAATTAAAATTAAAGGTAGACTATTTGCTTTCACATATCTAATATATAGTGATGGATATGAAAGTTTCCAATTTATTAGCTCTCCACTCCAAATTCATTCCTGTTGTCTGCTCTGTGAAATGTATATGGACCCTTTAAGTATTTTTGTTTTGCCAGCTGTCACTGAAACTTTGTCAGTAAATAGTACTGGAGAGAAATCACAGGAGGAAAATGGTTTCCCTTGCTGGTTCTGGGCTACTGAAGCATGTGTGGTCTTCTCCAGAACGTTGCTCCTGTAGCACTGTGAACTTCTTCGTGGGCTTGCTCCTACATTGTGCAGGGGCCAGAAGCACCCAGCAGCCAGCTGCTTCCTGTGGTACAGCACCTCTCCCAAGTAGTTTTGTAGCAGATTGCCTTCAATTACTGGGTATTTAGGGCAAGTAGGAGACTGCCATATATAGCTCCTGTGATTCATACATATAGACAAATATAAGAAACCCTGGGATCATGACCTGAGCCAAAAGGCTGATGCTTAACTGACTGAGCCACCCAGAGGCCCCTAATTTCCTATTCTTGTTTTATGTTTCAAGAGTTCTAGGTAACATCTGTGCAGCAGTGGTTGAGACCATTTTTTTTTTGAGATTTTAAATAAAAAAAAAAACAGAATTTAATTCACTTATTCACCCAAAGCCATCTTACTAAAAGTAGTGACAATCTCTTTTTCTCTAAAACCATTTATGACTGTAGTGTAGGTCATACAAGCAACATAGGGAATCTAAGATGAGTCATTCAACATTTTAATATGTACACTGTCTGATGTAACTGAATTTTACAGAAACTGGTAACACTTTGACAGTATGTATTTTTAAAAGCATCTTTTTACAAAAGTCTCAAAGCACTTTGCATTTGAAACATTGAAAGCTCAAAAGAAAAAGTTGGAAATCTCAAGCAGTGGGAAGCATAGATCAATCTGGGAGTAATTACTTCAATTATTTCTAATAAAATCATTTTGTATTAAGTGAAAATAGTCTTAAGTTTTAAACATTCATTGAGTATTAAGAGTGGCAAGCTCAAACCTTTATATTTCCATTAAAAAATGAGCCCTATTATCCATATTGAGTTAATAAGCTTTTGTAGGTTGTTTTTTTTGAGATAAAGGAAAAGGGTATAATTGCTTAGACTAGTCAAGAAGGACAGCCAAATTCATTTTTCTTAAGTCTAGTCATATTGCAATAATCAAAAAACTAAAAATATAGATGACAAATTCCTTCCACTGGTCATAAATTTTGCATGGGATTCCAATCCAATATTTTTACCCCCACTATAATACTGTCTACCTTCATTTACTCGGGAATGATCTCTGGACTTGCAGTGGTTAAGAACACAGATTCTGGAGCCAGTTTCAAATCTCAACTCATAAACTGTTAAGCTATGTGATCTTGGGTAATTCACTTAAACTTTCTGTGTCTCAATTTCCATCTCCACTTAATAAGAATAATAATAGTACCCATCTCCTAGTATTGTCATCAGGGTCAAATAAATCAATATATTTTAAGTATACAGAACAGTGTCTGTCACATAGTTAGTGTTATTTGATTTTATTGTTTTTTCATTTTTTTATTATGTTATGTTAGTCACCATACAGTACATCATTAATTTTTGATGTAGTGTTCCATGATTCATTGTTTGCATATAACAGAGAGTGCTCCATTTGATTTTAGCTGTTGTTATTAAGTTCCTTCTAGCTCTAAAGTTTTATGATTCTATGATCTTCTCTGTAGCTTTCTTTATATGGAAATATAAGCTATTGATAGATGCTTTGTGTTTTACTGCATTTTATAAGCATTGACCTCATGCTGCAAATTATGTAACAGCTTATGATTTGTAATATGTGGGTCATACAGTAAGAAATTTGTCTTAATAGAGCACCTTCTGGAAAAGGGTCTGTTTAACTGGAAAGCTTATTTTGGGCTTGTAATAGTCAGGTCTCAGAGCCAAAAGTCCAAATATCTTTCTGTAACAAATAGGTCATTTTTCCCCCAACTTTAAATACATATGTGTGTGTGTGTGTGTGTATACGTAAACATACATATGTACATTTTTAACAAACATACATACATATAGACATAAACATGCATACATATATACATGTGTATATACTGGTTAATGATATATAGATAGAAATGTCTAATTCCTCCACAATGAATAACTGGGGAAAATCTTTAGCCAAAGGAGGAAGACAGAAGAATTCTCTTCTGGAATAGCCCAAGTATATCTATCTGTTGGAGACTTTTCTGTCTGTGAACAGTTCAGATTTCAGTAATAATTTTTTATTGTTTCCTAGGGCATTCTTATGCGGGTATCAGTTGGGTATGTGTGTGCTTATGTACAAAATTTTAGCCACTCAGTCTGACATTGTTCAATGTTAAAAATTTAAGGCAGAGATTTTATTAATTTTGTATTTGTTACCCTGGGTATTTCTACATGTAAGAAGTTTCAATTCTCCCTAATGTACCTTCTAAATTATTGGGTAAAATCGGGGCACCTTGGTGGCTCAGTTGGTTAAGCAGCTGCCTTCGGCTCAGGTCATGATCCCAGGGTCCTGGGATCGAGCCCCGTTTTGGGCTCCCCGCTCAGCAGGGAGCCTGCCTCTCCCTCTCCCTCTGCCTTCCTCTCTGACTACTTGTGCTCTCTCTCTCTACCTCTCTGTCAAATAAATAAAATCTTTAAAAAAAATTATTGGGTAAAATCTATTTTGTCCTTGGTTAGAATATCTGATTATAAGATATAGTAATTCTCATTTTTAATTTTGAACCATGCAAATGTATCACTTATTCAAAATATTTTAATCAATAATTTAAAAATGCAAAAGAAATAAAAAGATATTTCCTAAATTAAAGAACTTGTCTTAATATGTAAGGCATTTAATAAAATATAAATATTAAATGAAGTTTTAATAAAAGCTTCTCCACTGAAGTGTTTTATTTTTAGCTATTTTGTCCTCACATTCTTGTAGTCCATATGACCCAAATTAAAAAATATATAAATTACATTGTGTATGATAAACTTTTCTTCACTTTCTTAAAAATGTTATAAGTCAACTGGATGCTTAGGCTACAGAGTGGAAGCATAACTTGATCTTCCATTCAGTGATAGTAAAACTTGAAGGATGGCAAATTCCCTCACAATAAAAAATGGATCCCCAAGAAGCTGACACAATGTCTGAAAATCTTACACTTAACATTGTCCCTCGAAGGCTTTGTGGAGAAAACCATTTTAATTAGGTAAAGGCATAATATTTCCTGGGTAAATCATTTGCTACCCAAACACAATAGCATGGATTTTTCCATCTTATTAAAACTCATTAACACACAGCAGAACCCTGAGGAAATGACATGAGATAGAAAACAAGCGTATGTCTCAGAGAAATGAAGAGGTACAGAAAGGTCAGATTCATAAAAATTGCCAAGTCCCAGTGGACATTTCTAGACCAAAAGGGAGCATCATGAGGTTTCAGGAATCTCTTGTGGTTTCTCGTAAATTTTTCACCATATTAATATTTGGGTTAAGACTTTTTTTGTTGTTTTCCTTTTTTTTTTTATTTCATTGGCTTTGATAACTGGTTCTTTAAAACAAGAGCCATCCACATTTAATTTGACCTTGTATTGTCTCTGTGCTGGTTAGCCGTGACCTCAAATGGTCATTCTATCCTTGTATTGCTACAAGAATTTGTTTTTGCCATACATATCTGCAAGTTTCCATTGACTATTTTCAAAAATAATAAACAAAAACAAATAAAGAAAACTAAGCAAGATAGTAATGACACACCAATGCATGAAACCCTGAACATGAATAATAAACAAATCAACTTTATTGGTTTTTTTATGAATATGAAAGTAATGTAGACTCCTATTTTTGACTATGTGTAGCCATTAAATATCCTGAAAATTCCCAACTCAAAAACAAATAAAATAAAACCATCAAAAATCTAATAATTCAAGAAATTAAAGAATAAACAAAACAAACCAAATATTTTTAAAAACCCAAAATAGCTGAAATCCAGAGGAATAAATTGATCCTACAGCTGTAAAACTCCTGGGGGAATTTTGTAACCTCTAGATAGGAGATTTGGGTTTTGTTAACCATGAACAAAGAGGAGACAAGTCTCATCCAGGTAATGTGAGAACTAGAGCTGAGTACTTTATTTAAAGTGAAAGTTTCAGTAAGTTTTGTCCTTAGTAAAACTTGGACTAGCAAAATCTAACTTGCCAACAAAGTAGGAAGATAAGGAAATTTCTCTATCTTGGCTTAGGGTCTAAGTGAAACCAAATAAAAAATAAAAACATTTATTTTGAGAAATGGTAACTGAAGGTCAACTCTTATGCAGGTTTGGGTTTCAACATTATACTCTTTATATAATACTTGTACATATTCTGGCACAGGAAATGTTGTGCTAAGAAATTAACATGAAGAAATGTTATACTATGGTATTCTGGGTCACTGGTTGAAATAAAACACAAATTCTCCAAGAATCACATCAGGCTCAAAAAAAAAAAAAAAGAATCACATCAGGCTCAATGGGTTTTATCTCGTGAATGTAAAGATGGCCTTCAATGTTGAAAATCAATCAAGATAAGGTACTATATTAAGAAATTACATGATTATATCAATTGATGGAGAAAAATCATTTAACAAAATCCAACACCTCTTCATGATTGAACTTTTAGAAAACGAGGAACGGAAATACACTTTATAAATTTCATAAAAGCATGTCCAAAAAAGCTAAAGCTAACAAAATACTTAATGGTGAAACACTGACTGCTCTTCCCTTAAGATCTTTTAATGCTTCTTCCCTTAAAGAATAAGATAAGGTTATATACTCTCACTATTTCTATTTAGCATTGTACAAGAAGTCTCAGCCAGTGCAATAAGAAAAGAAAAATAAATAAATGGCATATGGGTTGGAAAAGAAGTAAGTCTCCCTATTCACAAATACAGGCTTATCTATTTATAGAATCCCAAGGATGGGAAAACAAGACAAAACACAATTCTTAGAAATAATAAATGAGTTTCCAATGTCACAAGATACAAGGTCAACATGAAAAAAAACAATCATAATATTTCCTAGCAATGAACAAAAGGAAACCAGTTTTAAAAATACTATTTACAACAGCTCCCCCAAAATGATATACTTAGGTATATAGGTAACAAATATCTAGAAAGATGTGTATGCTGAAAATTACATAATATTGATTAAGGTAATCAAAGACCTAAATAGGGAAATAAATTAGAAGGTTCAACATAGTAAAGATGACAATTTCATTGCAAGTAATTAGGAGCAAATTAGATGTTGCAGAAAAAGATATCAGTGAACTTGAAGACATAACAATAGGATCAATTCAAAATGAAGTAGAAGAAAATAAGGACTGCAAAAGAATTTACCAGAACCTCAGTGATGTGTGGAGGAAACACTGAGTGGTGCAACATACATTTAATTAAAATCCTATAAGAAAGAAAGGTGTGAGGAAGGAAAAGTATTTGAAGAAATTAGGTCTGAAAAGAAGGTGAAAACTATAAACCACATTTCCAAGATACTCAATGAACACACATACACAAATTCCATGCCAGAACAGATAATCAAATTGAAAACTATTAACAATAAAGAAAATAACTGAGAGCAGCCAGGTGAAAAGAGGCATATCAAATGTACAGAATCAGAAATAAGAACAACTGCAGACTTTTCTTCAAAAACTGTGCAAGCCAGAAAACAAAGAAACAACATTGTTAAAAGTGCTGAAGTAGGTGGCAGGGGGGAGTGGACACCTAGAATTTTATATCCAAAGAAAACATAGCCCAAAACCAAAGTTAAATTTTTTTGTTCAGAAAAACACAGTATCAGGAGAAATTTTTGCCAACATACTCACACTATGAGAAATGTCAAAGGAAAATTTTTGCAATACAAGAAGAAAACTGGGATGTACACAAAGGAATAACAAATAATTTTAATATTTGTATAAAAGTTAATTGACTAAAGCAAAAACACAAGTAATTTATTTTGATTCTCAAATTATACATAAAGCTGAAATGTGTGAAAACAATAGCACAAAGGGCAGGAGAGAGAGATGGTAATATATTATTGTAAGCCCCTTATATATGAAATATTATAATATTATTTGAATGCAAATTGTGCTAAACTTATAAATCCTCAAGAAAACTCTAAGAAAATAATAAAAAAAGGAATCTTAGCTAAATAGCCACTATTCGAGATAAAATGGGATACTGAAAAAATACTCTGTTGATTGAAAGCCTTACTGATAACATAAAGTTAATAAGAACATACTTTGTATGTTAGATGTATTATATACTATAATTTTATAATAAAGTAAGATAAAAGAAAATGTTATTAAGAAAATCAGAAGGAAGGGAAAATACATTTATAGTACTGTAATGTTTTGATCAAAAAATAGCCATGTGTAAGTGGACCCACACACACAGTTCAAACCCATGTTGTTCAAGGGTCAACTATAGTACCTCATTGGATTCTGAGAAACAAGACAATAAAAAAGTCCCCTAGGGTCTCCTTTTTACAAATGAGAAAACCAAGACTTAAAAAAGTTGGATAATTTCCTTTGTCAGAAAAGTTAATTTTAAAGAACTATCAGGCAAATGGCAGATTATATTAGAGAGGAAAATAAGTCATGCAGAAAAGTCAATGTGAATTAGCAGTTATCTGTCATCAAAATAACCAAGATAGTTCCCTAAAGGAAGGGCCAAGTTGAGAACTGAAGTTGGGTTGATTACTTATTCTCTGCATGTGAAACTTTAAGAGTCATGTGGAGCTAAACTCAGTGTCAAGTCAAAAAAAGGTCAGATGCCTTGAAGGGCTTCAGAAGCCTGGTTCACCACTGTATCCTGGCACTGAGGAAGTGCAGGGCATAGAGTATATGTTAGATAAATATTTATATAATACATACATGAATAATCACATGAAAAAATGAATGAATGATTTCCCAAGGATATAATTTTTTTGAAGACTTATTATATATATCTTCCTGGTCACTTTTGGGATCATACTAAAAAATTTTGACAATATAAGAAAATTTTATTTTGGTTTAATTTTTGCTAATAACTTTCATTGATGAATTTGTCTTTCAATTAATAAAGTAAATATTATATACCATAACTGTTCTAAATTGTTTCTTATATATCATTTCAATAAATCTTCATCAAAACCATTATAAACTAGATTATTATTTTTTCTCTTTGCAGATGAGGAAAGTAAAGGCTCAGAGAGGTGAAGCATCTTGTCCAAGGTTGCAAGGTGAGTATCTAGAATTTTGCCCTACCTTCTCAAGAACCAAATATGGAACCACATTTTTCTCCATTTTACTTTTTTAAGAAACGTTCATTACAAAAATTTCAAATTATCCTGAAGTTTAAAGTAAAAATCCCTTTCACTTAGGGAGATATATGTATATATGAGTGAGAAGGAGATACCAAGGCCAAGGGGGAGAGCAAGAGATTTCTTTTTGTCCTTTCTCCTCTTTCCTTGAATGGCAACTGACTAGCACAATTGACTGCATGAACTGAGCCACCTATTTTGGGGGGTGGAAATAAATCACACAGCCCAGCAAAAAGGTATTGCTCTGTATATGCATGATCTCTGATCTTAAATGAATGCCCAACCCTACTCAGCATTCTATATTTCTCTATTATGCTCACTAATCTATTCTCAGAAATGTCTATTGTATAGTTTTTAGTTTTCTAAGTTGCTCAATCTCTGCCTGGGTACCATGACATTACTGTTACAAGATTTTAAGATTAAGGACAACTTTTTTTGTGAGCACCAAAAACCATTCGTGATCTCCTAAAACTGTTCTTACTGTGCTAATGAGTAAGTAGATCCTGAAGAAGAGCCTTTCTCACCAACAAATACCCTTCTGAGTGCACTGGATTGCGTCTCCTTCCACCTGCTCTAAGAATTTTGTTTTGGTTCCCTCTTCTCATTGCATTAACTAATTTTTAAATACTGGAATTTTACCATCAGAATGAAAACAAGCTATTGTTTGTACTTTTAAAACAAATGAATAAAAAGAAAAAAACAAATGAATAAAAAGAAAAAAATGGATCTCCTAGTTTTAAAACAAATGAATAAAAAGAAAAAAACAACTGAACATTTATTCAGTTTCTTCTGCATGTTGCTAACCACTGTCTCCACTCCCATTCAGAGATAAGCTTCTCTCAGTTCTTCCTTTCTTTGAGATTAAGCAAACATTTTTAATAATAATTATTTTCCTCTATTAATTTATAGTAACGCAGTATTCTTTTGATTGTTATCCAAGGGAGTTTCACTGCCTGTGCCCTCCAGTATAAAGTTGAATACAAATGGTGAGGGCCAACATCCTTGCCTTTTTCAGAGTCTTAGGGAGAAAGCATACAATTTTTCATCATTTCAAATAATATTAATTGTAGGATTTTTGTAGATGCTCTTTAACCAAATCTAGGAAGCCCTTTCTATTCCTACTGTACTGAAGGTTTTTATCAGAAATTTATGTTGAATTTTGTTTACTGGCTTTTCTACATTTATTGAGATCATGATATAGTTTTCTTCTTTAGACTGTTGATATGGTGAATTGTATTAATTGTTTAATTGTGATAAAATACACATAACATAAAACCTACTACGTTAAGCATGTCTAAATGTACAGTTCAGTGGCATTAACTACATTCATATCATTATGAAACTGTCACCACCGTCCATCTCCAGAACTCTTTTCATCTTGCAAAACTGAAACTCTATATCCATCAAACAACAACTCCATTTCTCCTTCTCTCAGTCCCTTCCAACCATCATTCTACTTTCTGTCTCTATGATTTTGACTACTCTAAGTACCTCATATAAATGAAATCTTACTATACTTGTCTTTTTGTGACTGGTTTATTTCACTTAGCCTAATGTTCTTAAGGTCTATCCATGTGGTAGCATACTGCAGAATTTCCTTTGTCTATAAGATTAAATAAGATTCCATTATATATATATATATATATATATATATATATATATATATATATGTATGTATATATATACATATATGCCACATTCTGCTTATTCATTCATCCATAGACACTTAGGTTGCTTCCACATTTTAGCTATTGTGAATAATGCTACTATGAACGTGGGTGTACAAATAGCTCTTCAAGACCCTGCTTTCTATTATTTTGAGTATATATCCAGAAATGGAATTGCTGGATCATATGGTAATTTTATTTTATTTTCTAATTTTAATTCCAATGTAGTTAACTTACAGTGTTATATTAATTTCAGGTGTACAATGTAGTGGTGCAACAATTCCATATTTCACCCAGTGCCCATCACAACAAGTGCACTCCTTAATCCCCATCACCTATTTCACCCATCTCCCCCACCCACATCCCCTCTGGTAATCATCAGTTTGTTCTTTATAGTTAGGAGTCTGTTTGTTGATTTCTTTCTCTCTCTTTTTCTTTTGCTCATTTGTTTTGTTTCTTAAATTCCACATATGAGTGAAATCATGTGGTATTTGTTTTTCTCTGACTGACTTATTTTGCTTAACATAATACTCTCTAGCTCCATCCATGTTATTGCAAATGGCAAGATTTCATCCATTTTTTGTAGTTGAATAATATTCCATTGTAGATATATACCACATCTTCTTTATTCATTCATCTATCTATGGACACTTGTGCTGCTTTCATAATTTGGCTATTGTAAATAATGCTGCTATAAACATAAGGGTGCATGTATCCTTTTGAATTAGTGTTTTTATATTTTGGGGGTAAATACCCAGTAGTGTGATAACTGAATCATAGGTTAGTTCTATTTTTAACTTTTTGAAGAACCTCTATACTCTTTTCCATGGTAGCTGCACCAGTTTGCCTTCCCACCAACAGTGCTTGAGGGTGCCTTTTTCTCCACATCCTTGCTAACACTTGTCAGTGTTTGTGTTTTTAGATTTCAGCCATGCTGATAGGTGTGAGGTGACATCTCATTGTAGTTTTTATTTGCATTTCCCTGATGATGAGTGATGTTGAGCATCTTTTCCATATGGTAATTTTATATTTTTGAGGAAACTCCATATCATTTTCCACAGTGGCTGTATCATTTTTACGTTTTCACCCACAGTGAACAAGATTCCAGTTTCTCCACATCTTCGCCAATACCTATTATTTTCTGTTGTCTTGATAGTAGCCATCCTAATGTGTGAGGTGGTATCTCATTGTCATTTTTGTTTACATTTCCCTAGTGATCAGTGATATCAGGCAGCATTGCGTGTGCTTACCATTTGTATATCTTCTTTGGAGAGATGTCTATGAAAATTCTTTGACCAGTTCTGAATTTTTTTTTTTTTTTGCTTTTCTTTTTCAAAATTTTTTGGAGTATTCTAGGTAATTTGTATTTTTTAAATATTAGGAATAACTTGTTAATTTTTTCAAAATAATAGTGGGATTTGGTTGGTATTGCTTTGAATATATAGATAAATTTGGGGAGAATTGACATATTAACATTATTGAGACTTCCAATTCATGAAATCCACTTACCATTATCTTACCATTTTTTTTAGGTCTTTAATTTCTCTCAGGAATCTCTTGCACATATCTTGATAAATGTAACCCTAAATATATCATAGGTTTGTATAATATGATATTAAAAATGACATGCTTTAAATTTCAAGTTCCAATTTTTTTGCAGCAGAATATAGGACAATTGGTATTTGTATATTGACGTTTTATCCTGCAACTTTCTTAAACTCATTTATAATTTGGAGTTTTTTTTCAAAAAGATTCTTTAGGATTTGCTATATAAGTGATCCTGTCATCTATAAATAAAGATGAATTAAGCTCTTCTCTTCCAAAATACATGCCTTTTTATTCTTTGTTAAATAAAATGGTGAAAGCCAATATCCTTTTCTTATTCCTGAGCTTGAGGAAAGTATTTAGTTTTTCAACCTGAAGTAGATGTTAGTTGTAGAATTTGATAGATGTCCATTTTCAGGTTGACGAAATTACTTTCTAATCTTAGTTTCTGAGAATTTATGGTACTGATTGTTTTGCTTAGGTGTTACAATTTTCCTTTAAGAGAGGGAAAGAGAGAGGGGAGAGAAAGGAAGAGGGAGAGAGAGAGAGAGAATATTTAGAGGTTGCACGCCTAGTGTGGAGTCTGACACAGGGCTGGATTTCACAACCCCGAGATCATGACCTGAGCCAAAATCAAGAGCTGGACCCTTAACTGACTGAGCCACCCAGGCACCCCTACATGTCACAATTTCTTGCTTGTTGGCCTTTCTAATTATTTTTGATTAGCTGCTGGATATTGTATTTTATGTTGTTGAGTGCTTGGATTTTATGATCTTTCCTTAAAGGTTGTTGTACTTTTTCTGGAAGACAGTTTAATTATTATGGATCAGTTTAATCCTTTTAAGATTTGACCAGGTAGATATTGACTAAGGTTTAGGAATAATTTAGTTCTACTACTCAGGTATGGCTTTCTGGAGTCTCTACTGACTGCGCTGGGGATTATCAGAGACAATCCACTTCAGTTGGGTCAAGTTGAATGTTTCCCTTCCCTATGTGAGTTCTGGAAATTCTGCAGTTAACAGGTCATTTTTTGCCTGGCCTCATGGAGTTTTGCTGTATTCATGGTTTAGCTATAACAATAGACTCAAAGGGACTACTATGCAGATTCCTAAAGCTCTTTTTTTTTTTTTTTTGAATTTTTTGTCATCTGGAATTTTGCCTTTCAACTTCTAGTTACCCTACGTTCCCTAAACTGTTTTTTTCTTCACCCAATGAGATCACCCTTCCTTGCTTGTGATTGTCCTCATTCTACTATATTCCTGATTGTGCCTCCAGAAGAACTACAGTGCTCATCAGGCTCATTTCTATCATTTCCCTTTTTCTCAGGGATCACAGTTTTACACTATATTTTCCAATATCTGAAAACAGGTGTTTGATGTATTTTGTCCAGTTTTCTAGTTGTTTCCAGTAGGAAGTTCAGTACAGACCCTGCTACTTCACTATGATTGGAAGCAGAAATCTTGTTACATTTTCAAAATTACATTTTATTTTTTTTAGAGCCATTTTAGGTTCACAGCAAAATTGAGTGAAATTGGGAGATTTCTCATATACTCCTTGCCCCCACACATGCATAATCTCCTCCATTATCAACATTCCCCCACTTGGTACACTTGTTATTTGGTTATAATATATAGCTAATATAACCTACATTAACAAATCATTATTACCCAAAGTCAATAGTGTACATTAGGATTCATAATTGGTGTTGTACATTTCATAAATATGGAAAAATATATAATGACATGTTTGGTGTTAGTGATCCAGATATAGGCCATTTTAATAAGTGTGTAGTGATATCTTATTTTAATTTGTATTTCCCTGATGGCATATGATGTGGAGCATCTTTTCATAGGCTTATTTGCCACCTGTATATCTTCTTGGTGAAGTATCTGTTAGGCTCTTTGGTCAATTTTTTTTTTTTTAATTGAGTTGTTCAATTTCTTATTGTTGAGTTTCAAGAGTTCTTCATATATTTTGGAAAAAAATCCTTTATCATATATACCTTTTGCAAGTATTTTCTTCCAGTCTGTGAATTGTCTTCTATTCTCTTGGCATTGTCTTTAGCAGAGTGAAAGTTTCTAATTTCAAAGTAGTCCAGCTTATCAAGTTCACATAGAGATTAAGAGAGAGGGAATGAGTATGCATGTTGATTCCTCTTTAAGTGACTCTAATTTATACAAGGCTTCTATGAATGCATGTGGAATCACCATTAAGCAGCATATGTATTAACATGCACATATGTTTTCAAGTGAAAAGAATAATATGGCATGAGGCTATGTACACAAAGAGTCATGCCAGTCTTTCTTTTAGTTCTGTAGCACTGGGCAAGTTTTTCACCATCTCTCTTTTTTGGTTCTCACATCTATAAATTAGGGATGATAATAATAACCTCCTAGAATTGTTGAGAGATTTAAATGAATTAGTACATGTAAAAACACTTAGAGCTAGGCAGGTCTACAAAAAAGGTTCTGCAAATATTAGATGTTATTTTTCTCTCTGCCTTTTCTGTACTCTAATCTCTGATCTTTCTACATTAATACATACAATTTGTGAGATACAAAAATTATAAAAATTTAAATATGAAAAATACTGGGAAAGCATGTAGAACAAGTACAAATACTTCCTAAAAATGTAAAAGTTCCTGCATTTTTACTAAACCTTAAATGTTAATGTTATGAAATTATGTGGCTACCACAGTAACTTTACAAAAGTCTGAGAATTGTGGTTGTGCACAAGACTCTGTGCAAAGAGACTTGTTGCTTTGGATTAGCAATCTGATTTTCTATCCGAGCTTTGCAGGATGTTGGGGGTTCTGCTAAAGTGCCTCCAGGGTTGGTCAGGAAATGAAGGGAGAATGAGTGTGAGTGGGGTCCAAGATTCTCCTTTTTTTTTGACTTTAGCAACTTCATTTCTATCAGTTTCATATAGTACACTTCTGAAAAAAAAAACACTGAAAAAAAACTAATGGATCAAATAGAAATGTCCTACAAATATTTGAAGCACATCAGGCCTATGAAGATGACTCATTTGAACAATAAGAAAATATGTGCAATGAGCAGAAGAGACTTTTCATGGCATAAACACTACTTGTCAATTTCAGGAGCGTGATTAATGAGAATGTTTTTTAATAAGACCAAATACCATGATAACCCAAGATCCATTAATTATTTTAGAAAACTTCTGAATTTTATGATGACTCTCATCAATTTTCTTAGTCTGTAGACAAAAATTGTTTTCAGATCACCTCTCATGTTGTTAGGATTTTGAAATTTAAGGAACCCTGAAGTATGTCTGTGCCAGTTTTCACAAGACAACTCAATTTTAAAAGAACCTGTAGAATTTGTTGTCCTAAAAGGAGAGGCTTTTCCAGACACGACTCACTGAAACTCATTTGCCAGCTCAAGTTGGAGTCTCAGAGCCTCTTTGTAATGTTAAGATTATAAACCAGATGCCTCCCATCAAGATCAATTCCAGGAAATGCTAGCCCAGCTTATACTCAAAAAAATGCTCAGAACTTTTTGGACTACACTCATCTATTCATGATGAGTTAGAATTAGAAGGCAAAGGATCTTTCTTTAGAAATCATTCAGTGTTTCTCAAGAATCTTCTTTTGACATCACATGTTTATTTACCCAAGAAGTATGAATTAAAAATGGATTTATAGAGGTGGCGATTTTGCAGGGTCTCTGATTCAGTTGGAGGCCTTGATAAGTGACAGATGCTTTATCATGAAGGCTAATGGGCATGTTGCTGAAACAGTATGTTTTCTCCCTTGTACCAAGTAAGTACCTTTCTGATGACACAGCCTGGAAGCTTCTCTCTTCAAATCAGAACGATGGGATTTTCTAAGTGGCAGATAAATAATTCTATCTTTCAAATAATCAGTGCAAAACAACCATAGAGAGAAAAACTCAGATGAAGTTTTAGGGCTTATGCATAGAGACATGCCAACAACTATATAGGTAAGCAGGGACATTAAAGGAAGCAACAGTAGTATGAACAGAAGGTTCAGGGGAATTAGAAAAGAGCAGAACAGTCTAATAGCACAGAAACGAAAAAGGAAGAAAAATGAAAAAGAAAGAATTCTAATAAGAAGCAATATACATGAGAAATTCTTGTCTATCTAAAGATTAAGTTACTTGCAGAGGGGTAGCACAGTTTGCTGCAAACAATATTGTAAAAAGAAAAGTGCAATTTAGTTAACAAGAACAAGGACCAAGAAGAGAAGGGATAGCCTGAGACAAAGACCTAGTCTCAATACCAGAAAACTGTTTCCATCTCTCTAGGGTAGAAGGAATAATGGTTAAAATGAACTCTAAATTGTACATTGTCTTATCTATACTTGTAATGTAATTGAGTACATTTGATTTAACTGCTTGTTTTGATAATAATTTATCCATACTTCAGCGACTGAGAAATTCTGAAATCATTCATTTTTATCTAAGCCCTTAAGAGTACTAAAATAGCTATTTGTTTTTAAGAATGCTGTCATGTTGCTGCTAATAACATTTCTATTTGTAATAGAAAAAAATGAATACAGTTGGGCCCAAGCTTTTGCTATGCTCTAGAATATTGACCATTTACTTTTTCTAGAATTAACTTCTGCCACATTCTTTTGAAGTAACTAAGATATTTTATGTAGTGACTTTTTATTGGTCCCTAGGACATACTAGACAATAAATGTGTTGATAGAATCAATGATTGGTTCGTTTCTCAACCACCTGGAATGTTTCTATACTACATATTAAAAACTGGTACTTAAGAGATCTCCAAAAGATTACTAAATTTAAATAAAAGTAGTACTTGTGTTTTCCTCCCTGATTTGGTTTTCTAGTCCAGAAAGTTAAACTGCTTTACTTCTGTATGAATTTAATAGACTAAAAAAAGGAAGATCTTCTTGCATTTTCATAATTTCAACCTATTTTCCCTCAAAATTCACATTGTTGGAATTGACTAGCTAAAAGCAAACTGATGCCCGGTGTAAGTTAACATGACATTCTTGATTAAAAAAAAAAGTAGTCAAAATAGCACAATCAATTTTAACTGTAGGCATAGTTGATAATTGCAGTGTTTAAAGTCTAATCTTAAATTTGCAAATGGTTTAGAGACAAAAGTAGAAAAGCCATTAATTATTATTATTATTATTATTATTTTGCTAGCATATGGTTGGATCTGGCTTTTTACTTTAGTCTTGTAAAATCTGCTGTACAATTGGAGTATTTAGTTCAAGGGTTGGCAAACTTTTTCTGTCAAGGGCCAGATAGTAAATATTTTAGGCTTCATGAGTCATATGGTCTCTGTCACAACCACTGAACCCTGCACTGTAGCACAAAAACAGCTACAGACAATATGTAAATAGAGAGGCTACTTTTCATTTAATATTTACAAGCTATATGGGCAAAATTTGATCAGCAAGTCATAGTTTCCCAACCCCTTGTTTAGTCTGTTTGCTGTTCTTTCTCTCTCTCTGTTTACATTTTATAAAATTATTAGATTTGTTGTATTTAAGTCTATCTTCATCTTATTTCTTTTCCATTTTTCTTAATTTTTTGTTTTTTCTTGCTCCTTTCCTGAGTACTTTGGGCTAATTGAATATGTTCTAATATTGTTTTATTTATTTTCTTGGCTTCTCAGCTCTTTTTAAAGAAAAATTGATACAGTATTTGCTGTAGGATTAACAATATCCTATCCCTAACTTGTTAAACTCTATTTGGAGTCAAAATTCTGTTTAACACATGACCCTTCCACTTTATTCACATTTGGTGCTTCTCACTTCCTAGTTTCTAATTCCCACTTCCAAAGTGTTATACCCACTCAATAGTAGAATTTTATTAACTTATATCTTATGTATTGTACTGTTATTCACAAATTCTCTACTTTTTCATATATTATAAACTCTACCTTACAATTTTGTTATTATTGCTTTTTAATAAGTAGTTACTTTTAAAGAAATAAGGAGAATAATATAATCTCCTTATTACTCACTATTTGCTTTTTCCAGTGTTCATCTTGCATTAATTATTAAAAGTGCTGTAATTCAAGGAATGGTGTTTCACCTATCAGTTTAGATGATTAGGGAATAGTGATCCCCTCGTTGTGTTAGCGGTCCAGATAACTTTCCCAGTAAATATAACTTTCTGTGGTCTGGAGGCAGTGTTACAAGGTGATATAATCATTCAGAATGTCAATAAAATTATATTCCTTAAAGACAAAACTAATGAGGGAATCTTGCATGTCATTCAGCTACACCCACAGTAGATAATTTACCATCAAGGTCCTACTGCTTCTTCATCACCAGCACAGTACTCTTACCTTTGTCTTCACATATTATTCCTTTCTGAAATATCTGCATTTGTTGGCTTCTCTACTCCTGGGCAAAGAATTTCCACCACAGCACACATTATCTCATAAGAGAAGATGCCAGTCAGCAGCCACAGTGTCAAACATTCCCCCCTAGTTTCCTGTGATGACATTTTGACTCACCCTCCTCAAGTATCATTTTCATATGGTTGGCAATGTCTCCACTTTGAATGAAGCAGGGCTTGGCACTGGGGTCTTTGCTAATGATTTTCCCAGTTTCATCACTCATAGCTATTTTAATGGGGGACACAAATTTAGGTGCAAGAAGCTTAATGCAAAATCTACATTATCTGCCAGTGTTGCAGCTCCTCCCATCTGGTGCATCCTCTGCATGGCTCTAAACTTGAGGTCTTCATATGCTAACATATTGATAGTTTACCATTACCTAACATATTGGTATTTTATAATGGTGCTAATTCAAAGATAATTAAAATCACATTGTTGCATTTAATTATGACCAGAGGCTCATGAACTGACTCATAATTTTGTGTTAAATAATGAATTAATTCCAGCAAATAATATAAATGTTCTAGGTTATGCAAGTAACATTATGTTTGCATATTAAATAAATTGTCAGTACCAATTTGCTATCATTTTTATCAAGTAACCAGTTATGAATCATTCCACTAATAGATTTTGTTTTTGAGTATGGGATCAGTATTATGGGAAATAAAAATGATGATTAATATATGGACTCTTTCCTCAGGGAACTTAGAATCTAGTAAGTAGATATATCAAATAAACTAACAAAACACAAAGACAAAACAGAGAGACCAAAAAATGGGCGTAAGAAATAAAAATTATATCTGCTCTAAGGTTTCAAGTATTAGTGACCTAGGGAATTGAGCATTAACAAAACAGACATGCCAAAAGAAGGAACTGATTTGATGGGAGGAGGAGAGGATGAGTTTGGTATTGAACATGTTTGAACTGTGTTTTGACATAGTGGTTATCAAAGTTTTTGGTCTTAGAACTCCTTTGCTCTCTTAAAAATTACTGAAACCGAAAGAACGTCCAGTGGAAAAAAGACAGTCCCTTCAACAAATGGTGTTGGGAAAATTAGACAGCCACATGCAGAAGAATGAAACTGGACCATTTCCTTACACCACACACACAAATAGACTCAAAATGGTTGAAAGACCTAAAGGTGAGACAGGAGTCCATCAAAATCCTAGAGGAGAACACAGGCAGCAACCTCTTCGACTTCAGCCACAGCAACTTCTTCCTAGAAACATGGGAAGCAAGGGCAAAAATGAACTACTGGGACTTCATCAAGATAAAAAGCTTTTGCACAGCAAAGGAAACAGTCAACAAAACCAAAAGACAACCGACAGAATGGGAGAAGATATTTGCAAATGACACATCAGATAAAGGGCTAGTATCCAAAATCTGCAAAGAACTTACCAACTCAACACCCAAAGAACAAATAATCCAATCAAGAAATGGGCAGAAGACATGAACAGACATTTTTCCCAAGAAGACATCCAAATGGCCAACAGACACATGAAAAAGTGCTCAACATTGCTCAGCATCAGGGAAATCCAAATCAAAACCTCAATGAGATACCACCTCACACCAGTCAGAATGGCTAAAATTAACAAGTCGGGAAACGACAGATGTTGGCGGGGATGTGGAGAAAGGGGAACCCTCCTACACTATTGGTGGGAACGCAAGCTGGTGCAACCACTCTGGAAAACAGTATGGAGGTTCCTCAAAAAGTTGAAAATAGAGCTACCTTATGACCCAGCAATTGCACTACTGGGTATTTACCCCAAAGATACAAATGTTGGGATCCGAAGGGGTACGTGCACCCCAATGTTTATAGCAGCAATGCCCACAATAGCCAAACTATGGAAAGAGCCAAGATGTCCATCAACAGATGAATGGATAAAGAAGATGTGGTATACATATACAATGGAATATTATGCAGCCATCAAAAGGAATGAAATGTTGCCATTTGCAATGACGTGGATGGAAATAGAGGGTATTATGCTGAGTGAAATAAGTCAATCAGAGAAAGACATGTATCATATGATCTCACTGATATGAGGAATTCTTAATCTCAGGAAACAAACTGAGGGTTGCTGGAGTGGTGGGGGGCAGGAGGGATGGGGTGGCTGGGTGATAGACATTGGGAAGGGTATGTGCTATGGTGAGTGCTGTGAATTGTGTAAGACTGTTGAATCACAGACCTGTACCTCTGAAACAAATAATACATTATATGTTAAAAAAAAGAAGATAGTAGGAAGGGTAAAATGAAGGGGGGGAATCGGAGGGAGGAGACGAACCATGAGAGACCATGGACTCTGAGAAACAAACTGAGGGTTCTAGAGGGGAGGAGTGTGGGGGGATGGGTTAGCCTGGTGATGGGTATTAAAGAGGGCATGTATTGAATAGAGCACTGGGTGTTATATGCAAACAATGAATCATGGAACACTGCATCAAGAACTAATGATGTAATGCATGGTGATTAACATAACATAATAAAATTAAATTTTAAAAAATCCACTGAAATCTCCAAAGAGGACCTTTCTTTATATGAGTTTTATCTATCAACATTTACAAGGTTAGAAAATGAGAAATTTTAGAAATTTGTATTAAATAATTTAGAACAACAATCAAGTCTCATATATCAATATAATTAATATATTTTATGGTATAACCACATTTCTGAAAAAATGTTAGGGAGTAGAGTGGTAAGAATTATTTTAAATTTTTGAAAATATCTTTAACCTATGGCTTAATAAAAGACAGTTGGATTTTCATATCTGTTTCTGCAATATCACACATAATGTAGATTCTGGAAAACTCCACTGTAAACTCATGAGAAAATGAGAGTGAAAAAAAGGGCAAATAGTGCCCAAGTATTATTATGAAAATAGTTTGATCTTGGTCAGAGAACATGCTTTATATGACTCGAGTCCTTCATATATGTTGACACCTGTTCTGTTGCTCGGAATATGATATATTTTTATAAGATTTCCATTTCCATTTGAAAAGAATGTGTATTCTTTTGTATTTATGTGGGATTTTCTATAAATGCTAATAGGTCAAGATGGTTGATAGGATTGCTCAAATCTATATTCTTACTGATTTTCTGTATAATCATTTTATTAATTAATTCTATTAATTATTGTGAGAGGGTTATTGAAGTATCATTATAATTGTGGATTTGTTTATTTTTCTTCGCAGTTCTATCAGTTTTTGCCTTGTGTGTTTTGAAGCTCTGTTACTAAGTGTGTAAGCATTCAGAATAGTTAAATCCTCTTGAAGAATGTAATTCTTTATCATTATGAAATGACCTTATTTGCCCTTGCTATTTCTTGCTTTGAAACATTAATTTGATAATAATGTAACCAGTCTGGGCCTTTTTAAATTAAAGCATGGAGTATCTCTTTTCCATCTTTTAAATTGTAACCTACTTTTCTTATATTTAAAGAGTGTTTCTTGTTGGCAACATTTAGTGGGGAGTTGTTTTATATTCAATCTGAAAATCTCTCTTTTTAATTTGGAATATTTAGATCACTTTCTTTAAACACTTTTGATTGATGCTGTTAGGTTTAAATCTATCATTTGCTATTTGTTTTCTATTTATGCCATCTGCTCTTTGTCCCCCTCATTTTCATTTTCTGTCCTATTATAGATTAATTGTATGCTCTTATGATTCTATCTCCTTTGTTAGATTATTAACTATAATTCTTTATTTTTTTAATGTTAGTGGTTCTTTTAAGATTTACAGTATATAAATTTAACCAATCACAGTGTATCCTCAAATGATGTCATACCACTTAATATACAGTGTTAAAACCTTACAATAGTGTATCCATTTCTTCCCTCCTAACCTTTATTCTGTCACTAAGTATTTTAGTTTTGCATATGTTATAAACCACTCACTGTATTATTTTTGTTTTGTATTACACTGTTACAAATATTTTAGTTTTACATAGGTTATAAACCACTCACTGTATTATAATTTTGTTTTAGGAGCACCTGGGTGGCTCAGTCAGTTAAGAGTCTGATTCTTGACCTCATCCCAGGTCTCAATCTCAGGGTTGTGAGTTCAAGCCCCCCATTGTGCTTCACGGTGAGTGTTAAGCCTACCTAAAAAAATAAAAGCAATTTTATTTTAAAGAGATTTACACAAAATTACAAAGTATTTATATATTTATCCATGTTGTTGCCACTTTCAGTGCTTCTCCTTTCTTTGTGTAGATTCAGATTTCCACCTAGTTTCATTTTCTTTTTTTCTGAAGACTGCCCTTAATACTTGTAGTATGAGTTTGCTGGTGGTGGAAACCTTCAGTTTTTGTACATCTGAAAAAGTTATACTGTTCCTTCATTTTTGAAAGGTATTTTCATTGGTTATAGATTAAAAGTATATTTCTTTCAGTAATTTAAAAACATTTCTCTCTTGTTTTCTAGCTAACATTGTTTCCAACAAGAAATCTGCTTTCTTATCTATGTTCCTCTATACATAATGTGTTATTTATATCTGACAATGTAAACAAATTTCTTTTTTATCACTAGTTTGATTTTTATATACTTTGGTATAATTTTCTTCATATTGTTTGTGTTGCCATTTGTTAAGTTTCCTGTATCTGTGAGTTTTTAATTTTTATTTAAATTTGAAAAAAAGTTTGGTCATTATTTCTTTTTTTTTAAGATTTTGTTTTATTTATTTGACAGATAGCATGAGAGAGCACAAGCAGGGGGAGCAGCAGGCAGAGGGAGAAGCAAGCTCCCCGCTGAGCAGGGAGTCCTATGCAAGACTCGAGGGACCCTGGGATCATGGGACCCTGGGATCATGACCTGAGCCGAAGGCAGATGCTCAACCGACTGAGCCACACAGGTGTCCTTGGTCATTATTTCTTCAGATATTTATTTTGTACCTCTCCCCCCAACTTCCCTTAAGGACTTCAATATACATTTAATAAGTGGTTTGGAGTTGTTCTGCAATTCACTAATGCTCCATTAATTTTTTTTTTCCATTAATTTCTTAAATGCTCTTTTCTTATTTTTTGTTTTGTTTTGGATAGTTTCAATTACTTTGTCTTCAAGTTCACTTAATTTTTCTTCTTCAATGTCTAATCTGCTGTTGTTCCTATACCATGTATTTTTATCTTCAGGCATTGTGGTTTTCATTTTTAGAACTTCAATTTAATCTCTGTTACCTCTTCCATGTCTCTACTTAACATGTTCAATTTCCAATAGGTTTTTGAACGTAGGGAATAAAGCTATAATAACTTTTTAAATATCCTGATCTGATTATTGTTATAACTCTGCCAGATATAGTTTTGTGTTGATTAATTCTTTTTCTTACTATGCGTTATATTTTCCTGAGATTTTGCCTGGCTGATAATTTTTTATTGAATGTTGGACACAATGAAGTTTTTAAATAGGATGTCAGACATAGTAAAGTTTACCATATTGGTTCCTGGATATTTTTGTATTACCCTATATATTCTTTTTTTTCAAATTATTGAGATTTAATTGACATATAACACTATATAAATTCAAGGTATACAATGTGATGATTTCATACATGTATGTATATATTGTGAAATGTTTATCACACTGCAATAAGTTAACACCTTCACCTCATATAATTACCATTTTGTTGGTGGAATGGTGAGAATATGAAAGCTTTATTCTCATAGCCACTTTCAAATATACAATATAGTATTATTAACTATAGTCACTGTGCTGCACATTAGATTCTCAGAACTTATTTATCTTATAACTGAAAATTTGTACCCTTTGACCAATATCTTCCCATTTACCCCACCCCCAACCCCTAGTAACCACCATTCTACCCTATTTCTATTGTAATCAACTTTTTTTTCCCTTTAGATTCCATGTGTAAGCAATACCATGAAATATTTGTCTTTCTCTGTATGGCTTTTTTCACCTAGCATAATGCCCTCCAAGTCCATTCATGTAATATATATCACATTTTCTTTAACCATCCCTCAGTGGACATATAGGTAAAACACTGTGGACCACTACCTAAACTATAGTGAACCCATCACAGTCATATTATTACATGGGGACCTATTCCTGAGGTGGCACTTCCCATATCTTATTTTCTCCTTCCCTTTAGCTATACTGTATGTAGGTTAGGTAGTAGTAATAAAATGGGGTATGACTAAGAAGAATAGGAGATGAAAAAAACTGTAATCCTGAGTACAAAAAACAAACTTAGGAGGGGTGGGAAAATGGATAAAAGGACAAAAGTCTATATGGTTTTAAGAATATGCATTTTTGTAAATTAAATAGTTCCAGTTGTTGGCAATTTAACAGTGGAAACTAACATATAATTCATTGCAACTTAGTGTGATGATTATCATTGTATTATACAAGATGCAATGGAAAGAGAGAAGAAATGTATTTTATCTTCCTGAGGGAGTCAGGACCAAGTACACACAAAAGCAACTCTTAGGGAAGATAGTCATTGATTTTGAGGAGATTAAGAAGCTGCACGGTTAAGGTATTAGAAGATAGACCATTATTAGTACTGAATTTGTTGACGAGAATGTCAGATAAAAGAAACTAATTTTTTTAAGCAGGGAAAATAAATACAGGAATCAAGGAATATTTTAAGGTGTGATGCAAGAAATGTCATAAGCAATGCAAAAATAATTGCTAATGGAAATAGTTATGTAGTTCAAAGAGTATACATGTGTAAATGTTGTGAATGGTTTTGACTTCTGTTGAGTCATTATAGTGATACAGTGACAGGCAAGGTGAAATCTAAATAATTAAAAGAAAAACCAAACTAAAACAATGAATACAGTTTTAGTGCAGAAAAATCTTTTATTTTAAATGGTTATTTTATACCTGGCAATTGACCCATGCACACATTATGACAATAATATAAAGCTGTCCTCCTTACCAGCTGCTGAAGATCTTTTTTGCTCTTTTTACATATAAGAGGTCAAGGGCAGCAGAACTGCTAGAAAATACCAAGATGAGGAATAAGTTTAAAGATTGCTATTAAATCATACAAGGTGTGTTTAATCAAATGTAAAAATGTTTTCCTCTTTCTGGGAAGAGTATCATAAATGATGCAAATGAGTAAATTAACATATCATTCTGGCATAAATAACCATATAGTGACTTATTGTGGTGAGGGACTAGCAGGAAAAAGGCAAAATATTTTTTCTTAAAATAATTATAAACACTAAAAAATGTATTTGAGTATTCACAACATGAAAAATATAAAAGTAAGGAAAATTATTCCCTCTCTCTCTCTTTCTCTCTGTCAGAATTGAAAGATTCTTCTCTCAGCACAGATTTCAAAGCTAGAGTAATGTTAACTTTGGAGCTAGAATTGATCAGGAAAGTGGCGACTTCATTATACCTCTCTATACACTATATAAGCTTTCTCATAGTACCCTTGTTTCAGATTTCTAAATCCCCTAGTTAGATCCTATTCATTATTTACCATTTACTTTATTTTTCAAATTCTATTTTTTTGTACATCATGACAAGATTTCATTGTCTTTCCAGTTATTCTTTTTAATCATATTGATGGTTTATCTCATTCTCTCTTTCTTTCCTTTCTCCATGTGCCTTTCTTCCCTTTAACACATATGTTAGAACTTGTCCATAGTTTCCTGCTCTCAAGTCTCTTCTGTCTCCTTTATATGCACATCATGTTGCTTTTCTCAAATTTACCTAAATCTTCAACAAGTTGTCACTTTTGAAGCATGATATATGTATAACATTATGCCCAGATTGATGATTTTTGATAATTGTATAAACTTGTGTAACTATAACTCCAGGAAAGAGAGATATTTTCACCCCAGAAATTTCCCTCATGCTATTCCTAGTCAGTTTCACACCTTTGAGAGGTAATCAAGAAGTATTCTAAAACTGTATATTAGTTATGTTTGTTCTTAGCTTTCATAAACATAAAATCAAATAGTATGTACTTTTTTGTGTCTGAATTCTTTCACTAGTATAATAGTTTTGAGATTTATTCCTGTTGTTGAAATTGTTAGTACTTTGTTCATATTTATTCCTGAGGAATGTGCTATTTTGTGAATATATCATAATTTGTTATCCACTTAACTCTCAATGGGTATTTGTATTGTTTCTAGCTCTAGCTATTATCACTAAAGCTGCTATCAATATTCTTATATAACTCTTTGTATAAACATATATGCTTATTTATCTGAGGTAAATATTTAGTAGTAGAATTGCTAAATCATAGGGTAGATTTATGTTTAAGTTCATGAGAAAATTTCAAATAGTTCTCAAAGCAGTTGCACCATTTTTTATTCACACCATTGAAGAATGAGAGATTCAATTACTCCACAAATTTGCAAACATTTATATGATCACTTTTTAAGTCTTAGTTTTATACAAAGTGTAAAATGGTGTTTCATTGTGATTTTAATTTGTATTTTCCTGAAGATTAATGGTGTAAAAACCTTTATATGTGTTTATAGACCATTTTGTATCTTCTTTAGTGAAATGAAAATTAAAGTCCTTTGACCATTTTTTAGAAGTTTTTATTTTAATTCCAATTAGTTAACATACAGTGTTTATTAGTTTCAGGTATGCAATATAGTAATTTAACACTTTCATACATCACCCTTATGCTGTGCTCATCACAAGTGTACTCCTTAATCCCCATCACCATACCCACATCCCTTCTGGTAACCATCGGTTTGCTCTCTATAGTTAAGAATCCCTTTCTTGGTTTGCCTCTCTCTCTTTTTTTCCCTTTGCTGGTCTGTTTTGTTTCTTAAATTCCACTTACGAGTGAAATCATATAGTATTTGTCTCTCTCTGAGTGATTTATTTGCTTAACATTATATTCTCTAGCTCCATCCATGTCATTGCAAATGGCAATATTTCATTGTTTTTTATGGCTAAGGAATATTCCATTATATATATATACCACTTCTTCTTTATCCATTCATCTATCAATGGGTACCTGGGCTGTTTTCATAGTTTGGCTATTGTAGGTAATGCTGCTATAAACATTGAAGTGCATGTATACCTTTAAATTAGTGTTTTTGTATTCTTTGGGTAAATATCTACTAGTGCAATTGCTGGATCATAGAGTAGTTCTATTTTTAACTTTTTGAGGAAACTCCATACTATTTTCCAGAGTGGCTGCACCAGTTTACATTTTGTTTGACCATTTTTTAAATAAATTATCTTTTTTAATTATTGACTTATAATTTTTTATATTTTTGGATATGAGTTCTCTTTCTGATATGTGTTTTGAAAATATATTTTCCTCATCTGGAGATTGACTATTTTATTAGTGATACCTTTTTTCTCCAGCTTCATTGAAGTATAATTGACAAAGATTGTAAGCTATTTAATAAGTATACAATATGATGATTTGATGTATACACATTGTAAAAGAATCATTAATGGTACATCTTGGTGCTCAAAATGTTTTATTTTAATGAATTAAAATTTATCAATCTTTTTTCTTTTCTGGTTTACCCAATTTATAATATAAATTGGTCTTTATCTAGAGAGTGACATCAGAAAGATGGAGGAATACAAGTCCCCAGCTTGTATTCTCCCACAGCAATAGTGTGTCAGTCATCACAGTCAAAAGTGCTTTTGGTTCTAGGTAGAAAGTTGCAAAACTCCACTGGAAGTCAAACCAAAGGAAGCCATTTCAAGAGAGTAGGCCCATGTCTAGGCGGCAGGCTTGCAGACCATAATCCTAGCTGTAGATCGGAAATAGCCCTGTCTCTCTGTGGACTCAGCTACAGCACTGTTTGGTCTTGGTCTTGCCACCAGCACCAACTGACAAGGAGGAGCCATTCCTGCCCATGCTTCAGGTAATGGGCTTGCTGACCTTGGTCCTGACTATGTACCCTGTAGTGGCCCATATCCTGGTTTCAGCCCCACTCAGCACAGACCAGCATTGCCCTGATACCAAAGCCAGATAAGGAAACTACAAGAAAATCCTCAACAAAATATTAGCAAACCAAACTCAACAGCACATTACAAGGATCATGTGAAGATAAAGAAGGATTTATCCCTAGTGTACAAGGATGTTTCAACATAAATCAATAAATGTGATGCACCACATTAACAGAATGAAGGATAAAAACATTGATTATCTCAATAAACGGCAAAAAAAAAAAAACAACAACAACAACACGCATTTAACAAAATTCAACATCCTTTTATAATAAAAACTCTCCATAAATTAGGGATACAAGGAAAGTACTTCAACATAATAAATGCCACATACAGCAAGGCCATTGTTAACATCATACTTAGTGGTGAAAGGCTAAAAACTTTTCCCCTGAGATCAAGAACAATACACAATACCACTCTCACCACTCCTATTTAATGTAGAACTGGAAGTCCTAGCCAGAACAATTAGGCAAGAAAGAGAAATAAAGGGCATCCAAATCAGAAAGAAAGAACTGTTACCATTTGCAGATGAAATGATCTTATGTGTAGAAAACTCTAAAGATTCCACCAAGAAACTATTAGAAGTAAAAAACAAACTCAGTCAAGCTGTAGAATACAAAACAATATACACAAATTAGTTGCATTTCTCTACACTAACAACGAACAGTCCTAAAAAATTAAGAAAACAATCTCCCTTACAACTGCATCAAAAAGAATAAAATTTTAGAAATAAATTTGACCAAAGAGGTGGAAGATCTTTACACTGAAACTAGTAAGTCACTGATGAAAGCAATTAATCACAAATAGATGGAAAAGTATCCTGTGTTCATGGACTGGAAAAATTAATATTGTTAAATATCCATACTATTCAAAGCAATCTAGAGATTCAATGCAATCCATATAAAAATTCTGATGACATTTGTCACAGAAATATAAAAACACAAAGACTCCAAATAACCAAAGCAATCTTGAGCAAGAGGAGCAAAACTGGAGGCATCATACTTCCTGACTTCAAACTATATTACAAAGCTATAGTAGTCAAAGCAGTATGAAACTGGCATGAAAACACACGTGTGGACCAATGGAACAGACTAGACAGCTCAGAAATAAAACTGCACATATACACTGAACTAATCTTTGACAAGGGCACCAAGAGTCACAATAGGGAAAGGATAGTCTCTTTAAAAAATGGTGTTGAGAAAACTGAATATCCACATGCAAAGGAATGAAATTGGACCCTTATCTTACACCATACACAAAAATTAACTTGTGATAGATTGAAGACTTAAATGTAAGACCTGAAAAAAAAAAAGTAAGACCTGAAACTTAAAATTCCTGTAAGAAATCATTGGGGAAAACCTTCTTGATACTGGTCATGACAATGATTTTTTGGATATGACACCAAAAGCACAGGCAACAAAAGCAAAGGAAAAAAGTGGGCTACATCAAACTAAGTGAAAAGGCAACCAATGGAATAGGAGAAAATATGTACACCATATATTTGATAAGGGGCTAATGTCCAAAAGGTATAAGGAACTCATGTAACTCAATACTAAAAAAAAAAAGATTTAAAAATGGGCAAATGATTTGAATAGACATTTTTCCAAATACAAATAACCAAGAGGTATTACTTAATATCTCTAATCATCAGGGATATGAAAAAAGTGTTCAACATCTCTAATCATCAGGGATATGGAAATCAAATCACAATAAAAAAACATCACCTCACATCTGTTAGGATGTCCATTATCAAAAAGACGAGAGATGATGAATGTTGGTGAGGCTGTTGAACAAAGGGAACCCTAGTACACTGTGGGTGGGAATATAAATTAGAAATTATGATAAACAGTGTTATGGCAAATATAATATATGGAAAACATTATAGAAGTCCTTCAAAAAAATGGAACTACCATATGAACAGCAATCGCACATTTGGGTTTATATCTAAAGGAAGCAAAATTTCTATTTCTAAGAGATATCTGTACTCTTATGTTCACTGCAGCATTATTTACAATAGCCAAGATATTGAAGTGTCCATTGATGGATGAATGGATAAAGAAAATGTGATACACATACATACACACAATTGGATATTTTTCAACCATATAAAAGAAAGAAATTCTGCCATTTGTAATCACATGGATTGGACTTGGAGGATAGTATGTTATGTAAAATAAGTTAAACACAGAAAGACAAATACTGTATGATCTCACTTATGCGTGGAATTGAAAAAAATCAAAGTCATGGAAACAGAGAATAGAATGGTAATTGCCAAGGGCTGGGAGGTGGTATGGGGAATTGGATACTGGTCAAAGAAATTTCAGTTATAAAATGAATGGGTTCTGGGGAATTGAATGTACAATATGGTGACTACAGTTAATAATACTGTATTACATATTTGAAATATGCTAGAGGGTAGATCCTAAGTGTTCTCCCCACTCCCAAAAAGGAACGTAAGTGTGTGAGGTGAAGGTCGTGTTAGTTAGCTTGATTGCGGTAATTATTTCACAATGTGTATGTATATCAAATCATTGTACATCTTAAACATATATTGTTTTTGTCAATTATACCTCAATAAAGCTGGAAAACAAAGAATATATAGGAATTCTTTTATTTATGATCTCAAACCTTAACCAGTACTACAAACAGCTGGTACTTCCATGTGACAAATTATGTGTTTTATGCATTTCCACCAAAATATTAAATCAAGTTATACATTTTATACATTTCTATAAAATATAAGTGGAGATAACAAAATTCTTATATTATGTGCACATAATGAGAACTTTGACAACAAAATAGTTGATGCATGCTATCATTTCAAAGAATATTTAAGATTAGGTGTTGCACAAGAAAATCTGAAATGTTCTAAAGTCTTACAGGTCTTAAATAAAACTGAATGAGATTTTTTTTCACAAATTTGAAAGCAATCCTAAGAATTTATGTGACATTACCAATAACAATTTGTGAAGCTGAAAAAAATTTTCTAAAAAGTCAAAAATTGAAATGTTTTTCATCAACCATATTAGAGGAAAGTTTAAATTATCTTTGTGTTTTCCCTATAGAAAAAATTGTAAAACTGTCTTTTGAGACAGCAATCAAACTGTTTGCAGCTAGAAAATATTTGGGAAAAAGTATTGTATAAATATGCCAAGAAGATAATTAATGATGGGTCTATACAATGTTAGTTTCCTGGATTTTGTGATGCTTGTAGTATTTGTTGGCATTTTAAAATTTATTATTTATTTTTATTTCTATTTTCATTCTCAATAAATGTATCCTTTCACACTTAAAAAAAGAGAGAGAAATTTCTGCCTGCCCCAATTCATAAGGCTATTTTCCTATAATTTCTAGTAGAATCTTTATGATTCCAGCTTTTACATTAGGTCTAAGATTCATCTAAAAATAATTTTGTAGAGTGAAATAGGGGTCCATTTTGTTTTTCATAGAAATCTCCAATTGTTCAAGCACCATTTGTTAAAACAAACAAAAAACAAAGCTCTTCTTTTCTAATTGAAGTAACTTCATACATTGGCAAAATTCATATATGTGTGTGGGTTTTACACATATTTTCTGGACTCCATTCTATTAAGTTGGTCTTTAATCTATCTCTATACCAATTCTACACTGTCATGATTACAGTAGCTTTATAAAATATTTTAATATCAAGATTTTTAAATCCTCCAGATTTTTAATTCTTTATATGATCCTTTTTTCCCGCTTCTTTTTAATCTCCTGCTGGTGCTTCCTATTGACTGAACTCAAGTCAAAGTCAGTGAACAAGAGAAACAGTTAATATAGACAATGAAGTTGGTCTAATGGGTTATAGACCGGGGCTGAGAAGATCAGAAAAAGGATGTGATGGGGCAAATAGAGGATATCCAGCATAAATTACCTATGTGATTTTTGTCTTAGCCATTTAAAAACAGTTATTCTCATAAATAAACTGGCCTCATTCTCTAAGCATCCAAAGAATTTGCAACATATGATAAACTCAACCGTCCTACAACTCCATAGTTCTGAAAATACAGAAGTGTCCCAATTTACACGTTTTATTCCAATACATAATTTTGAATATATAGTCATCTTGGCTGTTTGTTCATTCATATTATTTAAAATAGAGGGGAAGCTTTATATTTAGTGGCTCCTCAATATATATGCTCAAATTCAACATATGTACTCAATATATTCAAATAACAATAATAGATATATTTTATTAAGAAATGTATTTGTACAAGGCACATAGTATAACATTTATAGTTAATTTTCTTGTTTAATTCTCATAATACCATATAAAAGAATTATTTTCATAACTAATTTCTCAATGAGAAAACTGAAATTAAACTTATTAAGTATATTCACAAGGATCATATAATGAGTAGTAGTACTTGGATTCAAGTGCTGGGCTTTCTGACTCCAAAGCCTACTCTCTTGTTGCCTTTTTCTGCCTTGATAAAAGAACAAGAAACAACACAAGTTTAAAGACTGCCTTTATTGTTAGAATCCACCAGGGGAAAAAAATGACGAGAAAATAATTCACATTTTCAATTCCAGTATGAAGGTTCAACCTAAGTGTTCCTTTAGGCAACTTGCCCAGACTCTACTGTTTCTTCTCTGTAACTGGTTCTTTCACTCATTTGGCACCTCTCTCATATTGAACAATGAGTCCACCTTCAACATTTTTCTGTTACTGAAAGAGTATTGAGCTTTGAGCCTGTTATTTAGTTATACTTATTGAAATATTTTCAGGGATAAAGGTTGCAAATCTGTACTCAAAAAAGGGTTGCTTGGTATTCCAAATGGTACCATCTATGTAAAGGTAAGAGCATGCTATTTACAAATCTTTCTTAAGACAAATGCATATGATGTTTCAAGAATTCTTGTCATCTTAAAACCAAAATGCTTATTCCTGTTTTCTTTCTACTACCGAATTAGAAGTGACAAAAAATTAAACAGTGTGAATCTAGCTCTGACTGACCATGCATTGTTATGTACAGATGGATAGAAGCCAGCTCTTTCCATATTAGCTTTATATGACCTTACTGATCTAGTTACTGGTGCACAATATTTCTTCTATCTATTTGCTGGGAAGAATCTGCGTGTCTGTGTGTGTGTGCATGTCTGTGTCTGTGTGTGAAAATCAGAAATAAAAGGAAAATAACAGGGTAGATAATGAATTGGAGAAAAAAGAGAAAACAGCCCCTTTTTTTGGATCTGTAATCACAGAGCAAGGAGGAGAGGGACCTTTCATTATCTTTACAGTAAAGTCTCTAACAGTTATCATCTTAAACTGACATCAAAATAAATGTCTCAGACAAGTCATAGGACCTGATGCCAGCAAATAGGCACATAGATATCAATAATGAATTCTATGTCATGGGAAATGTTCTAGAATTAAGACCACTTTGATATATATTGATCATATCGTACCAAAGTAGAGTTTTAATGGAATAAACTCTGTTATTTTATGATCTTAAGAGTTGTAAGGGTTAATAAGTAATTCCATCTATACAACTATGAATTTATGATGCTGAGAGAAATTTCTAACTGTCACTAAGAAAACGGTGTAAACACAGCATATTTCTGGTCTTTCCATTGCAATTCACAAAAGAAACAAAATTTTAGGATTGTGATATTTAAAAATCATTATATTCAACAATCCATCTTACAGATGAAAAAACAGAGAGTCAGAGAAATGAATTAATTTATTAAAGGTCCCAGAGCTACCTAGTCATAGACCTAGTCATTAAACCATAGGGATTTAATCCAGTGCTCAATCTACATGTTAGTTTGTAATTATAGTGTGCAAGAAAGAGCTATGAAGTTTACTACTTCTTAGAACATCACCGGTTACATTAGCTATTAATATTTTATTCATTTCATTGCTCCATCAATACAGTGAATAAACTAATATCTTCTTCCCAGAAGTCATATAAATGTTGTTTCATATTTGTAGTTTTCAAATGATCATATGGAAAGAAATCCGTTTATTTCTAATATTTTACACTTTATATATCAAGAAAGAGACAAAATAGGTAATTTTCAAAAACAGAGCATGGGTTCACAAGAAACTTGAAGTTTATCTGGATATTTAATAGGTTGTACTACTACTACTAAGTATGAAGAATATACAATCTCATAATTCAGTTGCGTTAATAGCTGGTTATCTCTAAATGCTTCACATCAATAGGTGGTTTCCAGTGTTCTTAGCTGTAGACTTGTTTACCTGAAACAAAGCTTGCTGATAATTCATGATAATCTGCAACCAAAAGCATCAGCTGAGAAGCACTCTGTTCCTTGGAGTTTTATGTACTGGCTACAAGACCTCAACTCAACTCCCTGACTTATGCAAATCCAAAACTCTCTCAAGCTTTCTTCAGATATGCAAGGGATTTACATTCTCATGATCTCCTCTTATTACTGGATCTCCTACTTCCACATGCTACTCTTACAAAATGCAACTCCCTTGCTTATTTCCACCCACAACTACAACAATTATCTACAACATCTGCTTCTCACAAAATATCCACAAATATGGCATGACTATTGATGTGTTGAAGAAGCTAAGTAATGGGACAGGGTGGAATGGTCTCTGCCTTTCATGCCATCAACACCTATAAGATTGAAATTTCTGTAGTTCTGTGGGTTCCTCTCCTGGCTACCTCCCCATATAGCAGATACTTCCTAGGTCCCTCTCCTCACTGTCACCTATTTCCTCTTCGCACTCCTCTTCCCTTACCTCTCTGGAAAAAAAAAAAAAAAATCTTTGCTTATCCCAAACAAAGAAGTTCCATTCTTTGCTCTGAGGTCTTTGGATGCCCTTGAGATTTACACTAAGCAGCTATGGTATTTCTTTTCTAATCTAAACAAAAGCAGTGCTCCTTAGCAATTCTGGGGCATATTTTTAGATAATCAGTTATTTGCCAGTTTTCCAGTTCTAAAATAAACTTAGGAGGCTACAAATGGGCTAGATATGGGGAATCAGCTTATGATAGACCCCAAACCACCAGGAGGCTTTGCTGGAGCACATTCCGAGCCTCTAGATCTAGGTGAGAAGAGATAAAATAGGGTTTGCAAATGTCCATTCCTCCTTGAATGTTATTCAAGGTATAATCTTATCAAAGTTATTGTGTGTAAACATTTTAACTTAAATAACTAATGAAAACTACAGCACTTGCGAGTTGCTAAGTCATTTTATAAACATCATTTCAATTACGCTTCACAAAATCCTTCTAAGACAAACAGGTAGGAAATATCATTAGTTCCATTTTATAGATGCCAAGAGAGTGAGGGACTTTAAAAATGGGATTTTAACTTGAGTCCTTCCACATTTGGTTACTCAACTTTACCTACTTTTCCATATCTCACCGCCACGGTTTCCTAAGTGGTGATCTCCCTCCTGTTTTGAATTTTTCCAATTTAATCCCACCTTTGCAACCAAAGGGGTATTTTTAAAATCCAAATCTTCTCACTTTATATTCTTTATTAAATTGCTTTAATACCTTCCCATTGCCTGACAGATTAAACTCAACTTGGCTTATAAGTCCTCACATGCTCTGTCTCCAAGGCTCTCCCATCCTTCTCCCCAGTGTTCTCACCATTCTAGGTCATGTACAATCATGCGATTCCTCAGTTATACAGACGCTGTCTCTCTGTTTCAGGACTTTGTAGAGGTTGTTCTCTCTCCCTAGAAATTGTTCACTTCTAATCTCCACCTTCTCTACTAATTGTTTTATCACAAATTGCTTCACTTCCAATGTCTGGGTTGGGTCTGGCAGACCATATGACATCATGGCACCACACACACTGTGGTGCAACTACTTCTTTATTCCTCTGTTTCAGCTGGTTTCATGAGGGCGGTGACCTTATCACTTAAAAACAGCTGCTGAATGAATTAATTCAGGTGTCAGCAGATGACACCTGTGGGCTACATCTAGCCCACAAGCTAAGGAGTTTTTAAATTTTAAAGGATTTTAGCAAGAGAGTAAGAGAAAAGGAAGAGGGGGAATAAGGACGAGTAAGAGGACATACATGGAACTTGAAGCTAAAAAAAAAAAATTATTATCTGTCCTTTTACAGAAAAAGCTTTTCTTCTGAAATATACATGAAACAATTAAGATATTTTGATTCCAAATCCTTAACTCTTTTAACAAATCAGGGTCCTCCTTAAACATCTTCCAAATACCTTTAAAATCTTGTGATTATAGGGAGAAACTCACTAGGCCTGTTATATGCACGTTCTAAATGTCAGTTCACCTCATTATTAATAACAATAATAAAAACCTCTGATGTGTATTTCCAGGTAACAGTGGCCGCTAGTAGCATTAACCAGCTTCATGAAACTGATTCAAAAGAGGTGACTTACATCTGCCAAAAGTATGATGGGCTTGGCAGACTACACAAAAAGTGGAAGAAAACTGTTTTTGAGAGCAAAATCAACCTGGTAATTTTGACTCTCTTATGCTTTGTTTCCCAAAATATTTTATACATCAATTGAGAGCTCATATGCAAAAGAGAAGAAACAAAGCTTTCATTTTAGTTGGCGGCATATCCTCTACTGTTTTTACAAGAAAAGTGTGGTCTAGGTAGTTGTCAAAGGAGGAAAGAGTTTTTTATTTGTTCTGCCTTTTAATATGCTTTCAAAGTTGTTATTTAAATAGCTGGCATTCTTAAGGTCTATTATGCATTCAACCACGTGCAGTTTTATGTATTTTGCCCCTAGCAACCATAGTTTCTTTCTTGTCTATATCAAAATGAAGATACGCAAAGGTTTTCACTTTCCAATCTCTCTACTTAGCAAGTTTGCTGCATGCTTGCTGATTCTTGAAAACATCAATTTACAGATAGGTGATTAAATAAAATAGACTCGTATTGGTAACTGATAATTCTATTTTGAAAACTTTGGCCCCAGGGCTTTTTGTAAAATCCTGTAAAGATAAATTAATGTACATAGCCTTTTCATGATGAAGTGTTTTAATAGGCATTGTACAATAAATTCTGATAATTTTTTGGTTAATTTTCTTTGTAATATGAATAAATTTACTTACATAAGTAATGTCACTGGAAACTATAGCCCAACAGTTTTACAATGTAATTTGTGAAAATGTATCCTTTGTTCACTGGGTTGTCTGTTGAAAGTCTATCAGCTTTAGGGTATGATTTATTCCCTGTTAAACAACAGTATGACCATTCAAAATGATGGACAGCAATCCAGTCAAATCTGGGCTATCAGAATTGGTGGGGGCTGAAAGGGCAAGTTATTTGAGAAGAGGGATGAGATAGACCCTTTTTTGAAAAAACCTATTAATTTACTTTTTATAGTGGGAATGATTAAAATATCGATTGACTGTAGTCTTAACATATAGTCAGGTAATAAGAAATTTAAAATCATAAATCCTGATTCTCAGTTAATTTCTATATATTACTTGCAATAAGTGGTATGTTAGTCTAGCCCTGAGCCATCGGTCAGTTCCCTTGACATATCCTTTACTGGGAAAGCAATAGAAAATGCAAAATCTATTACTGGTTAGTTTAGAGAACTTAAATCATAGATTCACTGTTGAGAAATTAGGGGCAAATAGGGCCCAGAATACAGTAAGTAACTTTTTTATGATTCTCATTCATTTACTCAATCACATAGCATTTTGGAGCACCTAATACATACAAGGTATCTCAAGATAAATACAATGGTGTCTTTTATCAAGGAACAGTTTAATTGGGGAGAGCAACCTGCAAATATTATCACTGCAAATAGTGTTAGAATAAAAGTATGAAAAATGGGCCATAAAAAAATGCAGACTAGGTAGGAAATAAGTCTGTCTAGTGGATTCTTTATGAGGTTCAAATTGGCAAATCACCAAATAACTGATGAAAGGATAGAAAAAAAAACCATGTTTGAACTTGAAAAAAAAAAGAAAAGAAAAGAAAAACACCTCACGATTTTCCAAAGAGAACATTCAGATACTCTAAATATTCTTTTGTTGTTGTTGTTTTGTTTTGCACCTGGACAAGTAATTAGATTAAAGGCAAGAAAGATCTGGCAGAGCTTAGTATCATAAAACTTAGTTTATAACTTAAGTTCCTATGATAAAATGTACTGTACACATGTTTGTTTAGTAAATTGATTTCTAGAATATAGTGAATAGTTGTTAGTGATGTGGCCCTGTTGATGTGAATGAAATAGTTAATAATAATAAAAATACTAATATTATCTACTTTTAACTGAGCTTTATTTAAACTGCTGAGTGTCTTAAATCTATTTTTTTCCACTAAATACTTTCAACATGTTGAGCTGGATACTAATATTATCACCACTTTATAGATGATGGAACTAAAGCACAGAGATAAGTAACTTGAAGGGCAGATAAGCAAGGTATTGGTCAAGGTTGACTGACTCAAAGATACACTTTTAATCACTGTATTTTACGTAGGAAAAGGCAAAAATAAGCTCAACATGCTTATATCTGAAAAGTCAGTAACAAAGGACATATCTATTTCTTTGGAAATAAAATTCAAGAACTTTTGTGTTGTTTTCCTTGAGATATTTGACCTGCTAAATCCCAACTGTACAATTTTGCTCTATTTATGTACTCATTTGAACTTGTGTCAAGTCAGGAAGGGGTGACTTTAGGATAAAGTGGGAATGCATTGTTTGAGACAAACCAAGACGGAGATTGATGAGCAATAATCAAATGCTAGATACAAAATGTTTGTGGGTTAGACTACATGATATAAAGTCAAAGATACTAACTGATAAATAGTCATTTTCCCCCTTGTTTCTCAGAAAATTTTATATATAACTGTTGTCAAAAGCCACAAACTTGGGTGAAGTGAAAATTCCCTTTTGAAGTGAAATGTTTCCTTTTCTTTTCTCACACATGCCTCTTAGACTACTTTTAGTGGACCAGGTGTCCTTAGCACCTTCCTTAGTCCTTTATGAACTTTGATTTTAGGATTGCCCTGTGTGGTCAATCATATCAATGTGATCACTTCAATATTCCCATTTTGTCTGGACTTCTTGGAGCCTCTCAGGACCCAAAAACTTAGTTTTACATTTTTACCAAAGACTGAATTTTAATTATAGTATCTGTATTAATTTCCTATTGCTGCTGTAACAAATTACCACAGATTTGATGGCTTAAAGTAACACAAATTTATTGTATTACATTTCTGGAGGTCAGAATTCTGAAATGGACCTCTTGTGGCTAAAATCAAGGTGTTGGAAGAGCTGTGTTTTTTTCTCAAAGCTCTAGGGGAGAATCTGTTATTTCTTTGTCTAGCTTCTAACAGGCTGCCTGCATTCCTTGGCTCATGGCTGCATCAATTTGACTTCCCCTTCTGTTGTTACATCTGCTTCTCTAACTGACTCTTCTCTCTCCTTCCTGTATAAGGACCCTTGTAATTACACTGGATCCATTTGGATAATCCAGGATAATCTTTCCATTTTAAGATCCTTAACTTAATCATGTCTGCATTGTCTTTTTCCCAAGTAAGGTAATGGGTTCTGGGATGAGGATGTGGACAGCCTTGGAGGAACCATCATTCTAATAGTATCTTTATTTGGGACATGTCCCCCAAAACTATGTGGCAAAGTTTGCAAGAAAAGCCAAGCTTGCAACAATTTGCAAAACATGAATAACATGCTTTTCAGTTATAATTGGCTCCAAATAATCCAGTTCTGTCTGATTCTTTCTCTTCTCTTCTTTCTTCGTTTCAAATGTCTGGAATAAAGTTATCGAATATGATAATATAAGTCAAGTAACTTTACATAGTAAGTTATTTTGTTTTTTCCTGTCTTTGGTGCTTTTTTATTCACCAGTGAAAACTGCTTCAGCACCATTATAGACTAAAGGAGAATGAACGGTAGCATTCATCCCACTTATCTGTCTATATTACATGAGTCTTAGGAATTATTTGAACATCACAGTCCAGTGAAGGGCATGCAGCAAGCAAAGACTGAAGTTTGGTCTTGCTTTCTTCATACCTTTCAAAACCTAGTAAAAGTTTGAGGAAGAAGTCCATCTGTTCTTGAGTGTGACTCTTGAATTGTCACTTTGATCATTCCAAATGTCCATCTCAGAAATTTATATTGAAATTGGTGTTCACTGAGATTCTTGGGTCTGCTCCGTTCTCGACCAGAGATGTCTTCAGTCTTTCACCACATGGTACATAAAGAAAGATGAATAAGTTTCATGCCCTTGATGATGTTCCTAGCATTTACATTATGAAATGGAACTTGAGCTGGAAGATTTTGAGGTTGGGAGTAATCAGAGTAATAAAATCTATGGTGTGGGGGCGCCTGGGTGGCACATTCGGTTAGGCCTCTGACTCTTGGTTTTGGCTCAGGTCATGATCTCATGTTCCTGAGATTAAGCCTCAAGTCAGCCTCCTTGATCAGTGGGGAGTCTGCCTGAGATTCTCTCTCTCTCCCTCTGCCCCTCCCCTTATGCTCTCTGTCTCTCTCTCTCTTGAATAAAAAGATCTTTAAAAAAAAATCTATGGTGTGGAACAGCATTCAATTTTAAAAAATGAACTATCCCTTCTCCCTCTGCTTCCTGCTTCTACAAAAACACATTTCTACATAGAAAACATGAAACAAGGAGAGCTTGCTTTGGGTTGGTTGGTGCTCCAACATTCACTTATAGTTTGTAAAGTATCATTTCATTAATCCGTATTTTCATTTTCTTAGGGAATCATTGCTATGTAAAAGCCATTTTATTATTATAGAAACAAGTGAGAAACTTTTTATTTTTTAAAAAAGTTTATAATAACATATTTTATTTCTATCTTTTCAATTATAATTTAATTTTATTATTATTTTGAGGGGGCCTGTGGGAGAGGGAGAGAACTTGACCTGAGCCGAAATTGAGAGTTGGACGCTTAACTGCCTGAGCCACCCAGGCACCCCTATCTTTTAAAAATTTTTAAAATGAAATAATGGACATCTGTGAATAGTGGTTTTCATTGTATTTAAAAAGAAAAAGATTAATTTAGCTCCTTTTTGTGAGCTATTGTGCCAATGAACACTTATCAACTGAGCACTATGAGACCCTGATACTTACATCTTGGAAATTGTCTAGATTCATCATAAAAGAACCTCAACATTTATTTTGTTAGGTTCAGCCAACATCCACTTACTGCCTGCTGTGAACAAAGCATTACACTCCAAATTAGCACTGCAAAGATAAATAAGATATAAACCCTGCCTGCAAGATGTTTATATTTCAGCACAGCATTCAAATTCTACTCAAATATAAGACGAGTACACCTGCCTAGTGATAACACTACCAATAAGTTTGGTTCCAGTCCTGGGGAACTCAGAATCTAATGTGGAAGGCAGGCAAGTGAATAAGAAATGTGTATTAAATGGAAGAGCTTTAGCATGGACACAATTAGCAGGCAAGTGGCCTTATAAGATTGGATGGTATGGGCCAACTTAACTATAGTCCAAAGTGTGTTTGTCACCCTTGTAGTTTCAGAAACTGGACAATATCAATGTAATCAAGGGAGATGATGATCAACCTCTCAAACAAGGAAATAATGAGTAAATTCTGGACACTAATGGATAAATCACTAAAGATATTCTTTTGCCATGGTCAGAATGTTCATATTCCCTTTCCAAGACACTCTCCTTTCTAATTATCAGGAATAATATCAGAGACTTATATAGAGCTTACTCTGGGTTACATATTTACTCATTTAATCCTCAATACAACCTTACGAAGCAGGAAATAGTATCCTTATTTTACAGGTAGAGAAAATGAGACGTAGAGAGGTTAAGTAATTTGCTTAATTTATGGCCAAGAATTGAAAGAACCAGGATTTGGACCCAGTTTTTTTCCCAAAGTTGACACTTATAACTTCTATATTGCTTAAAGGGTCTTTGGAAGAAACTGATTTAAAAAATGCTTTCTTTATATAAGTTACTATTACTGATTAAACTGTAATTAACTATTTCAAAGAGACATGTCTCCCCAAATTATATATTATTTAAGTAGGCTACACTTCCACAGGGAAATCTTATTTCCCTGGGTCTTATTTCTTGTAGGACCAGCTATGCCTTCAATAAGAAGCAGAATAATAAAGATGTGAATCGAGTGTTGTGGAAACAAAACAGAGGGATGTAAACGTTTTAAAGCCTTATCAATAGACACATGTGAATTAATGAGTATCTCCTCTCTATCATTCCAATATGGCTTAGAGTAAAATTCCTCCAAGTGACAGAGGTGATAGCATATATCGATAAGAACATATTTAATTTCTCTCATTTCAGGATTTATCTGAAAGATCTCTCAGTGCCATTCAGTTGTAAAAATGGTTATGATTCCATAAAGAACCCTTCCATTTCCTTGTGTATATAAAGTTTTTGTCTTAATTGCAGAGTTAATGTTATTTCCCGTTGTAGCTATTAGCGTTAATCTCTATGTACAATTTGCTTATTACAGTAAAGCTTGGCTATCTGGAGACCAGGCATCCTAAAACCTCAGGCTTTGGTCCAAATCTGAAGACAACTGGAGAAAACATGCACACACAGCATCACCTCTGCCCATTTCCTTTTTATCATGGAGACTTGTTTCCTGTAGACACTTGAAATAAACAAATGAACAAGCCTGGATAAAATGAAGACTTGAAAGTTACAGCCCTATGTTGTAATTGATTCATTCTTCAACAGGAAAAAAGGAAGATAAAAGTCTAGATAAAATGAGATTTTTGTGTGTGAGAAAGGGTAGCATGTATTATGTAAAAGGAAATAATGAGATAAAAAGGGAGAAAAGAAGAAAGAACAGAGAGAGCAATGGGAATTAATAGCATCTTCTCTCTTACTGATGTTAAGGAAAATGAGAATGAGGAGAGGAGGGGCCTGTAACTAATTCAGGGAATCCTAATTAAAAACAATGTAATAACACCAGTGGGGCAAACTAACCCAGAAAATCTTCAGTAGAAAAGGTCTAGATACTAAAGATGAGTGGAAGATTAGGAAAAATGTTCAGTCTCCAAGAATTAGAGGCCAAGATCAAAACCAGTATGGATACCAGCATTGAAACCAGACAGCAAGGAGAAATGCAAGTAAACTGAGATCTAAAGTAAAGGAAGGAAGAGTTCTGTGTAATGGTTTATAACTTAGCAGCACTTGGGATTTCCTTTTGGGTCAGCAGGAAGTTTTTGCAATGGTGGATAAATAAGTTTTAAAGAGTCAGCTATGAGTTTGCCTGCTATTGTGATTATGTATATATAAAGTAATTGAAGGTTATGGACAACAGATACTCAAACAGTGATGAGCAGAGGTAAAATTAAAAAGGCAATATGATAAGATACTTCCTAAATCTCAAATTGCCATTTCCTAACAGTATAGCATTTACTGTGTGTGTGTGTGTATGTGTGTGTGTGTGCATTAGCAGCATCTAAGCATCAACACTACAGACTTCCTGACATCATTGAGACTTCAACGCAAGTTGCTTTGAAAGTGCTATGTCTCCATTAAACTGTTGAGACCACCTATCACATGAACCATTGACTCAGGGAAGGATGAGATCACATGTTCAGTAACTATGGCTTAAGACCATTGCCCTATTAACTGTGAAGTGCCTCAAGGCCTGTCTGACTTCCCAGCGGCTACCCCAGGCTATGTCATTACCCATATTAGATCCTGTGGTTTAGTCACTATACTACCTCCTTGTATACGTGCTTGATTCCATTGGGTACTCTCATTGGGTTCTCTCCCTTCATCAACGGCAAAACTACCATCCTAGTTAAATCCAACTCTTTGCCAGCTTCATGCCTATCTCTGTATAGCTGAATGTGATTGAAGAAAACACATAACCACACTGTGTTAAAATCATGACTACAACCTCAACTGAGTCCTTACTACCATGCCACGATATATTATACTTCTGTAATTAAATTACCTTCTAACTCTTCAGAGTCATCTAAATCCTTGCTATTCAAAGCATGGGCCATGGGCCTAAAACATCTTTATTACCTGGGGGCATTTTAGAAATGCAAAATCTCATTCCTCAGGCCAGACAATTCTTATGCACATTGAAGTTTGAGAAGCACTGATCTTCTGACTTCTCTCTTACTCTGCTCTAATCACACTGGCTTCCAGCTATTCCTAAAACATAACCAGGCACACTTCTGCCTTAGTGTCTTTGCACTGACCATTCCCTCTGCTTAAAATACTCCTCTCTCAGGTATCCATGTGCTAATTCCATCATCTCCTTCAAGCTTTGTTCAAATATTACTATCTTATTGAGTCCTAACCTGACCCTCCTATGTTATTCTCATTCTTGTCACAACTGACAACCCCTTATATGCTCTACAGTTTTCATTTCCATTGGACTCATCACTTTCTAATGTTATTTCTATGTTATTTGTTATGCATAGCTACTTCTCATTTGTTTATTTTCTATCTTACCTCTCTTGAACAAGCCCAACAGATAGACATTATTATTCCTGTGTTACAAACAAAGGAATCAGGGCTTTGAAAAATTAAGTCATGTGTACACATACACGTGGTGGAAGTATGGTGGTATAGGTGGTACACAGAACTATTTGCTTCCCAATACATTATTCTGAAGGCCTTCAGCCTATCATCCTTGGCATGTGGAAATAAGAGACACCACCTCCTTCCTTGAGAAGTTCCTAGTCTGGTAGAACAGTAAGGATATCATTACAATAATATAGGGTAACAGGTAAGACAGAGTTAAAGAAGTTTGTCAAAGGAGCACACATATGAAGCATCTTGCCTGATGTATTGGACTAAAAGTAATAATCAAGAGATTTCTATATCAGGTGAAGACTATTTCTCTGGCAATAAGCTAAGCCATGAAACATAGTTAAGACTTCCTCTCTTGGGGCACCTGGGTGACTCAGTCGGTTAAGTGTCTGCCTTTGGCTCGGGTCATGATCCCAGGGTCCCGGGATGGAGCGCCGCATCAGGCTCCCTGCTCAATGGAGAGCCGGCTTCTCCCTCTCCCTCTGCCCCTCCCCCTCTTGCTCGTGCTCTTTCTCGCTTGCTCTTGCTCTATCTCAAATAAATAAATAAATATAAAATCTTAAAAAAAAAAGACACCCTCTCTCATAAAATGCTCTGTGCACAAGCAGCATACAAGTTAGGTATCTCAGAGAATTAATTCTACATCAACAATTACAAAGAAAAAATGAAGAGCCAAAATGTAAAAAGATTGTGCTAATTTTGAAACCAGAAAGGAGAAAAGCAAACCAAGGAAAGAAAATCTGCACTAACATTTAAAATGGTAACTGTAAAAAACTGATAGAGCAAATAAATAAATAAAATCTTTTTATTTATTTATTTGACAGAGAGATAGAGAGAGAGCACAAGTAGGCAGAGAGGCAGGCAGAGGGAGAGGGAGAAGCAGACTCTCCACCAAGCAGGGAGCCCGACGCGGGGCTCGATCCCAGGATGCCGGGATCGTGACCTGAGCCGAAGGCAGCCGCTTAACCGACTGAGCCACCCAGGTGCCCCATAAATAAAATCTTAAAAACAAACAAACAAACCTGACAGCACACCATGTGTGATGGTGAAGAACAGGCCAGCCCTTATGATCAAACAGAACAGATTCCAATCCCATTCCTACAACTCCCTCATTGTGTGAATTCTTCAGGATCTCTAAGCTATGTGTTAAAAAACATCAACAGTAATGAATGCTTAATCATACTACCAAACTCCCAGAGTTATGGTGAGGATTAAGTGATATGTTAATATGTTAACACTTTGCTTAGCAAGTATTTAATAATGACGGTTGTTATTCTTAATCAATAAAATATGTATCTGCCTAATGCAGACGTTCTTTAGCTCTCTGTCAGAAGCTTTTGGAAGCTTTAGTTGTGAAGATTTTGAGTCACTGTAGGTCTGGGTCTAGGACAAGCATTTGTATTTTTTAAAAACTCTGCAGCTGATGCTCATGCACCGCCAGCTTAGAGCTACTAATGCAGTCTCCATGTGCACATTGATTTTCAACTTTATGCCTAAGGAGCACCTAATTAGCACCTTGGAAATGCATATTCCCAGGCCCTTCCCCACAGCATTTGGGATCAGCGGATCTGGAGTGGGACCCAGGAATGATATGATGAAGCAGGACCCAGACCATACTTTGAAATACACTGGTCCCAGCCATACTTTATATTAATGGTTCTCTGTGAACAAATTCGAAGATCTGTCTTAAACTCACTAGAAGGGTGAAATATCTTTAAGAACACATGTTGACTAAACCATGTGATTTTTGATAGGCTAGGTTAGTGATTCAAACAGACACATAACTTAGAAAGTCAGATTTTGCTCTTCTAAATCATCCAGAAAAGTATGGCTCTAAGACTGTGGTATTTTCTTTTCCCCACAGAAGTCTATAGAAAGCATGAACAGCTAAGCAGTACAACCCAGGTAACAGAGGCTGGAAGCAATATCAGGTGTTGCAATCAAGTAATCAGGACTCCATGTTTTCTGTGCAGAGAGGGAACCTTTGTGAGGTAGGACTCAAATGGGAAGCTCCAATAGCACTTTGTTGAACAGAAATGGACCAAACTGCACTCTTACTGCCAGAAAGCTTAATAAGCTAGGCTCTTACCACCGTAGCACAGTTCAGAGGGGCCCAGAGAGAATCAAAGCACAGAGAAGAGAGCATGCAGAGCGGAAAGGCCATTCCCAGGCAATAAGTGGCTGTGGCTGGCATTTTTCAGAGCTTTTGGAAGAAGAGCAAATCTTCTTAAATCCTAGAATTGCGCAGACAATGGAGTAGCTACAGGTTATAGAGATACCCCTGATAAAGCCCCCAAAGAGTGTGAATGTAAGGCAGCTCTCTCCAGGGAGTTTGAGAATTTTCTGCTATTAAAATTAACCTTGGTTCTGATCTAATATGGGACATAAAAAGTGTGAGATGCAGAAGAGGTCAGCAGATGGCAGCACTGGATGAGGAGGAAGAGAATCCACAGGGCCTGAGACAAAACTATTTCCCTTACCCCCGCCCCTGGCAAGAGGGAGTGCGCCTGCACAATGCGATCATGTATAGTTTTTGATATACATCCATACATTGATAGGGTTTTTTTGAGCATTGTTTATGGCTCTTCCTAAAATCCACATGCTCTGTTAGCTTATACTAATCCTTTCGTTTCCTCACATATTTCCATATAGATGGTTACCTTAAAAAGCTTATTCCTTACGAGGTGTGCTTACACAGGTACAACCCAACTACTGAGCCGTTTTACAAAGCTGACTAAAGTAGTCTGGATATCTTTAAAGAGAAAAAGTAATTGCTTTTCTTTGTATGCAATTTTTGCTTTAAAATTCCATGCTCTTATTGGTAATTGTTAGAAAGTGTCATTGTTCGAGAACTTTCAATCACGGTAAGTATTTTTAAGACTCTTGGAGGTGGTTCATGCTAAAGTTGAAGTTTTCTATGATGGTGGCAAGGGTTGTTATGGAAAGGAAAGTCATGAGTCATTTTATCAAGTGTGCAACAAACAGAGAGAAATAACCAGAAGGTCACTGGGTGACAGGAGCAAAAAAGAGTGGTACCAAATATTACACATCAAATGAAGAAAGATTTTACACTCAAGAGAAAAAATAGTATATCTAGAGACAGCAATGGTGAGTTAAGAGATTGCCAAAGTGCTTTTTGCTTTCTGAGGTAACAGAACCAAGGTGTATGAGTATGAATAGGGCAGTATCTGATGGGTCTTTAGGCGAAGCTAGGCCCTGACTTGGTTTTGGTTAGTGTAAGGAAGTTTAAGGAAACACTGAATGAAAAAGATGTAGATAAATATCTTTATCACAGAACTAGAATTCTAGAGAGTAACAGGATGAATTGAAAGGAAAATCAACTTAAAAAAAAAAGAGAGTCAAAAAGAAGAAGGCACTGAGTTGTGTATGGATAATGCGATTGACAAAGTAGTTTCCTATGGTGTCTTGCATTTGTCCAGCGACCAAAGTTAAAAATGGCAAGGGACATACTTAAAATGATAGTCTTTGAAGCTGCCATTTCAGAAAGGTATGGCTATTAGATTCAGCATAAGGATATTCTTGAATTCTTCTGCTGTTTTGGTTAGGTGTGGTTTGGTTTAGGGTTTGGGGGTTTCAGTTTTTTTATGGTGAATTCTCCCTATGGCCAATACCAGGAAAATATTTGGCTCTTGAGCTCCTTAAGCTTCGAGTGTAATGCCAGTTGCTATTGAGGGCATTGAAGTTGGATAAAAGTGGTCTTGAAATACAATATTTTGTGGGTGCTTGTAGGGTATTATTCAATCCTGAATTCTTACCTCATTATTTCATTTAACCTCCAAATAATCCGTCAATTTGAATATCATGACCCATTCGAACGATGAGGCTAAAATAACAGTTTCATCAGGAAAGACCTGCAAGCACTCTCAACCTCTTCTCAACAGGAGGAAGATTTGGGGAGGCAATCACTTGGTGCCTGGAGTTCTACTCAGAGTTGGATTTAGGGAGTGTCTGAAGAAAAGTGTGGCCCACTGTCCTATCAGCATAGTACAACATCTTCTTCGGAGAGTGATCAAGGAAGGCTTTGATGGTATAAGAATATACTTTTCTCAAAACACTCTAGCAAATGTTAGAAATAATGAGGAATACTTTATTTTCATATTCATCACAGAACACATAAATTTGGAGAAGTATGCAGACTGATAATAAGGTATATGGCCATTGTGTCATTGACATTAAAATTATTGATACTTTTTAAAATAATGACAGTAAAAGCCGAAGGGGTTATACAGAAACTGTGAAGAAGGTGATTGTCTAAAGAGTAAGAACAACATCACTTGGCAAGATATGGACCTTTATTTGATAGCTAAACTTAAATTACATTGCCCAGGAAGTCATTCAGCTTTATGCATTATTAAATCTTTATTTTAAAAAAGAGCAAAAGATCTACAATATGACATTAGAGGGGAAGAAATGTCAGTATGCTGTCAGACTTCTATCTGGCATCATTTGAATGTAGAGGGTTCTTTTTTTTTTTCCTATCCATCTCTAGCTGCAATGGGTCTTCTTAGCTGTGCTCTGGGGGTGATAGTTTGCTGCCTTCCCTTCAGTGACTGATGGCTTTTGTTCTGTAGGATCTGGGGTCTAGGTGGGGCTTCCAGCTTTTCCTGTAGAAAAACCTCTTCCTTCCTCCAGGCCTGCACCACTGAGTGAAGCTTTCTCCAGTCACCAAGCCCACCAGTGATCTTTCTTATTAGTGTCCGTTGGAAGCCTAGAGAGAAGAGACTTGTTAGTGGGTGCAAATTCTGCTTGTGCCTATGGCTCCCAGAAAGTCTATTCTCTTACAAATTGCCATTAGCAATTTATGAACATTTTAGTTGAATTTTTCTCACCCACTTGTGTGCACCTGGCAACCACCTCTTTCTCTCTTCATACTCTCGACCACAGGTAAAGCTTGTTCATGTCCTGTCTCTGTTTGGAGAAACCGGACTTTCCTTTGAGCTCATGCTGCTTTGTGCCCTGAGAACTTAGCTGTCTGATGGGTTCAAGAGAAGTTATGATTTTGCAATTTATCAGGCTTTTTCTTGTTCTTGGATAGGAGCAACACTCTCCATATCTCTACATCTAGGCAGAAGCACCAGGCTCTGTAACTTCTCTCAATATTTAGTATTTGCTGTTTTGCTCTTTCTCTTCTATGTTTTGGGTGAAGTCTTCAATACTGCCTCTGAATTTATCCAGTCTGGAGTTTTTTATTTTTTAGTTATTTTTAGTAATTATAATTTTCTTACAGGACTGCTTATTTTTCATATGTTTCTGTTCTTCATTTATATCTGATTGTTTTTGATTTCTAGTCTTTATTTTTTATGGGTGTCATTTCTTCCTCTATCTCTTTGACAATATTAAATATACTTAGGTTAAAGTGATTTTTAGATTGCTCTGTTATTTTCAATTTACTGTGAGTGAATTTGTTCCTTGGATTGTAGTTTTTGTTAATCAGTTTTCTCAATAATAGTTCAATTGTTTTTTGGAATACTAATTTGCAGCCTTTTGTGAGTAGTTGATTTCTGTGTGTGTGTTTTGTCTGTGTGTGTCTATGTCTGTCTGAGCCCATTGCCTCTCTCAAGTGATTTTACTGGTCTCTTTATCCCTGGGTCCTAAGTCCAGAACAAGATCTTATTTTTCTAACATGGAGCTCTTGCTATACATATAGCAACATTTCATCTCTCATCTCCAAGCCAGAGAATGGCTTGGTCCACGTCCGGTTTGCACAGCTGACTTTTGCCTTACTGACAGAAGCAGGCGTAGGTAGGGGTCACTCTTTTTATCAGTTCTAATCCCTAATGTCACAACACAATGTGGTCCTTGGCTATATGTGTAATGCTTTTAGTCCCTTTTATTTGCAGGAGTTGACTTCCTTATGGCTTCTTGAGTTCTTCCAGACCAAGAAGCCAGCAGCCTGTGGCCTCAACCTTTCCTACCACTGTGTGTTTCTCTTCTGTTTTGAACTGGTGGAGATATTTATCATGTCTTTTTTTTTTTTTTTTAAAGATTTTATTTATTTATTTGAGAGAGAGAATGAGAGAGAGAGAGCATGAGAGGGGGGAGGGTCAGAGGGAGAAGCAGACTCCCTGCCGAGCAGGGAGTCCGATGTGGAACTCGATCCTGTGACTCCAGGATCATGACCTGAGCCGAAGGCAGTCGCTTAACCAACTGAGCCACCCAGGCGCCCGTTTATCATGTCTTTGAATATTACTATTGTATTAGTGTTCTCCAGAGAAACAGAACCAATAGAACGTTGGTTCTCTCCCTGTATATATGTATGTATATAGGTTTATTATAAGGAATTGGCTCATGTGATTATAGAAGTTGAGGACTCCCAAGGTTTGCTGAAGACCCTGGAGACCCAACGGTATGGTTTCAATCTGAGTTTGAAGGCCTAAGAAGTAGGAAAGCTGATAGTGTAAGTTCCACTCCAAGTCAGAATCTGAAGGAAGGAGAAGACTGGTGTCCCAGCTCAAAGACAGTCAGGTAAAGAGAGGTAATTCTCTCTTACTCTGTCTTTTTGTTCTATTCAAGCCCTGAGTGGATTTGATGAGGCCCACTCACACTGGGGAGGGTGATCTGCTTTAAGATTCAAATGTTAATTTCTTAACATTGAAAAAATATATTTTTTAATATATTAAAAATATATTTTGTTATTGATATAAATTTGATGCTGGGAGAAGCACTTAAACATTGAACCCACAGTGCCATTTGACCAGAAATCTAGATGAGATCAATTTTATTTCCATTTAGTAACACAACTTGGACAATTGTACATAGCAAATACTGTAAGGTTAACAACATAAATAATACTTAGGCCAGTAATACAACTTGGATAATTGTACATAGTAAATAATGTAGGAGATTTTACCACAAAGGTAATGAGTATATATTTACAGATAGAGATATAGATCCCAATCTCAGCAATTACTAATTCTGTGGTAGTTCATGACTTCTCAAATTTTTTCAAGGTCTTAAACTCTGCCTCAGACTCCTCAGAGATATAGTGGAGATAGTAAATAGTACCTATTTCATAGGATTAATGTGAAGATCATACCAAAATCCTTGTATTTTTTTTGCCCTGTACTTTAATTTCTTTATCTCAACTGTCTTGATTGCAAACATTCTGCAATAGGTTCTTTACCTGCTAGCCTTACAAACCTAAATCCATAAAATGGTCAAGTCCATACACACACACACACACACACACACGCAGGGAATTTTAATATGCCTATTTATAACATTATGTTTAGTTTTTAGTTTTAATGACTATTAAATATGTATATTTATGCAGTTTAAAATATTGATTGTTTGGGGCGCCTGGGTGGCTCAGTCGTTAAGCGTCTGCCTTCGGCTCAGGTCATGATCCCAGGGTCCTGGGATCGAGCCCCGCATCGGGCTCCCTGTTCGGTGGGAAGCCTGCTTCTCCCTCTCCCACTCCCCCTGCTTGTGTTCCCTCTCTCGCTGTGTCTCTCTCTGTCAAATAAATAAATAAAATCTTTAAAAAATAAATAAAATAAATAAAATAAAATATTGATTGTTTGGTCCTTTGTAACCTTCAGTACAGCTCTACAAGACACACTTACACACACAATTTATAGATGTCTTTGAATCTTGCATCACAGAACAAATAAAAGCCATCAGGCAGAAGCTCTTTCAACTTCCCAGGAAATCTACAAGTTTACCTGTATCTGCACTTCTCTCTTTGTTAGAAGGGTCGTATTCTTCCTCTTAGCTTTACTTTCCAGGCCCTTCTGCCTTCCTTAAAAACCATATTAATCTTCCTCCTCTCTGTTATCATTAACCTGACTTTCTCTACTAGCTTCTTTCCATCAATATTTCAAAATAATCTCTCCAATGATAAAAACAAAAACCCTCCCAATTTCCCTCTTCAGCTACAAATCTAATCTCTATCCTCCTCTTTACAGTCAAACTTCTTGAATGAATTTTCCATAATTGCTGTTTTCATTTTCTCTCCTCTCACTGACTGTTAAACACACTTCAGTCGGGTTTCTGCTCTGAATAATAATAGTATTATAATAATAATAATAATATAATAATATAATATAATATTATTATTATAGTAACCACTTCCACTGAAGAAACCAATGTCCCGATTGGACCCTGTCCAGTCCTCATTTTGGTCCCTCTCATCAGGATCTGATGCTTGTCACCTCTCTGTCCCTCAGCCACTCACTACTCAGTCTCCAGATTCCTGTTTCACCTGGACTCTAAAATGCTGTTTTTCTCCTATTCTAGGCCCCTTCTCTTTTCTGTTTACAAACTGTCCCTAGTGATCTCTCCCAGTCACTGCACAGCTTCAATCACCATGCATGTGCTGACAATTCCAAAATATATATCCACAATGTCTCTTGGACTTCAGATCCATAATAAATCCCTAGTTGTTTTTTTTTTCCACTTGGATTTCACAGGCACTTAGAATTTGAATTATTTTCCTCCCCTGATACTGTATTTTTTTCAGAATTCTCTTAGTAAATGGTACAATCAGCTGCTCATTTCCTCAAGCAGGAAATCTGGAAATAATATTGAATTCTCCCTCTCTCTCACCTTCTCTCCATGCCCTATCAAGTCTATCTCTTGAATAGCTTTCACAATTTTCCACTTACATCCATTTCCACTTGCCACTACCCTGGTATATACTACCGTCATCCTGGTTCTAACACATTTATTTTTCATATATTTATTATATTATATATTATTCATTTCCATGCATTTATGTATTCAAAAATGTTTATGAAGTATTTATATGTGCAAGACAACCCATGCGCCAATTTTTTTAAAAAGAAAAAAAATCTGCAAATCACTTTTCCAATAGGGTAGATGAGAAACGCATAAAAATCACTATGAATCTGTTAGAGATGCCTGCAATGAGGGTATTACAGATAAAATGCCAGAGAAGTTCAGAAGAAAAGTGCTACTTTCATCATGGGGGAAGAGGGAGAAGGTTTCATAGAAGAGGGGCTATTTGAGCTGAACTTCACATTTTTTGTCTTGAGAGTATTGGGTTGGAAATGATAAAGGGAAGGAAGGGCATGGAAAGGGAATGCTCCAGGAGGAGAAAACAGAAGGAAGTCAGACCTGTAGGGTACAAGTATGCAAATCATCAAGTCTAGCTACCAGGCAGGGTGTTTGAAGGTGTTGAGTAGAAGATGAGCTGAGAAATAAATGCTTAACATAATTCATGGGCATGCATTGTTTCCACATTCCCTCCCCCTCTATACACTGCATTTTATTAGAAATGTATAGAGATGGAGAGGGCCATATTTGTAATTCTTCACAAATTGAAGGAGGGAAGAGATCCCTGACCTCTGCAAAGGTGAAGTGTGACCCAGAGTAATGAAATGACCCTTCAGTGCACATTATTCATCAAGTCTAACAACTTCAGAGTTACATTTTACCCGGTTCCTCCCCCCACATGCAATCTTTACAAGAGAAAATTCCTATCAGGGAATCCTTCTAGGCTTTACATTAATTACCTCCTGGTACCTTCAGGGGCAAATATCTAGCACCTTCTAGTGATCAAAATGTTCTTGTTAGCTCTAAGTGGCTGTTACATAAATAAACAGAAATATTAGCCTTTAAGAATATGGTAAGGTAACACCTAAAAGATTCCTTTTCAAAATTACATCACAAATATTGAGTCCTCCTAATGCATTTTTCATAGTGAGAGCACTAGAATAAATATGAACCTACTACTTCAGGTTTGCAATCTGCTTCATGAATTTAAAATTGTAATTATTAATTTAGGTATCAAATATAGTACTTTTATTTCTCTGAAACAGAGAAAACGAGAAAGAAATGTGAGAGGGCAATTATCTTCAACTTGAATCCTAAGATACTTAAATCATCTCTTTTTTCCTTTACATTAAATATTTATATTGATTTCCTAATACTGCAAGGGACACTTAACACCTCTATCTATATATAAATGACTGGAAGAACACTTTTAAACTTTCGGCTGAAGTAGATTATTAAGAAATAGACACTAGATATTGTATGAGGAAGTATTTTGTTACTTTAATGTAGTCCATAAATTACAATTGAACAGATTTAAAACAAAACACAGTAATCCATTATAAACAGGAAAATCCACTCTGAACTAATGTTTGCCACTTTAAGTTTAAGCCTATCATTTAAAGAAAGGTATTTCCCTATAAAATATCTTGTTTCGTTTTGGTTTCCTAAGTCTATTTAAGATTATTTTTTTCTTAGAAGATATGCCTTTAAAACTCCACTCATTTTCTGTATCTCAGTCTCCTTGACTTTTCTAGACCCAAATCTTACATCTAACCAATTTTTTCTTAATGAATTTAATACATCCCACTTCATATTTCTCTTCTTCAAACATATTCAATTCCCTACTAAATTAAGGAAGGAAGGAAGGAAGGAGGGAAAGAAGGAAGGAAAAAAAGAAAGAAAGAAAGAATCATTTCTTGACTCCTCTACCTTTTAGAATTCAAGCCTAATCTTTCTTTTTTTATAGATGATCTAAAATTTATATGCTTTATCTGTTTCTTCATTTACATCAGCTCATTTATTTGTTCATCTATTCAATTTAAAACAAATATGCACTGAATTTCAATCACTTTTAAGAGCTAAATCAAATACTTTCATTTAAGCACAACCTTTTCTGAAATCTATTTCCCCCTTCTCTCAGAAGTGCTTCATCCTTTGGCTCTCTGAATTCTCTTTACTCTTTGTATTCAGTGCATTGTTTTGTTTCATACTTTGGTTATTTGTATACGTGTTTTCTCTAACCTTCTAATCAAAAGCTCTTTGAGGTTAGTGACTCTCTGCCCTGTGTGTCTTCTTATCTCCTGAATGTCTAATGAATTACTTAGGCAATTCCCTACAATGAACATTCATTAAGCACCTAATATATGCAATGCATTAGTTTCTAGACTTTAATCAGGCAGGTTTAGGGGAAGAACTCAAAGTAGCATAAACAAACTGAACAAAGACTCAGACTGGGAAGCATGAGATGTGGTTTTACAATATCTAATCCACTTTTGCTAGATAGAAGGAAACTGGAAAGGACCAAACGGGAGAAAAAAATTAGAGTAGCGTGTGGCAAACTATATTATGCCTACAGTGTAGGTTTGCCCAGAAAGGTTTTTCACCTTTCTTCCTCCAGTAACCATCCTAGGCTCTTCCTACATCAGCCTCTACTGTATGTGTATATCTTGGTGGGCTCCCTTACCTGGTGTAGAGGTAAATCATATGTCCTGGGTTTGATGAAGCAAATAAGCTCCATTGCCAGTGACAGAAAGGAATGAATCATCCAAGAAAACCACTTGAAGTCCTTCATAAGATTTCTTTCTGGAGTTAACAAAGTAATTTTCCCTGAAGATGTCAGGTTGAAAGGGCATATTTGGAGTTGCATCTTGTCCCAAGAGTGAAGAGGGGCTGCCTGAAAATAAAACTGAGGCAAACCAAAGAATGAAGAAAAAGTAAGAGAAAAACTTCATGACCTCAGTTAAGCCTTTAAATACAGTCATGGTGAAAGCTCCATACAGCCTAAACTTCTCAGTTACATAACCCAATAAATTATGTTTTTGCTTTTCAGGAATTTGCTTGTTTTGCTTAATTGGGCTTGAGTTGAGTTTCTGTCAGTTGTATTATAAACAGAGTGGATTATGTTGAAAGGTAGTCAGTATTTTTACTATAAAGATGGAAGAACACTGAAGGTCTTGATAAAAGTATTAGGTAATTAAAGTTATATCCACTTTCTATTTATCCATTCTTTGATTAGTCTTCTTAACTCCAGAGGTCTTCCCCTTTTTCTCTACTCAAACCGATTCCTGCAAAAATGTTGCTAGATTCAGCAGTCCTTTCTCAGTTTGCTTTTTTCTTGATTTCATTACAATATATGATGATACTAAGAATTTACTCTCTCAATAGAGTCTAACGCTAAAAAAAAAAAAAAAAAAAAAGGGCTTTGTGCCAGACTTTAGTTTGAATCTGTCTTTACTGTGTTTTAGTTGTATGATCTTGAGCAATTCACTTAAACATGGGCTTCAGTTTCCTCATCTATAAAATGAGGTTAGTAAACCCACATCATAATTTAGTTGTGAGGATTAAGAAAGATAATAAATGAAGACTGACAGAAATAAATTGTTCAATGTGGGGTAGCTATATGGTATGGAAAATAAAATGTGTAATTTCTCATTCTGTCTCAACAGGTAAACACTGATAAAGTATTCTGGGTAAATGCTTTCATATCTTATTTTTACATTCATGTGCAGCATTTTTATTTTTTTCTTTTATTAGGGAATAATATCCCAAATAATTAGTTCTTCCTTTGAAATATTTCAAATGTATCCTTACCTTTCCATTCCAATTGCCACCATGTAAGATTTGACCTGATGACCCAGAAAGATTTCTTAGCCTATATCATTTCCTCTTCTAGTCTATCATGTATCTGCTGTTAGATTAATCTTTCTAAAGCATGAAATTTTTTTAATAAATAAGAAGTTTACATTTTTTTTTCCTACTGCCAACTCTATTAAGTGCAAGTTCCTTTGCTTCATTTGCAAAATCTTCCATATGATTTCACATTAACTTTTCAACTACATACCATTTCTTTATTTTTACTTAGCTCTATTAGGGTATAATTTACATATAAAACATTTCCTCCATTTTAAGAGTAGAGTTTGAAGAATTTGGGCAATTGTATACAGGCTTAGAGCCACAACTACAATCAAGATATAGAACATTCCCACTAGTCTCAGGAGCTCCCTTGTGACCTTTTGTCATTGTTAGCTACCCAACCTTGCCCTAGGCGAACACTGATCTTCATTCTATTACTATAGTTTTGTCTTTTCTAGGATTTCTTATCAGTAAAATCATAAAGCAAGCAGTCTTTTGTGTTGGACTTCTTTCACTTAGCATAATGTTTTTTTATTTTTGTAGTGTGTTTTTTTTTTTTTAAGATTTATTTATTTGAGAGAGCGAGTGAGAGTTCGAGGGTGTGTGTGCTCTGGGGGGAGGGGCAGTGGGAGAGGGAGAGAGAGAGAATCCTCAAGTAGACTCCCCATGGAGCGTGGAGACAGACTCAGGGCTTGATCCCAGGACCTTGAAATTATGACCTGAGCCAAAATCAAGCGTCGGCCACTCCATCAATTGAGCCACCCAGGTGCCCAGGTAGTGTGTTTTTTAATACTGTAGTCTTTTTTGTTGCTGTGTGGTATCCCAAAATATGGATGTAACACACTTTGTTCATCCATTCACCAGTTAATGAACATTTAGTGTGTTTCCAGTTTGAGGTCATTATGAAAAAATGTTGCTATGAAAATTTGCATACGCATCTTTGTGTAGACCTAAGCATTCATTTGTTGTGGTAAATGCTTAGGAGAAGCATTGCTGGTGCCTGTGGTAAGTATATGTTTATCATTTAACAATCTGAACTGTTTTCCAAAGTGGATGCACAGTTTTGCATATCACTGGCAATACATGAAATTCCAGCTACCATTTATTACTCAAATATTTTTTGGCCCCATTCTGTTGCTCTCCTTTTGAGATTGCTTTATACTATCTGTTTATTTTCTTTCAATTTTCTCTGTTCTTTTCTTTGGATGATGTCTATTGTTCTATCTTTAAGTTCCCTGACTCTTTCTTTAGTCATATTCATCATTTCATTCTTAAGCTCAACCAGTGAATTTTTAAAAAAAATATTTTATTTATTTATTTGACAGAGAGGGAGAGAGAGCACAAGCAGGGGGAGCAGCAGAGGGAGAGGGAGAAGCAGGCTCTCTGCTGAGCAGGGAGCCCTATGTGGGGCTCAGTCCTAGGACCCTGGAATCATGACCTGAGGTGAAGGCAGATGCTTAACTGAATGAGCCAACTAGGCACCCGGAATTCTTTTTCATACATAGTATTTTTCAGTTCTAGAATGTCCTTTTCATTCTTTTTATCACGTATATTTCTCTGTTTAAATTTCCTATTTTTTTAATTTACTGCAAGTATATATTCTTTTACTTCATAAAGGATAGTGATAATGGCTGTTTTAAAATCTTGGTTGGCTCATTCCAACGTTTAAATAACCTAGGGTTTGGTCTCAACTGGTTTTCTTTTTTCTTAAGAGCACAGTCTATTTCCCTGAATTTTTGTATGTCAGATAATTTTGGATTACATCTTGAATGTTATGAATATTAAGTTATGAGAACTCTGAGTTCTATTGTTTTTCTTCCAAAGAGTATTATTTCTTTTATTTTAGCAGGTAACTCTCTGGTTTGGGCAATGACTTCAATACTAATTCAAATAAGTTCTTTAACTGAGCTACTATGAGTCTGTTGCACACGGATGTGGTTTAGGGGTCAACCAAAGATGTGAGCATCTCCTGTGTGTCTATTTTATCTTCCCTGAGATTTTCCTCTTTTTCAGTTTCCCCTGGATTTAGTCTTCAGATTCCCCAGAGCAAAGGATCACTGGTTTTCCCACCACACTGATTCCTCCTGGCCCCGGGCTAATATCTGCAAAAATGAGAACTCTCTTTGCACAACTTCTCTTCTCTGTGTGTGGAGTCCCTCAAAGAATCTGCATGCTTCTGTTTGCTTTAAAGTGCCTTTCTGTAGTTGCTTTTTTGTGTTATGTCCAGAGTTTACGGAAATCTTTGATTTTATAGTTGTTGTCTTCAGGGAGGCTGGTGTTATAGGATCTTATTCAGCCATTTCTAGAAGCCAATCCTTCATATTTAAATAAAAACACCAGTGTTTATCTAGAAGATGAATTTATTCAAGCTGTTAGCTCTTTATCCTTTCCTCCACATATTTAAATCAAATTGATCCTATAAGACTAAGTAGAATTCAATCCTCGATTGAGTTTTTCTTGCTGTAGCTTGGATTGTTTCTCTCCCTCTCTCATTTTTTCCCTCTCCCCTTTATGTTTATTGAAGTTTTACACAGTTCTTGACATCAAACATACTAACTTCTTTTTTAATTAACAATACAGAATACCTAAATTTCAGACATTTACCAGTAATCTCCAGCTCAAACAGTTTTTTCCTGAACTCATATTAAATACAAACTTGAATATTTGAAAGCCATATTTTCATACCTGTTCATTCTTTTAAGTTCAGGAGGATAGTGTGTAATAGTGGTAAGTTAATTGGATTTGGAATCAGAAGACAAAGCTTCAAGTTTAAACTGTTTGGCCTTGGATCTAGTAATTTTACACTGAGTTTTAGGTTTTCCATCTTGAAATAAATATACGAAAAAAAAATCCCTATTTCATAAAGTTGATATAATTGACAGTATCATTAACCTAGTTGCTCCAGCTTAAAAATAATAAAAAAAAAGTTTTAAACTTTCTCTCACATTCCACAGCCAATCAGTTTCTAAGTTTTTCTTGTATGAATGCACTACTCTTAATTTCTCTTTGTTGTTTTTGTTGTTGTTGCTACATAGTTGAGACACCCGCATCTCTTTTGTGTATTATTGCAATAATTTTGTAACTGGCTTCCCTGCCTTTGGTTTTACCTCTGCTTTCCAATCCACTACCCATGCTGCTATAGACAGACTTTTCTAAATGGCAAATGTGATCACACAGCGCTGGTCCTTCCTAAGTCAGATCCAAACTTCGTTGCCTGAAACACAAGTCCCCTCATTATCTGACCCTGCTTACACACAAGCTCATTTCTTGTTACTCCCCTATAAACCTCCCATGCTCCAGCTAAATAGAGATGCTTGCCTTTAATAATATATTTGCAGCCAAGTGAGCTCATGCCTTTATACATGTTGTTCCTCTGCTTGGAATGTCCTTCTCTGGAAAGCCTTTTCGTATTGTACACAAAGTCACCATATTGTTTAAACATGACCCTACCTCAGAGATACTGTACAGGTGGAGAAGGACCATGTCTATAATTCTTTTAATCTTTCAATAATAAGATAGTAGGTACAGAGAGGCACTCAAAGGATGGGTGAGTGAAAATTCATTTACTCAATAATACAAAGCAATCTTGACTTATTTAAGAACTAAATACATAGTTTATTATAAATGTCATTTTAGGTTTTTATAACTGCTCCTATAAATTTCAAATTTTTAGATAATTACAAAAAAAAGAGTTTTAGAACCTTTGAAAAAGAACATTACCTACATACAGAGTTTAAAATGGTTTAAATCTGGGAAATGAACAAATGTAGAATCTAAGTCATACATAATAAAGTACCATTGGCTCTTAAATGAACAGCGTATTTTTGGAAGTATGGTGTAGTATCATTGCTTTATGAACACATTTGGGGCTAATATATGCCCATTCTAAACATTATCTCAAAAAAGTGGGGCCTGTGTCCTATAATTATAGCTTTAATGTATTTTAAGTAAGACATATATTTTTAAGAAATGTCTTTCAAGAACATCTGAGCAAATTCTTAAGTCTTTATGTTCAATTGTTGGCTGACATTAGAGATAGTAATCATGCCTCCAAAATTGCTATTACTGAATCAAATTGACCACATTCATTCATTTATTCTTTTAACTATGTATAGAGCACGATAATGCATCAGGCATGCTTCTAGGTGTTTGGCACAGAGCAGTAAACAAAAGAGACTAAGTCTCCAATTTCATGACATTTACTTTCTGGTGCGGAGAAGCAAATAACAAACAAATAGATATAATTTGGTTATAATAAGTACACTGAAGCAAATATAAGGAGTTAAGGAGACAGAGTGAATGAGGAGGAGAATGCTATCTTCGATAATAGTCAGCGAAGTCATCTTTTGAGAGTGACATCTGAACAGAGATCTACTGGAAAGAGGGAGTCATATAGCCAGCAGGAGGAAGAGAGAGTCCAGGGCAGAGGGAATGGTAAGTGCAAAGGTCCTGGAGTGAGAGATTGTTTGGTACCCTGTAAACAAGATAGGAGAAACAAAAGATCTGGAATAGACTGTGCAATTGCATTATGGGAGGTACACATTACTTATATTTAGAGTAAGGGAAAATAATTTCTGGCTGAGAATATCTTTGAGGTAGTATTTTTGATAGTTTTCAGTAGGTAGGGATGGTGATTTGGAGAGCCCAAGAGAAGAAATCTTGAGAACTGAGCTTAGAGACCAGTGAGTTATATATATCTTTTAGGGGAAATATAAAGATTAGGTAGAGAAGTGATGGGAGAGAAAGCTGAATAAAGATGTATGGAATTGGGAGTATGTTAACTTTGGATTTTGGGGTAAGAAGTTTGTACTTCACATGATAGGAATTACAGATTTGTTAAGGATTTAAAAAAAATGGTTTGACTTGCTAAAGGCTAGATTAAAAAAAAGATGAATTTGGCCATGCTGTACAAACTGCACGGGATGGAGAGGTGGTTTGTGGACAGACTGGAGCTGGACACCAGATGGATTGTGGTCACATAGATACTATATACAACCAGGCTATGCTGGTACTCCTAGAAGTTAGGATCTGTCTTTCCTATATTAATAACATCTATATCTTTTGTCTAGGTTATAACAAAAAACTGCCAGGAAGGTGTGCAGGTGGTATATTTGGCAAGTGCCATAAACTGATAGATTATTCAGCTCTATTTTTTCTTTCAGAGCTGAAATATGAACTTCTACTGCCCTATAAAATCTTTCTGATTTACTTTTAACCCATTTTAAGTAAATACATATGATTTATGAGGAAAGTTGCAGTAAAATTTCATCCAAGCATGATATTTTATTAATACTTTCCCTTCTGAAGATCTTTGGAAGAGAAAAAAAAAAAGTGTTAATCTCCTGCTATGAGTCTTTGGGATTTTCCAAAGAATGAGTAATACTCTTGCTTTTTTTTTTTTTTAAAGATTTTATTTATTTATTTGACAGAGAGATAGAGAGAGAGCACAAGTAGGCAGAGAGGCAGGCAGAGGGAGAGGGAGAAGCAGACTCCCCACTGAGCAGGGAGCCCGACATGGGGCTCGATCCCAGGAGCCTGGGATCATGACCTGAGCCGAAAGCAGCTGCTTAACCGACTGAGCCACCCAGGTGCCCCCCTTTTTTTTAAACTTTAGGAGAACATGCCATTTAATTTTCTTTATATATACAATTGCTGGGGGAAAAGATCTTCCCACTTAATGACTTTCTGGACTGAAAGCAAACTGAGTCTATATATTACTGCACTGAGGTATCTGAAAAGACACTACAATGTATGCCTTCAAACCTAACTTCCTTTTCCAATATTTTCATTTTTATTTCCGGAAAAGGAAGTTTTACCATCATAACAATTAGGTCATAAAAATATACTTATAAAGCTGATTTCATTACTCCTCTAGTGATATTTTACCCCACACCTACTCAATACATTGGCTCTTTTGAGCCAATATTTTCAGAAAATGCTAATATGTTATGTGTTATAGTAAGATCTCCTTCCCAGTCTACAAATAAGCAGACGCATTTGGGCAAATTTCACAAGGTTTTTATTTGTATTTGACCATACAGAGGGTTCCAGTATTCATTCCAAACAGTATCTGACCAGTTTAAGGCAGCAACCTTGAGCTCAGTTAATGTCACAACCTAGAAGATCACATGATTGGCAATGTGAATTGAATTCAATTTCTTATGTTTTATTGATGCCTTCATCCCCTATTCATGTATTTAATGTTTTCTTTTCTATCTCATTATTCACATTTAGTATGATCCCCTATACTAAAATTAGTTAATAGAACACAGATACAGGACCATAAGAAAAAGAGAAGGCAGGGAGGGTCTAGCATTTACTCTGTAATCACTAATGGCTTCCATGCTAAGTGTGCAACCAAATTTCATAATCAGTTTTTAACGCTAAGCCCAAATATCACTACAAATACTGGTTTTCATAATCAGTTTTTAACGCTAAGCCCAAATAACACTACAAATACTCGTGTTTGAATCAGAAGAGGAAAGACATCACATAGATACCAAAAATAGAGTGAACACTGAAAAATTACTTCCTCATGTGCCAAGCGCTTTACATGCATTATTTTGGATAATCCTCACAACATTCCTACAGAGTAGGTACTGTTATTATCTCCATTTTGCAGAGGCAGAATTTGAGGTTTAGGGAGATTAAGTAACACAAACCAGGCAATAAGAAAGTCAGTGAAGATCCAGGATTCAAACTCAGGCAATTTGATTCCAGAGTCCCAGCTCTTAACTGCGTACCAACAAAAAAAGAAAAACATAAAAAACAAAACTTCTTGCTTTCATTGCTTTTGGCATCAAATGGTATAGGATGGATTTATTTCCCTCAGGGGGTTTGATTGGGAAAGTGTGGCTCATTTGCCTGTATTTACAGATTGTGCTCATTTGCCTGTAAATACAGATTACTGTATTTACAAATGCTATTTGTAAGGCAATTCTATTTTATTAAAATTCTTAGGTTTTTTTGTAAGACTAACTCATAAAAATGAGATAATAGTGCCCAGTTGAAAAGTGTAGCTGTGAAAAGAATACTGAAAAACCTATTTAAAATTAATCTCATACTATAAATACCAAATATTAGAAATGAAAAACATTCAGTCATTATTACCTTTAGGGTTCTGATAGTAACCTCAACTGATGCATTTAGAAAGTGATTCCCAGAGCCTTGGGATATAAGAAAGTATACAAAACTTTATATCTGTAAATTATAATAAACAGCTTTATCACGTTATCTTTATTTCTTTTTAAAAAGTTTGATTCTGCAGTTTTTATAATGATGCCCTGTATCAGGCTACCTCAACTGTACAGTCTCATGAAAGTTGAAAGGATTCAATTAGGTACTTTTATTGATGTTGGAATAGATCCTCATTTTTCATTTTTCCTAGAAAATTCTAGTGCATTTTAGAAATTTCAGAGAACTTTCATAGGATTTAGGATTTAGACAAACTTGGATACAGTAGATCTTTCACCAAGAATCAGATGCATGTTTTAGTTGAATGAAATTTCACTTTCCTAGGAGCAATACTGAAATCTACTATTTGTCAACACATCACCTAAAGGTTACTTTAAAAAAAGAAAAAAATGACAAGATGGACTGAATTCTTAAACTGTCAGAAAAATGTGGTACTAAGTGCCTTCTAAGAAAAAATGATATGTCATAGGGAAGATTATTTTTAAAAATCTGATCACATATGCTGGAATCTTAGGTTTCTTATTTAGTGTTATTAATTAATTAATGAGTGATACTTCTGGGCAACCGCATTCTACGTGTGGGTTATTTTAAACTTCCTTTCTTTTACCTAAACTTTACAGATTAAAACATACATGATATGAAGAAATATGAGGCAAGAGTTTATACCATAAGAAAAAAACGACTTTTCTAGACTAAGCGTCACTGATTTCTTCTAGCGATTTCCCACTGGTGGATTTTCTGTTTCTATTATTACACGTTGCAATCGATTACCTTAATGTTTCTGTTGTCAGGGCCCTGCCCCCCAACTCACTTGCATTTAGAAATTCACATGGAGCAGTTGATCGGAGGTGGGTAGGTATAAACAATGTGGTATAGTGAGTCACACCCGTCACAAAAGCCAACACTGATTAGCTATGATGAATTAAAAAAAAAAAATCCCCTATCCAGTGGCAGAAGACGTGGGAACAGCCAGGGGGAAGAGGCCAAAGGCAGTGGCATTTCATCTACACTATTCCCACAAACGGGGGCTACAACAGACGCCACGATTCGGAGCTTACTCTGCCTCTGGCTGGTGGGAGTTTGGTAGCAACATACCTACCAAGGAACAAAAACTGAAGAGCCAGGCTAGAAGGCTCTTGCCTCTAACTCTGCGCTCTCAGTTACCAAGACGAAAACGCCTGCAAGGGGAGCATAATGACGCTGAGAACAGAGAAACTCATCGCGTCCGCGGCCTCGGGGCTCGGCGGCCGGGCTGTTCACTCACACGCTCCTCCGAGTGGTTTGGTGAACGTCACACGTGACGTCCGGAGCCCTTAACCCCTCCTGCTGCCTTCCGCGCTGCGGGCGGAGGAGGCTTGGCCGCGGCGGGAGGAGGAAGGGAGGAGGGCGGAACTTGTAAAGGGAGGGACCACCACCAGCATCACGTTTGCCACAGCCGAACCCGCACCCCCGAAAGCCCACCCCACTGCGATCGCGGCTTGGGCCAGGGGGAGGGAGGGGTCGCACAGGGGAGGGGATGCTGAGCAATAAACCGGGAGAGGAAGGGGTGGCGGGGGAGGGAGTCCTGGCTCTGAGGGGGCAGGACGGGGTCTGAAAGATGGGTCTAGCTTAATTCAGACTCCTGCTCCCGGCAACACCAAGGAGAGAGGGGGGAGAAGGAGAGAGGGTTGTGCTGTGTGTGTGCGCGTGTGTGTGCGTGTGTGCGCGCGTGTCTACAGGTAGCAGCGGCGGCGGCGGCGGCGGCGGCGGCGGGGACCGGAGCAGGGGACGATTTGCAGCCACCTCCCCGCCTGTGATTTTTGGAGGCGATTGCTCACTTAGCTGGCGAATCTCTACCCTCAGGAGATCTTCTCATCCTCTCCATTTCCACGCGTCTTAGGCGTCTTCAGTTGCAAGTGTGTGTTTTGGGTATTTTATTAATTTTTTTTCTTCTCCCTCTAAATCTTCTCGGGAATTCTGCATATTGAAGCAGGTGGCTCCTGATAAGAAATCTTTGGATGTATTTGGCTTGCCAAGTTTTTCTCTTCCCCGTCCCCTCCCTCTTCAGAGGCATCTGTGGTGCTTTTCTTTTTGGATTTATATGCAGAAAACGTATATATGTTTATATACCGACCGCATAATATGTAAATACATATATGCGTGCCCAAGCGCTTGGTTTTCGTCTCTCTTCCCGACAAAGCGGAATGTTTTGGAGCCGATGGATAACGAGAACAGTATTAACATTCTTTTGAGCCTGTTTTTTAAAAAGGGGAGGGAGCGTGAAGGATTGTTTAACATTCGGCCATCGTTTGGCTGCACACTAAGCATCACGAAGTATTTATGGTTGCAGATCAGGTGCAAACGGGGCTTAGAGAGAAAGGTAAGGGAGCTTCCTGCGTCCGCCGGCCTCCGGCGTTTATCTTAATCCCGGAGATTGCCGAAAACTTCCTACTCCCGGCCTCTCCCTCCTTTTCCCCACCTTCCACCAACCCTGCCCTGCTCACTCTCTTCTATACGCTTAACCCCTTTCCAGTTCCGAGGGGTTGGGGTGGGGGGGTGGGGTGGGGTGCTGAAGGTTTAATCGTCTGGTAGAGTTTAAATGCTTCTCTCTCTCTCTTTTTCCCAGCCGAGTAACTGAGTTTCCCAGACCCCCTTTAGCTGTTTTAGGAAACCCATTTTGTCTTTTTGAAAAATAATGCTACCTAGATAGCTGTTTTAAGCATCTCATGGTGACAACCCTTCACCTCTATCCTCTGACGAAAATAAAAGCAATAAAAAATAATGAACTTTAATGAACTGGGTGGTTTCTTTAGCACTGGGGTTCATGGAACCTCCCAAACGCTTATTTTCATTTAAAAACAAACCAGTACCTCAGGAGGAGTCCACGGTGGAGGAAATTCAGCTTCCGTTTTTGCATTAAACCAATTCATTTTACTTGGAGGGTCCTTTACCAGAGTTGAGCGAGATGGAGCTGAGTCTAGTGGAGGAAAAACTACACGACACTAAATTCCTTTTTAGATCCACCCTTTACACCATGACCAGTCCCTGTTTAACTCCCTGTTCAGGGGACGCGTTTTCAGACTCGACCTTTGGGGAGAGGTGGAAACTTGCCCTTATTTTTTCCTTCTCTCCCGTCAGCCCCCTTCCCCCTCCACTCACCATCTCTCGCCCTGGCAGTTTGTAAATTGCCCGTTTCGCCCACCCCTGCTGGTGGGTGTTTTCTGCTCTTCTCCACTCCTGCCCCCTCAGTCCTCTCTTCATTGGCGCTTTCAGAGCAGATGCATCTTCTCTCTTCTTGGGCTCTCTCTCCCGCCTCTGCCCGCCCCCCCTCCCCCCGCCGGCCCCCGCGCTCCCCACCTGCCCCGGCTCTCCTCGCTCCTCCTCCCCGCCTCCCCGCGGCGCCTTGACCCTTCAATCCCGAGTCCCGGCCGGCGGGCGGGGGGCGTCGTGTCAGTGCGCCGACGACCCGGCGGCCGACGCTGCGCGGAGCTGGTGTGAGGAGACACCGCAGGAAAGGCGAGCCGTTGTCGGGGGATGAGAGGCCGGGAGAGCCCGTCCGAGCCGGGGAGAGCGGAGAAAGGGGAGAAAGCGAGTGTGAGGCGCGCACGCTTCCCGAGCTCGGGCGGACGAGTGCAGTCGCCTCCAACGCCTTAGAGCGGCGCCCCAGTCACTGCAGCTTTTCAGCCTAGAGCTGTGCCCAGGGATCACAGAGACCAAGAGCCGGGATATCGGCAGAGAGGTACTAAAGAAATAAGGAAAAGATTACGAAAGAGCGGGGAGGGTTTGCTGGCGAAATACGAAGGCTGAGCAGATGGAGGAACAATGCCGCCTCCAGAAGAAAACCCTCGCCAGAAGCCCTGGCGGAGCGCAGAGGAGTTGCCTTCAGTCTCCTGCTCTTCCCAGGCCTCCGGCTAGTTCAGGGGGTGGTTCCGCCTCCTAGTTTGACAGGGATAGGAAAGTTGCTCTTCCCCGTATTTCCTGAGAAGTGGTTTTCAGACCTGCGTGGTTCAAGTCAAGATGTCACTCCCTAGATCCTCCGCGACGAGCAGCTAAGAGATTATGCATTATTGGGCAATAAACTCCCCCAGGAAGAGAAGGTAGTCCAAACATTTAAAAACCTTCTCCCTGGGCTACTGACCGTCCAGCACAATGCTTTGTGAGTAGAAATGAAAAACCACCTGCAGTGAATTTAAAATTATTTAGGTTGAGATTTTGAGTTGGGAATAATTTATTCCAGAGGAGGTTGTTAGTGTGTTGTAGAGGGAAATTATGTGTCTAACATTCGATTCATTTGTGATTATTCTAAATTATGAGCAGTTGGCCTCCACAGAGGTATTATACTATTTCCTTTTCATTTCCAGGACCATAGCGATACGTGTAGGATTTAGGAAACATGAATTCAGATAGCTAACGCTGTATCTTTTACTCTGCATTTTTATAGGTACTTAATATTCTCATTTTTCATACTGAAACTACAGTAGATTTTCGCTTAAATAAATTCTTATGCAGTATATGAAAATTACAGGGTCATAATGCATTCCTCAAAAATTAATTGTGCTTAATTATAAATAGGATCATAGATATAAAAATATAACTAAGGAAAGGTGTGGGTACATGTGTTTGAGTGTAAAAGCTTTAAAATGTCTCGGCATTTCAATCAGCCATTGCAACCTAGCAGAATACCAGCTTTTTAAATGAGCTCAGAAACAAGGGCCAGGGAAATATTTAAAATATTAAATGTTAAGTACAAAAACATTAAGTTTACTGTGCCCTAGGCAGAGAATGAATTTAAAGCTACCTGAGTGATTGAGTGATTTACAGAGAAAGTGGAAGTTAATCATTACTCAGGCCTTCTGATTACATGGTTTGATTAAAATAAGTAACTGTTTTCTGTAAGCCTGCTATTCTACAGCTAGTCTTTCCAATCCTCTTAACATAAGCAGAAATTGAGGGAGTCAGTCTTTCAGCAGACTATCCTAGAGTTCCTGCAGTGTGGGGTAAAGGAAAGCCTTCTTTAGCTCCCCTTCTTTCCACAGTCTCCCTCTCTTCACCCCCACAGTACTTTCTGTCAATCTTATCTCTATTCCCATCGTGGGGTTTCATTTGTGAGAATTCTCTTTTATGTCTAGGTATAACATTTTCAAATGTAAATGTCTGAATTGTTTGAAATTTCAAATGTAAATGTCTGAATTGTTTGAAATTGACAGTGGAATATATACTCACAGAAGGTAGGCAGAGAGCTCCATTTGCTGCAGGTAGAGTGCTTGAAGGCTTGATGACTCTTTGCAGGGCTGGTGACTTCCCTGACTTTCTAGAGTCTCTTCCAACTCTGAACTTTTCATATTTTTTTCCACTTTAATTATTTCCACATAGTTATCCAGCGGCAGGATCTACATCTTCCTTCAGATTTCCTTAAGTTAGTTAGGATTTTTTTTAACAGGATAATTAAATAGCTGTAACTAGAGAGTACAGATCTAAATCTCAGCTTTCTGAGTTAAAATTTTTTTTTCCATATAAGTTTTAATGTTTTTGACAGCTTTGTGTGGGGTAATATTAATACAGATTTAGTTTGATTGACAAATGCCTCTCTGGGTTTCCATGTGTTGAAACAAATAATTTTGAATATTTTTAGCAAAGCATAGAAATCGTTTATTTCTAGAATCCCTTTTTATATTTTTACACAAAGGAATTATTTTATGAATTACCTAACAAATATTACTTTGTAGTTTTTGTAAGCAAAACACAATTGGAATTAACAGGAAGATTTGAAACCACAACAGTTCAACTGTACACTTTTGTCACATTTTAAAGTATTTTGAAGTGAAGTTTGATGTCTGTTTCCATCTTATTTGATTGTAAATAGGAAGATTCCTCAGTTATATTTTAATTATTTGTAAATGGAATCACCCAAGTATAGTTCACCAAACTTACTTTTTTTCCTAAAATGCAGGTCTGGTCTTGTGGATCTCTTGTTAACAATGACTAATGGTTCCTTATACCTTGGATGGTAGTGTCCCGAATGCAGATGGCTTTCAATTCTTTGTACAATTTACTCCCCTTTACTTTTTTGATTAAAATACCTTCCACCTAGAACTCCTCCCTACTTTTACTCTTTATTCCATTCTCAAGACTCTTACTTGTTATTTTGCCCAATACTACATGCCATTTTATGCTTCTGTACTCCACTTACACCATTATTTCTTCATGGATTGCTTCCACGCATCCCTGCCACACACACATACACACACACACACACCCCCCCCCAACTGTAGGACAGAATATTTTATTTCCTTAGAGTGGTCTTTCCTCCACCATCCTGCTTCATTCCTGTATCCTTACTCTGAGCTTCCACAACACATTATTTATATATCAGGAGTAGCCCACCTATTACACTTCCTGATGCTTGGCTTCCTCAGTGGGTAGTAAATTCCCAGAGGTAAAAATTCATACCTGATTTACGACTTTATTCAGAATGTTTAGCCCTGTGTCTGAACATAAAGTAGACTATAAATGAATGTTAATGTAGGAATACAGTTGGCTATGAGGCAGCAGAAAACCTGGCTAACAGTGGTTTAAGCAAACAAGGGTTTATTTATCTCATATACTAAAAACTCAGGAAAAGAATTAGACTTCTTTCTTCATCTTGGTACTTTTCTTCTCATGGGCATAAGATCGCTGCTGTGCTTCTGGCATCATGTCTGCTTTTTAGGCCCAAAGAAAGATAACAAGAGTACTCTAGGTCAGGATTTCTCAAGTGACTATCATCATTTGGTCCAGAAAAGTCTTTGTCTTCACGGGGGTGGTGGTGGGGATTTAATCTTGTTCATTTTAGGATGTTTAGTAGTGTCTCTGGCTTCACTAGATGCCAGTAGCATGCCCTACCCATCCAGTTATGACAACCAAGAGTATTTCAGACATTGCCAAATGCCCTCAGAGGTAAAATCTTCCTGGACTGGCAACGACTGTCCAAAGTCAGAGCAAGACAATTCCTTGTTTCCTACTTCCTCTTTTTCTTTGCATTGCAGTGGTGGTGAGGATCTATTTGGTTTTGCTTAATAAATGGTAGAAGACTCTCTGTGTGATTGTTTAAAAAAAAAAAGAAAGAAAGCAAAAAAGAAAAAGGAGAGGAAAAGGCCAAACAAGCCCTCTCCTTGAGCATTGTTTCTTTTTTTGTGATGTGGACATTCTCCCTGTAGACTTCTATTGTCATATCGCTGTCAGAACTGTGTTAGATGGCTACTTCTAGGTACATGAGAGGTTGGAAAATACATGAGTGGTGTGGCATACCACTACCTTGGAGAAAATCAGAATCTGAAAAAAGAAGGGGAAATGGATTTGCAGTTGGAAAAGAGAAGTGTTTACCACTGTTGCAGAATAAATGAATATGTAAAATTCACGTAAATATTTTAGAAAGGAGAAAAAGCGAAAAAAAAAAAGGAAAGCAAACAGTCATAAAAGAGGGTAGATATAATTTTTGACATTTTAAATATTAACACAATGACTTGGGATAATACTGTGCTTTTTCCCTCAAGGTGATATTTTAGTTGGAAAATAACTGGGCAGAATGGAGGCATCTTGCTCTTCCTAACATTTGTGTGTGTGTGTGTGTGTGTGTGTGTGTGTGTGTGAGACGGCACCCCATCTCCTTCAGTCTACTGAAGAAAGCAATAAAGTGTGCTATTCATATTTATAAATTAGGTAGTGGTCAATGGTGAGAAGTGTTGTCAAAGAAGACAAAAATGCAGATCTAGTGTTTTAATACTCCTTTCTAATGCTTGTATTTATAAAGCACATGCTAGTGATGGCGTTAGGTAAAATAATGATTTCTTATACAGATGTGCTAGCATGGGCCATAGTAACTTTAAATTAGATTGTTCAAGGGACACCTGGGTGGCTCAGTTGGTTAAGCATCTGACTCCTGATTTTGGCTCAGGTTGTGATCTCAGGGTTGTGGGATCCAGCTCTGCCTTAGGCTTCATGCTCAGCAGGGAGTCTGCTTGGGATTCTGTCCCTCTTCCTCTGCCCTTCCCCCTGCTTGCACCTGTGTGTGCACTCTTTCTAAAATAAATAAATAAATCTTTAAAAAATTAGATTACTCAATTATTTACCTCAGTGTGATAAAGAAGTACTGCTGGATATCATTGTAAAGAAGAATACTACCTTACAAAGATATATCAACCTTGCTGTGATGGCCAGTAATCTTGCCTGGTTAATTACAATATTTTTTTCCTGCTTCTTACTTTTGTCATTCATTCTCTATGAGTCTATCGAATGCCAACTTTTGCTCAGACTTGTGTAGAATATAGAAATACAAAATATGGTGTCTATTAAACTTTTGCCTTCAAGTAACAGAATACCCAATTAAAGGCCTTAAAAGTAGTGACTTATTATGTCATAAAACAAAGATTTTGGAGGTATGTTAGTCCAGGGTTAGCTAACTCAGCACTTCAAAGATGTCAGGGCTCTAGGACAACCTTGCTATTATTCTCTTGGCTCTCTATCTTGGAAAGAAGATAAACAATATGGTTACTACAGAGCCAAATAGTCCCACTCAAAGCAAAGAGTGCCAATCTTCTTCTTATGGAAATGAGAAGTAAAATTTTTCTAGAAGGTTTCAGTAGACTTCCCTTTATGCCTGATTGACTAAAACTATGACACATCCCACTCTTAAACGAATCACTGGCAAAGAGATAATGCATTGCATGATTTTGACCAATCATGGTCCTTCCCCTAGGGCTGAAGAAGAGGTCTCCTTTCCCTGTGGATATGGCAAAGTCATACTTAAAATCAGAGCTTTTGTTAATTGTGAGGAAGGAGGCAATAGCTGTAACCCAGGGTACCTAAAAGGGTGTTCCATATACATCATGCTCTGTCTTCCTTAAATTTCTTATAATATGGAAGGCCTATATTAGAAAAAACACATACACATTAAATAGTCTTTGAATCCATGGACATAAACTGAATATATGTCAGGCTGCATGTTTCTTATATAGAATGATTCCTTTCATGAAGTTCCAGAGATTTAAAAGAAAAATACTACCTGGAAAGTCAGAAAATGTAGGAATGGGCCCTGGGTAGAGGAATTACAAACACTAAATTATGCTACATTACACGTCTAAATCCCAAACCCTACCTTTTCAACTTATACCTATATTATATAAAATAACCATAGTTAAACAGAAGCATTTCCTCTTTACTGAATAGATTAGTTGTGTTTGTCACATGATCTTACAATCATAATTCAAGAATAATGTGAGAAATGACTGAACCAATTACTTTCATGAAGGACTTGATATTAGTTATGCCCAAATTAAAATGACCTCGCTGCTTTTGATAACTGTTTACTTGGAGGGCCTAGGGGAGGGTTTTCAGTTAACATGCAGTGAGTGTCTCTCTCATTGAACATTATGAGTCTTTTTTTTTTTAAACAAGGAAAGCTTTATTTTCGTTCTTTTGTCTGACTTCATGGAAGCACAGAGCCAATTTTGTGTTCAATTGAAAAGGGGTTCTTAACCATCTCCTTTTACCCTGCCCCATTATTTGAATCTATGTTTTTAACTTAAACTTTGCTCTAAGATTTTATTGTATTTGGGCTTTTTATCATAAATAATTTGTGCTTCAAATTAGTTTTGGAAAGAGGAAGAATATATATGTATATATGTACGTACAAACAAATGCTGTCATACATCACTCAATAAATGTCTTGTTCCTGAATGAATATATGTTCAGAAATTAGGCAATATTGTGTGCAATAAACTGCTGAATTATGCCCCCACTAGCACGTGCAATAGGATTTTAGGGAAAGGAGAGATCAGCAGTGTTTGAATCATTTTGATAGAGATAAACATTGTAGTTCGCAGATTGATGGTAAACTAAGGACGGGAAGGTGGAGAAAGTATAAATAAGCTCAACTCATTGCACATGTTTTGCTGTGATCAGATAGAAATTGCTTTTCAACTTTTTTTTTCCTCTGTAACCTAAGAATTTTTTAACCTCCTTCTTACCCAATAACTTTCTTCCCAATATAAACGGGCAAATAAGCTTTTACACCAAAGCCACCATGTATAAGAACCATGAGCTAGAAAAGAATGGATTTGATCTTTGTTTCAAACCAAACATTGTGATGGACATTGGCTATCTTCTTGGTTAACCATCAGCATTTTAGAATGCATTTTCAGCTTCTCATCTTTCTGTTGCCAGTGCTCTGTTTCTGGGCTCCATGCCTGAAGCCGTTTGCACCCCAGCAACCACCTCTGACCTGGGCTGCTCACCTCCAAGGGAACTAATATTTGAATCAAACTTAAAATGATAATTAGTAACTCCATCTGTCTTTATGGTCAGAAGCAGATGCTTCTCCTTTTTTAATAGAAGGTATGTTTGCAAGTGAAAACATAGTGAAATTTGGTTTTAAGGAGATCCCACATTTTAGTGGGCACTCGTATCAAGTGAAGACCACCAGGAGAGCATGTTTTCTAAGTAAGCGTCTCGTCTCTCTGACCTTCTCTCCTCTAGACCTGGGCAGTATCTCAGACTTTGACATCCACTGTGAAATAATTTTGGTTCACAGCATTGACCCTAGATATTGTAAGTTCCTAAAGCTTCTCTCAGGGAATAAAATGGTTAATTATATATCAAATACACCATGTTTCATCAAAACTAAGGAACAACTGGTTACAGGGCATAGCCTTATTCTATGTGCACCTTTGAAAGAAGAAACACCTCAATTAAATCATTACACAATTCTTTCCCACCACTTAAAATTTTTATTTTATACTTTTATAAAAAGTAAACTAGACTTAAATAGATGTATATTTTTATACTATATCAATCTTGTACATATACCAAAAGTATAATATTAATAAATACATTGGTTTAAGAATGTAAAAAACTTTGTTCTATTTAGATTCTCACTCTTTTGAATCATTTTTTTCTGACTCAGAGCCATCAATATCCATGTTTTTTCTGACAGTAGTCTCTGTGTGTTGGTGGTATGTCATTTCTTAGGAGTGTTCCATGATTGTCTTCAGCATTTCATTCCAAGCAACTGATGCTTTCTGAAAGGTTTGATGCCGGTGCTTTGTTGATATTACTGGAAGGTGACAACTGAGAATTTTCAGATGACAATCTCATATTTCTTTCTTAAATTGTCTTGAAATGTCAGGAGCAGTGGTTGTCTGGTTATGGCAAGAGGAACACAGCCAATTTTAACATACAAAGTCAATGGCTACTGTGCCTCCACTACTCCTTGGCTATAGGAATTATAAAATACATCCTGATTTCAGAGATGTTAAAGGTTAAAAAAAATGTGTCAGAATCAATGAAATGTGGCAAGTGTAATGATACATGTGTCCTCATTTTTTAAGCAGTAATGATTATTAATTAACCAACTATTTAATTAATCTCTAAGCATTTGGATATGAGAGATAGCTACATAATTCTTAGACAGTATGATTAGAATCTAATTCTATCCCTTCTTATTCTCCACTTACACTCCCAGTTTGTAATATATAAAACATAGCTAGCCTTCCAGATAGATAATGGTAGGCATGAAACAGCACAAGACTAGGAATCAAGTGACCTGTGTTTACAGAGCAGACTCTTCTAATAACTGTCACTTCCTGTAATTCATTTAATCTCTCTGGCCTCAGTTTCCATGTTTAAAATGTACAGTTAGACTAATTGAAATTAAATGTGTCTTTTGGCTCTTAGAACTATTTAGGGTAAAGAAATCAGTAACAAAGAATGTTCATAATACTAATATATATCTAAGCTGGTATTGAATAAATGTAATGATAGAGAGGTGTTATTTTAAAGTATAAGTTTATATACTTAAAGTATAAGTTTATATATATTAATATATAAAAATAGATATAGATATAATAGATAATATATAAAATAGATATTTCATATATAAAATAGATATTGTAACTTTAAGATTTATTGTATAGCTTTAAGATTTTATAATTTTTGGAGGTTTACACATACATATCTTATTTGCTCTCTAAAGCAACTGTGAGCAGTGCAGAGGGTTCGACAGAGCAGTTAGGATTTAGGACCCTTCTCCTCAAATATACTGGATGGAAAAGATCATTGAATAAATCAAAGCCAAATAAAGAATGCAAAAGTGGGAAGAGGCAAGGAGAAAATGCATTTTCCATCAGGAACAAAGAAAACTTAACACAAGGAATTAACTATCACTATATATAAATGTTCTGCTTAAAAAGAGAGTCATCAGTAAAAAGCAAGAGAAAATTGGCAGGTAAAAATGAAGTTTCCTTTTTTTGTTTTATCATTACTCAACCACATACCACTGATTAAAAAAATATGAATAAAAGGAAGAGGAGTCTTGGGTTAGATCAGTCAGATGCTACTATTTGTGGATATATCTTGACAGTTCTTACTGTGCAGTTCCACAGACAACAGTGTTTCTTCTCTGTATTGTATTTGAAAATTGCCACTGCTTTTAAGTGGCCAGAAAGCTGGGGACTTACTTTCTTTTTTTTTTTTTTTTTTAAAGATTTTATTTATTTATTCATGAGAGACAGAGAGAGAGAAAGGCAGAGGGAGAAGCAGGCTCCCAAGGAGCAGAGAGCCCGATGCGGGACTCAATCCCAGGACCCTGGGATCATGACCTGAGCCGAAGGCAGACGCTTAACCATCTGAGCCACCCAGGCGCCCTGGGGACTTACTTTCTGATGAATAACAAGCTCTCCAGAGGTATGTCACTCTCCCTTCTCTCATTGGAGTATAGTCACTACAAGGAAAACACTGTTGCCTCTCACCTACCTATTTTGCCATAAAAGTGAGCTGATTTCTAGAGCATGAAGAAAACCCTTTCTTTTGACTAGATATTCTCGAAGCTCCTCTTTAATATAATTGAAGTATAGAATGCATAATATTGCTGCAAGTAAGTAGACTTTTATTGAATTTAATTAAATTATTTTAATTCTCTATTTAGGCCACTTTGTCTATTAGAAAAATATCCAGGGGCACCTGGGTGGCTCAGTGGGCTTAGCGTCCAACTCTTGATTTCAACTTAAGTCGTGATCTTGGCGTCCTGAGATCCAGTCCTGCCTCGGGCTCCCTGCTCAGTGGGGAGTCTGCTTGAGATTCTCTCTCTCCCTCTGCCCCTCTCCCCAACCCATTCTCTCTCTCTCTCTAAAATAAATAAATAAATAAATCTTTAAAATAAAGAAAAGAAAAATATCCATGATACTAGTATTTAAGATGGAGAATATGGTTTAATGGTTTAGAATGTTAGACCATTAAATAGGGTATTGAAATTATATTCACATTGCAATCAATATTTTATGATATCAATCATAATTTTTGACACCAGATAATATGTAAAACATGTTGTAAAAAGGAATAATTACTTTTTAAAATTTTTAAATAAATATCCAATAGTATTTCCATCTGAGAAGCTGAAAGGGCCAGAATGGTTTTTTTACACAATTATAGGCGAACTTCCTTACTTTGCAAGTGACAAAGTAGGCCAAGATAAGAAATATCTTGCTCGGTTAATACAATGATTGAACTTGGACCAAAACATCCCAATCCTCATGTAATGCCTTCATGCATCAGTTTTACATACAGGATAGCAATACACATATCAGCATCATATATGATATATATCTGTGATTATAGAATTATTAGTTTAGGAATAAAAGGGAGATAATTGACAAGTTATAAAGAAGGGTGTTTTATTTTTAGAAAGGTTTAGTAAAAAAGAGATAAGGATATGAACAATGGAGAAAAGGGAGCAAAGCATTGCTTGAAGAAAAGCAACAAAAATTAAGAATAGGACATGTAGCAGAGGTAATTGATCATTTAAGACTTGTTCAAAAGTAAAATAAGTAAGTAAATAAGACAACCCACATTAAGAAGTACTATTGTAGAAAAAAAAGATGTTTATTGAAAAGATACATCTCATTCTGTGTTAAGTAGTTTGGCTTAGGACTTCTGCAAATCAGAAATGTCAATTATATATTTACCCTGAGATAAGCAGTTTCTCAGAAAAACTGGTTCATATTACTCACATCAGAAGAAACTCAGTTTTATCAGAAAGCAAATTAAATGATTTGAAAGGAAAATATAACTTTCTGAGTATATGTCTATTAATATAACTGATTGATAGTAAACCAATTTGAGATCATTGATTGATTATCATTAAGCAAGGAGATTCTTTTTTCCATAGTCTGCCCAGATACTGTTTTCTAACCTGGGCAGCCTCTCCCCAAAATGTACTAGAAATACTCTGCCACTCAAAACATCTTCTTTCCCCTCCACTATAGTGCTCTAGTCAGTCCTTTCAAAACTGTTGATTACAGGACATCTATAATCAGAATGTCCCATTTGCTTAAGGGAGAGGCTCTAGTTGGTGCTAACTTGTCCTTTAACACCCAATGATCATCCTCATCATTACTTAAAAAAAAATATAACATTTCTATGGCCTAAGAAGTGCAATTTCAAGTGAGATATATTCCTTTGTTCTACTAAATTGAACCTGAAATCAACATGTCCCTCCCGACTTTCCTTGAATCCACTTTTTGTAAAAACAGCAGCTCATTTTGGGAATCAGTGCCTAGAATAACCAGCACTTGGAGAACAAAGAGTGAATCAGTTAGAAGAGCATGAGCATGTTTTCTATAGAACTCCATAAACATGGTCATAATTTCTCATGAATCGGTGCATTTTGACTCTGCTAGTCAGAAATACACTGGGAATAGTCCTTGTATTCAATGTAGAATGTCATTCCCTCACCTGTCTTCTCTAAAACTCCAGAGGAGCATGAGGCCTCACAGGACCACCTCTCATGGGGTCCTTTCTCTACCGTGCAAGCCTAAAAAGAACAGGAGAGTAAGGTGATGCTACTATAGGGCAGAGAGTAGGCCCAATCGCTGGAATGGAATCATCTATCAGGGAGATACAGACAGTATGAAAGGTATCTTTAAGTTTGCAATATCCTTTAAATCTGCTATACTCAAGCTTGCAAAACAGTTATCTATGTGTGTATATATATACATAATATCTTTACACATATAATATATATTTTATATTTATTTGTATGAATATGTTTGTCTGATTTTTTCCCTTCCCCATGTGATACTCAGCTAAAATGAATGAAATGTAAAATAGGTTTTGATGGGGAAGGCCAGGAATATTAGTTTAAACCAGGACCATTGCCAATGAGATGAAGCCTTGGTTCATGCCAATTGCTTACCAGAAAGATGCTTTAGAGTCCCATAGGGAGGACAAGAAGCAATCCCTGGAGAGGGTGGGGTATTGAGAAACTGTGTTGTGAGAAAGGGACTATAAAATAAACAAGACTGAAGCAAACAAATTTGTTCTGCCTCACTCTTTAGCCCACAAGGTGATCCTGTTGCTAAGATAACATTAAAATGTGTAATTCCGTGTAGTCTTCAAATTTTCTTCAATTTTTATGTATCTGTCCAATAGGGCTGATAATGTCAACCTCATAGGGCTTTGTGGGATTAAATGAAGTGATGTATTTAGTACCTTTGCTTGGCACATAAAAAAATGTCTCAGAGTGTTCTTGTTACCATGATAAGCCTCCACACATGTACACAAACCCATTCTCTGCTCACTCAGTAATAACAGTTTATCCCACACTTTTTATATGCCACGTGGTACTAGGCACAGTAAAGAAGGCAAAGATAAAGCAAACCTTGTCTCAAAGATCCTGGGGATACTTCTTTCTCCCCCACACCCCAGCCTTGGAAATTAAGACACAGAATGCTCTACATTCCTGTTTTGGCTAATGCAAAGAAGTTAGGGCTGTTTTTATTTTATTAACACATTGAAGGAAGGATAAAGCATTTAGAAATGGTGAAATTGGCAGCTTTAAAAAAATTCAAGGACTCTATCAGCATTAGAATGTGAAAACATTTGAGTCATAGGCTTGCTAGGGAGTGAGTGTTTAATAGGTGCCTTTGTAAAATCTCCAAACTAAGCTGTATCATTTTCTATACATGCTTAAATCTCTTAATTACAAAGCAACTTTAATTATACATAAAGTATGCCTCTTCAATCATGTTTTAATCACACATGAAAAAAATTAAATTTATACCAAAGTTATTTTCTGCATTCCAATTCTGATTTTTAAACTCTGGCATATTCCGAACCAAAAAATTGCATTAAGCTAATGTTTATGCTTGCACATAATCCCACACTTTCAAGGCAACACTTAAAATATTCAGAAGAGCTTCATAAGAGGGAGTAGTTTAATTCTGCTGTTGACTCAGAGCCATTGTTCTTCACAGTTACAGCTCCTCTGGCATAGGCTACATATGGTCACTTGTTTTCTCAGTGTACAGAGTGATAATGCATTAACATTCTGGCTGGTGGTAGAGGATACGCTGTGTTTTAGAGAAATATATCAGGGAGGATGTGCTGCCTCTTGGGCGGAAAGGAGGACAAAATCAACGTGGGAGAGCCTGCAGATTGCCTCAGAATAATCCCCGCGGCTTTAACGATGGTGACTGACCTAGGAGCCTGGATTTCAAATATTGGCTGCCTTCGGGTAGGACTTAATACTGACAAGGGTGGTCTTTGGAGACAACTATGGATCGCAGCCATGGAAGGAGATTTTGCCTGCTTCTTCTCTGATGCCATTCAGAAATGCCATTCTGGAGCCTTTGGTTGCCTCTTGCAACACACATTTTATGACCTCACATTTGCTCTGATCACTGCTATGTAGGCCATAGGTTAAAGTGGAGTTTTGGGCTGGTGACTGATGGACTCAGAGGTCCATTAGAAGTACTTAAGTAGTTTCTTGGAGCATGATTTAAGTAGTTTCTTAGGGACTTTGGCCAGGGTTTAGTGAACATGACTTTTCTTTTACCTTTTACAGTTTCCTTTGGCGTATATGAAATGAAGAAAAAGGGCCAAGGGAGATATTGTATCTATTCTTATATCATGAAAGATGTCACCTTTCATCTAGTTTTATTCTAAGTGGAATTGTATCCCAAGAGACATTTCTAGTAAAGCAGGCCCCAAGGGCTTCTCCTTACCTTTCCCAGCTAATCTGGTTTACATCTATGATTGTGAATAAAACAAAACAAAAGAAAACCACTCATACTAGTAGCAGCACCAGAGGGAGCCACTTACACAGTTTTGTCTCAAGCATCAGCAAAGCTAACAATAAGGGTTGAAATGCAGAAATATTAAGATTTTTATTGTATTTTCTAAAAAAGAATGGTAGAGAAGTTGTTGATATGTAAAATCTGTTAGCAGCAATTCCAAATTATGGGACTAGTAGCAACCACTTCATTTCTCCCACTTGAAATATTTGTGAATGGTAATTGCCTGGCTGCAATCCAGAAAGTAAATCATATTTCAAAATGTAAAATTGTATTTGGAGCAAGAGGTATTTTCTCTGGTCCTGTCATTGTCCCTTTGCAGAATACTATTAGCAAGTGTTTGTGTTTGAAACTTATGCCAGTTTACTGTTTTTGTAATGTAAATGATGCTACCAAAAATAAAGATGAAGAATAAAACTCTTTAGAGGCACGTGCCAGTGCTCAAACATATTCTCTCTTTCCCTTCTCTCTGTCTCTGTTACACACACATACATGCACACACACACGTACATATTTGCACTAGTATTTGTCATAAATCAGTAGAGGAAACATTGCTGTAGGGACATCAGGTACGCTTTTCTTTGGGTCCCTTGCAGGAAAGAGAACGTCAGTAACACCTAAATAAAAATAGGCACGTGTCTTTATTAGCACACTGACCTTTTTCATGAAGAAACAGTCAAATGCATACAGTCCTGGGGATACTCTCTTAATTACCACTCCGACAGAATATTTCAGGGAAATGTGTTGATTCCAACAGTCTGTTCTTGGAAGGGAGGTTTCTAGGTCTTCAGTTGTTTTATATTCGCTAGTTGTATCTCAAATCATAAAAACATTGGAAAGGCAGAATGGCTGTAGTTCTTCAAACAAAAGCTCGTTATTCTTAATACTCCTCAGTCCCCCAGCTCTGATAGAATCAGGTAAATCTCATTGTACACAATCACAAGAAAGAATGTTCTATAAAATAAAATGATCTCCACTGGCTCATGTAATGGCACTTCATTGACCTGATTACAATAAAGTCTGCAGTGCATAATGTCGGCAAGGAATGCTTTTTTAGGTTTCTGTCTGTGACAGTCATTCTCTTCAAGAAAGTACTTGATTATTTGTGGTTTGTGCTACAGATGGAAAGGAGAAAATGAGAGTGAAGATTAGTTGCACTTGACTCTGGCAGTATTTATCTTTCTTTCTTTATAGCAGTCTTTCATTCTTGTCCTGCATTGCCACCCAGCCAAACTGCTCCCCTGAAACTGCCTGTATCTAATCTATTTGTGAGGAAAGTGGCTATGGGAGGGGATTCAGGGGCATGCAAAATGACTGATCAAATGTCCTGCCCATGGGACTTCAGGTATACAAATTTGCCTCATGAGGCAAAGGAGCATATATTGTTTATTTTTTGGTGTTTTATCTTTCTATTTATTCATCCATCCATACATCTGTCTATTTAAATTTTTAATATAGTACTTCTCAGTGCAGAAAAAGGTACCATTATTGAGGAATGGATCCACAGGAGTTTTGCCAACTGCCAGAAGTCTGGCAGGCATTGATTAGCACTTCTTCAGGGAGCCTTGGTCCCCAGATGTCTAGAGAAGTGCTGTGCTGGGACAGTGGGTCAATTGGGAAGCTCTGTACCTAAGGATATCAGTTGATCTGTCCATCCCCTGGGCAAGAAGGTAGAAAAATACCTCTTCTCCCTGGGAAGAAGATGAGGGAGAAAGCAATCGTGGTGGTGGTGTGGTAGGCTACCATCAAAGGCATGGAGGGGTTGGTATGAGCTTTGAACAGAGAGGGTGCCCCCAAAGGGCCTCGGTGGCATATCCATACTTCGTTTGCATTGCAATATGACATATTTAAACAGGAAGCCCAGAGAGGAGAGGGGCCTGTAGGACCCGAAATGGTCATTTTCATACTGTTGTCCCCAAGCTGTGTCTGGCAGCAACATGATAACTGTATCACTGGCTTAAACCAGAGGGGAATGCCTGAACATTGATTTGAGTTTGAGAAAGGAGATAGTATATACTACTGTCTTAGTTCATTTGGGCTGCTATGACAAAAATACCATAGGGGGGCAACTGAAACAACATTTTTTTTTTTCCTCATACTTGTGAAGGCTGTAAGCCCAAAATTAAGGTACTAGCAGATTTGGTGTCTGGGGAGATCCTACTTCCTGGTTCATAGACAGTTATCTTCTTGCTGTGTCTTCACATGGCAGAAAGGGGAAGAGACCTCCTTGAGGTCTCTTTTATCAAGGTACTAATTTCATTCATGAGGGCTCCTCCCAATGTTTCCACCTCCAAATATCATCACATTGGGAATTAGGTTTCAACATATGAATTGGGGTGGGGGACCCACAAACATTCAGTTTTTATCAGTACTCTTATTGGTAGTACTCAAGAAGCTAGGCAAGGGCAGGGGACAGGGTGAATAGAAGATCCAGTCCCCTGTCCAGGAATGATGAAGTGGCTATACTTGAACTGGACTAGAGAAGGAGCAATCCCCAGGCAGCTAGGATACCAATGAATTTAAGGGATCAGTGGTCCTTTCTTTGTAATCTTCCCAGAATTACCACTATATTTTGGTTAGCAGAGGACACATGGAGGCTTAATTTGCCTCCTCAAAGGAAATCAGGAGCTTTAGATAAGAAATTAGAAGAACATTGCGTACTGTGTAACTTCTCCATGATTAGTTCTGTCTTCCCCTCTTTATTTTCCTCTTGTGATTAAAAGTAAAACCCTTGAAGGGAAAAAGACCTGAATATTTATGCCTTTAGGGGGAGCAAGGAAGGAAGATTTAGGGAGCAACATCTCACATTGAAGTCAGATTTGTTGGAGCAGGACCACAAAAGGTGGAGTGAGCAGTGTTGAGAAGGCTGAAGGTGTAGGACCTAAAAAGATAAATAAGGAGAATCAGTCTGCCATGGGAATGGATCCTGGGACAGAGAAGTGGAGAGGCCCTAAGACCCGCATATAAAAAAGCTCTATCAAAGAAGTCCACCTGGAACCCCTAAAAAATAAATTGAAATAAGATCTCAAATAAGGTGCAGAAGAAGACCAGCAGCATTGAAGGAGGAAACTGCAAAGTGAGCAAAACTTTTCCTTGGTCTTTGACTCAATGTTTATCAAGCAAAGTCAGAACATTTGGAGCACCTTGAGAACCACATTTGTTTTTCAAGCTAATTGCGATTAAAGGGTGATTTCAAATACTAGATTTAACATTCCTCCAAATAATTATAGTAACTCAATGGTATATGGTTAAATTCTGGACCTTCAAGCAGTGCTTTCAGTGAAACCTCCTTTGTCAACTGCAAAATAGGCAAATTTATAGCTCCCTATTATACAGGGATTGCTATTTAAATCTAATGAGATGGCAGGGTTGGGAGGGGTGATTATTTGAGGCCATTGGCAGGCATTATATCTCTTTCTCTGATTCTTATTTTTTTTTAGTCCTCAACAAGTAATTTAGCAGTATGGAGACAAATCTTGCTTGTTTCTGGAAGAAGGATGGAAAAGAACTTGATGTAGGGGATAGTGCACAGGACTTAAAGTTGCATGATGTGCATATAAATTCTAACTTTGCCATTTGTTGATGATTGGTGGAAGCTGCTTAACCTGGCTGAGTCTCAGTGTTTTTACCTATAAAATGGGAAACATATCCTTGCCTGTTTTGTAGCATAGTTGAATCGAATGAGTCAGAGTCAGAATCTGAAGAGGGATTTTATATACTACTAAGCTCTATATGAATATAGGATGCTGTTGAATATGACAGAGTGGAAGGCACCATCCTATAGAGGAGTCAGGAAGTGGAGGGAATCAGAGCATAGGTCTTTTAGTAAGAAGAGCCTATATATGAATCCAAGCTTTACCATCAAATTATTTAACCTCTCTATGCTTCGGTTTCCTTATTTATAAAGGAAGATAAGGATAGCTCTCCCTTTGGGCCTATTGTAAAGTAATGAAGAATAAAGGAGAATGTACATAAAGTGCTTGGTACAGAGCCTGACACATAAGGGTGCATAAATAAAATAAATATTAGCTATTACTAGGTGTGATTTTTGTGGTTGACTCCACTGAATTTATTTATCTTGGAAATAATAAACCCATGAACTTCACAGAAAGGAATCCTGTAGTCCAAACACTGTATTTCTATATCACATTCACATCAATTTATCTAAGTAATTTATCTAATTTATCTAGGTTTGAAATACCAAAGGACTGAAATCTGTATATTTTACAGCTAACAATGTATAGGAAGTACATTAATTTTTTTTCACTTGGGTGATTTGGTGACCCAGAATTTAGCATTGCATCATTGGTATCTATCTATTATCTATCTATTTAGTTTGGTGGATTGCTGCATCCTTCAGCACTCATCTCTTGTGTCACATGGTCATCAGGAGGGTGAATGAACATCTGTTTGACCACAATGAAAGAATCCTCAGAACACCTCTTTCCCATGCTATGGCCCCAACCATGTTTACTAACGTTGTGAAGCAACAAAATCCAGTGGTTCACAGATGGTTTACAGAAGAGAAGGGCAAGAAGTGTGTCTTTTTTCTCTTTGTCTCTCTTTATCTACTCTCTGCTATTATCTACTTTTTATTTTTCTTTTCTATTCTTTACTTGGCCCTGTCCACATTTTCCCCATCCTTTCTCCTTTTCCCTTTATTATTATCATAGATAATTTTCTTTCAAGGACTATTGTAAATATGATTTATACATTTTGAATACCTATAATTGTTTGCCAATTAGTTTTTTTTTTCCTTATGGTTGCTCATGTCTCTGACAGGCTTGCAAGCAAATACTTAGAAATGTAATGAATGTAAAATTTATTTTTTACCCTATCTTTGTTGACCACTCCTAATTCCCAGCCTCTGCAGTTATTTCCCGAAGCTAATGTAAATGGAGCAGTAGCTAGAGCTGTAGCTAATAGTAAAATCCCACCTTACTTCCTGACAGTGCAAGGACATGAAATAGGTTCATAAAGAGTTCTGGAATTTGGGGATGCAACAAGGTAGTGATAATTTGACTTTTGGTTGGCTTCTGAGGTCCCATTCTTATTTTGCTGTTCTCCCGTTGGTAAATGGATATCTGCCAGGTTCCTTGTAAGTAGATACTTTGACAGGGCATGTGCCCCTGAGCCTTACCTGAGAGACTGAGGTCCTGCTACCTGCTCTCAGCATGCTTCAAGCTAACCCTTCATCTTTGTGATGGTACATGCTTCTTACTTCCTTGTCACCACATCTGCCCTAGCACCTGGTATTTTATTGGCCTTGATTCCTTCCCCAGCCCTGTGCCATGCCCAAGGCTGCACTCTCAAATGTCATTCTGAGCTTTTGCAGCCCATTGTCATCTGTTTCTGTCACTCTATCTAGACTCCATGAAAGGGAGGCACTATGGTCCAAATGCTTGTGTCTCCCCACTCCCACATTTGTATGTTGAAATCCCAGTGCCCAGTGTGATGGTATTAAGAAGTGGGGTCTTTGGGAAATGATTAAGTCATGAATGTGGAGGCCCCAGGAATGGGAGTGGTGACTTTATGAGTCCCCAGAGAGTTCCCTTACTCCTTCCTCCATGTGAGGATACAAGGAGAAGTCTGTGACTTGGAAGAGGGCCCTCACTGAACCAATCTGGCACACTGATTTCAGATTTCCAGTCTCCAGACTGAGAAATTTCTGTTGTTTTTAAACTACCCAGTCTGTGGTATTTTGTTATAATAGCCTGAATAGACTAAGACAGGAGGACTTGTGGGTTTTTTTTGTTCTGTATTCCAAGTATCAAGCAGACTAAGAGTTTAGCCCTGGTGGGTTCTCAGTAAATGTTTGAAAGACTGTTGGACCACTCTGATGCCTCCCCCAGTGGTTTGTTGACATGCTACTGGAAGACTTTCTTTCAACCTCTGATAGTGGGTTTCCATGGACAGTGTAGTAAATGCTGTGTTTGATAAGTGCAAGTGATGATAGGTGATAATGTGACAGGGAGGGGCACCTGAATTCAGTCTCTAAAGAAAAGTAGGAGTTTACCAGTTATTGGGGTCCTGGAATAGGGTATTAAGATAAGTAAAAGCATGGCTTTTTCTAGATCTGTAAGTAGTATGGCATGACAGTGTTGTTGTTTTTTTTTTTACCCCAATTGTCTTTGCCATTTGGCTCCAAAAAGTTTTGCTTTGAACTATAGCAGAGAAAGGGTATTGCTTTTTGAACTGCATGAATCAAGCTTTAGAATCAGATAGAAATGGTTTCTAATCTGGTCTCTTTTTTTGTCCATTTTGTGGTCTCAGTTAACTAACCTCTTTGAGCATCAATATGTTGCTAAGTGTGCAATATGATGGTAGAGGGTAGGCTCAATAAACGTTTGTTGCCTTTCATTCTTTGTTTCTTTTTTTTTTTTTCATTGCCTTTCATTCTTAACTCTGCTTTTCATGGAGAGATATTGGCTTGTTTTCCCAGAAAGTTTGTGATACCTTTTACCAGCAGGTTTTTTTTTTTTTTTTAAGATTTTATTTATTTGAGAGACAGTGAGAGAGGGAGAGAGAAAGAGTACAGAGGGAGTGGGAGAAGGAGAAGCAGACTCCTCGCTAAGTGGAGAGCCTGATGTGGGGCTCGATCCCAGGACCCTGAAATCATGACCTGAGCAGAAGGCAGATGGCAGACATGTAACTGACTGAGCTACCCAGGCGTCCCTTACCAGCAGTTTGATAGACTAATTATTTCAGGTGATATGACTTCTACCCTTTATCTTTTATTCTTATTCTTTATTCTTTTGTAGATTTTTTTCATGATCCAGATCTTAAAACATTAATTTTCATGTCATGGACATACATCTTTGTTGATAAGCCTCTGTAAATACTTTTTCTGTTTATCTTTGCATTTGTTTTTCACTCTACAATTTTTTTCACCAGATTTTTTTTCGTACTTCACCATTTTACTTTTATTTTGTTTTTCTTCTCATATATCCTTATTCCTTAAGATTCACATAAGGTAAAGAATTTAGACCTCAAGATGGGATTCTCTGGAAAAAATAGCTGATAAAAATTCAGTGAAGGGTGAGCATATTTTCATATTATGATTTGGATTGGCTAAGACATGGCATGTTTTTATGAAGATTCCATTGCAATTGAACAATCAGATGTTCATAGAATTTGTGGTAAGCAATCAAGAGATATTTAAACTCAGGACAAAATCCTCCTTAGTGAGAGACAAGAAGGAAAGAGAAGTGTGGTGAGATAGGATTGATAGTGAAAATTGACTAGAATATAAAGTTAGATTGATTCATTCATTTTGTCAAAGATATTTACGGTGCCTGTCTCAGTTTTAGACTCTCGGGCTACAACAGTGAACTAAACAGGCCAAAATCCTTGTGCTCATGGAACTGACATCCTACTTTAGGGGAGATAGACTATAAACAAAATGAATGAGTGATCTTTATAATATGTTCAAAGATGGTAAGTACCATGGAGAAAATAATAAAGCAGAGAAGAGGTGTGGAGAGTGTTGGAGAGGGAAGGTATAATTTTGAATTCAAAATCAGATGGTCAGAGTAAGCCTTACTAACAGGTGATCACTGGAAAAGACTTAAAGGAGGTAAAGGAATAAGCCATATGTGTACTGGGGAGAAGAGCTCTTCTGGTGGAGGGAGCAGTCAGTGCCAAATTCCTACAGTGAGAACATGCCTGGTGTGAACATCAAGGAAGCAGCTAAGGCTGGAGTTGGGAAGTTGTTGGGAGTTGTTGGCATACAGATGGTATTTAAGCCTCGAGACTGGATTAGATCACCAAGAAAGTAAGCAAAAATAAATGCCCAAGATATGCAAATTTATGAACCTTAGGCAAGCTCCTTATCCCTCTGAGTCTCATTTTTCATCTATAAAGTGGAAATAAAAATATTTTCCTCATAGTATGGGAGGATTAAATGAGATAGTGGTTATAGAATATGTGACACTTCACTGGTTTGATTTTATTCTGTTCTTTCGATGATAACACAACCTTTAGAGATGGCACTGAAGGGCCAAAGGAAAAACAGTACACCAAGAAGCACATCTTCCATTCCATGAATTCTTTTCCTTAACTCACATTTCTTTTGTTTTCCAAATTTTTTTTTTTTTAAAGATTTTATTTATTTGGCAAGAGAGACACAGAGAGAGAGGGAACACAAGCAGGGGGAGCAGGAGAGGGAGAAGCAGGCTTCCTGCCGAGCAGGGAGCCCAATGCGGGGCTCGATCCCAGGACTCTGGGATCATGACCTGAGCCGAAGGCAGACGCTTAACGACTGAGCCACCCAGGTGCCCCTGTTTTCCAAATTTCTAAATGATTGATTCAATTGAGAAAATATTGCCTTTGATCACAAAGCAGGTATACCCGTCAGGTATAATCTTGAGAATTTGCCTAAGAAAAGCCATGTAAAAATTTACATGCAAAACACAGTGTTTATTGCTTACGAGGATATCATACCAGGACACGTAAGAATCAAGATCAGAAATGAGGCATGAGGAGATATAAGAAAAGCCAAGTGTTTATTTTGAAGTCTACAAATATGTTCTTGGAATTTCTATAGAATAAATTCTTTTGTTACCATGGATTGAATTTAACATTTCACCTGTCTCTTTTAATTCCACACATGTCCATATCAACATATGCTCTTATAATTGTAAAATTAAGACTTTTGTGACCTTGGGGATCCATTATTTGGAATTGGTACTTTGTGTTATTGTTTTGTTTATTGAAAATGATCTACCTTTTTGTATTAGGTTTTCAATGAGGACATACTCTTTCATGTCACAAGGTATTCCCTGTGGCCACACAAATTACATTGTATTAGTCATTTATGTCATTGAATTTAAATATCCAAAATGTCCAAGAGAGAAAATAAGTTAGAAATAATTTTTTTGATGCATTTTTTTTAAATTGGTCTTCTTCCATTTTAAGACTATAGAATTAGACAATCATGTAAAAGTTCACTAGTTAAAATTATTTAAGATAGTTCTTGATATGGGGACACCTGGGTGACTCAGTCAATTAAGCATTGGACTCCTGATTTCAGCTCAGGTCATGATCTCAGGGTCGTGAGATCCAGCCCTGCTTTGGACTCTGGGCTCAAGGCTCAGCACCGAGTCGGCTTGAGATTCTCTCCCTCTCCCCCATCCCTCTCCCCACACTCTCTTTCTCCCACTCTCTCTCTCAAATAAATAAATTAATCTTTAAAAAAAAGGGAGAGGGAGGAACTCCTGGGTGGCTCAATCGGTTAAGCCTTGGCCTTCAGCTCAGGTCATGATCCCAGGTCCTGGGATTGAGTCCCACATTGGGCTCTTTGCTCAGTGGGGAGCCTCTTTCTCCTTCTGCCTGCTACTCCCCCTGCATGTGCTCTCTCTCTGACAAATAAATAAAATCGTAAAAAAAAATTTAAAAAAAGGGAGAGGGAGAGAATCTCAAGCAGACTTGGAGTGCTGAGCCCTGAGCCCGGAGTCCAGTGCAGGGCTGGATTTCATGACCCTGAGATCATGACCTGAGCCAAAATCAGGAGTCTGAGGCTTAACCAACTGAGCCACCCAGGTGCCCCAATAAAATAAAATCTTTAAAAAAATTTAAAAAAAAGTTCTTGATATGATATTCAACTTAATTCTCTAAATAATCTATTTATATTTATTTTATTTTATTTTATTTATTTATTTTTTTTAAAGATTTTATTTATTTATTTGAGAGAGAGAGAATGAGAGAGAGCACATGAGAGGGGGGAGGGGCAGAGGGAGAAGCAGACTCCCCGCCGAGCAGGGAGCCCGATGCGGGACTCGATCCTAGAACTCCAGGATCATGACTTGAGCCGAAGGCAGTCGCTTAACCAACTGAGCCACCCAGGCGCCCAATCTATTTATATTTAAAAAAAGAATTTTCGTATTTTGCTTAATTATCTGAAACATATAAGCATTTCTAATTTTATGGAAACAGTCTATAAAGTTAGTAATTCATATTTTATCATTATGTAGATTTAAATTCTGTCTTAGAAAATATATATCAAATACTAATTCTAATTCTTTTGGGTTGCTTAGTTTTATATTATACACTACACAGTAATGTAAAAATTTATAACAGTTTGCTTGCAGCAATGACTTGCAATTTTAAAGATATGATGTTGGATCTCTCTATCAGTTATACAGTTCTTTTGCAACTAAGTGGTTCTGCTGCATGGAAATTGCATAACAGATATTATAATACAAACTATGAAGAGAATACACAATATGAAAAATTAAAGTAACTACATTCTTTAGATGCTTCATTTCTTCTTTAATTAAACTTTTTTTGTAAATTTTCTCCCCCTTATGAATTCTCAGATTTTATCCCCACAATTTATTTATTTATTTTAGAGAGAAAGAGAGAGAGAGCAGGGGAGAGGGGCAGAGGGAGATAGAGAATCTCAAGCAGACTCACTGCTGAGCGTGGATCCCAACTTGGGGCTAGATCCCAGGTCCCCAAGATCATGACCTAAGCAGAAATCAAGAGTGGGCAGCTCAACTGATTGAGCCACCCAGGTGCTCCCCCCGATACTGGATGACATAATTATTAACTCATTGTTTTAATGACATAATTTAACAACTAATTACTTGATTTGCACAGTTGTTTCTAGGTTTTTTTCCCCCCTATTGTCAGTAAGAAACATTGTATATGCTTTGCACAGTTGTTTGTTTCTGTAGGGACAATTCTTGATGGGGAATTTTTGGGGTGAGGGATATGCAAATTTTCAATCCTTTGAGAATATATTCCCAGTGTGCCCTCCCTAATGGTGATGGCCACATGTAATCCCTCTGACAAAAGTTCAGTGTGCCCTCTTCAAGACTGGTCATTACATTCTTTTTAATATTAGCCAATCCAGTAGGTGTGATCTCTCTCATTGCCTAAATTGTCAGAACTATGATTATTAATGATCTAAACATTTTAAAATATATTTATTTGCCAAATGAATTCCATCTTTTGAGACTTGTCTAATTTTTCTAATCTATTGTCTGTTTATTCTGTTTATGGGAATATAGATCTCCTTCTTGTTTTTTTTCTTTGACATCAAGCTTAGATTCTGTTACGCCAAGTTACATGCATATTAATCAATATTTTCTTTAGATACCTTTATGTTTTGAGTTTTTTACAATTAAATTTTCATTTCATCTGGAATTTGTTTTGTTGTGAAGTATTAGATAAGGATCTAAATAGCAGTATTGAAGAGCCCATCTTTCCATAGTAATTTGAAATGTTTTCTTTATTATGTACAAAATACTTACATGTACTTGTATCTTCTGGACTTCTTCAGTTTCATTAATCTGTTTATTTGGAGGGGCGCCTGGGTGGCTCAGTTGGTTGGGCGACTGCCTTCGGCTCAGGTCATGATCCTGGAGTCCCGGGATCGAGTCCCGCATCGGGCTCCCTGCTCAGCGGGGAGTCTGCTTCTCCCTCTGACCCTCCTCCCTCTCATGCTCTCTGTCTCTCATTCTCTCTCAAATAAATAAATAAATAAATCTTAAAAAAAAAAATGTTTAAATCTGTTTATTTGGAAAAATGTTACATTGTTTTGATTTATTACATATTTCTAGTACTTTATAATATTGAGCAGTACAGGTCCTGTGTATTAGTCTTATTTTTCAAATATTTTCTTACTGTTTTGTCCACTCTTTCTTCCAGGTGGAATGTAGGCTATTTGTTTAGTTAAAAATAATATTATTGTAATTTTATTAACCAAGTAAATTTTAAATAATCTTTGTACTGTTGAATTTTCAGAATCAGGAACCCAGTTTATCAATTTTTTCAAATCCATTTTTGTTAAAGACTTTTTATTTTGAAACAATCTTAAACTTATGGAAAAGTTGCAAGCAGAATACAAATGCCTATTTTTCTCCTAAGCCATTTGAAAGTAAGTTGCCCATCTCCCCTTCAAAAACTTTAGTGTGCATTTCCTAAAAATAAAGACGTTCTTCTTCCTAATCACACTACAGCCATCAAAATCAGGAAATTATGGTTGATACATGACTTCATCTAATTCTCAGACCCTGTTAGTTTTTGTCAATTTTCCAATAATGTCCTTTATAAATAACAAAAGAATTCAGTTTAGAATCATGTCTTTAGTTGCCACGTCTCTTTAACCTTGTTCTATCTTATATAGTTTCTCAATCTTTTTTTGATGTCATAAACTTAGTACTTTTAAGGAGTAGAGGTAGTCTACTAGTTTGCTAGTCAGCTAGTTTGGATTTGTTTGGCGTTCATTCGTGTTTAGCTTTAAAGCATGCATCTTTGGGAGGAATATCATAGAGGTGATGCTACACTTTTCCCATTGCATCTTCACAGGTGCTGCTTGAGTAAGGTGATGTTTGCCAGTCTTCTTCCCTGTAAAGCTTTTCCTTTTCCCCTTCATAATTAATAATTATTTTGAAGGAGAACCTTAACACTGTGTACATATTCCATTCCCAGCTAACTTTTAATTAATTAACTATATTTTTTATCAGGATGTACTCATGATATTCAATTGTATTTAATGGGTTATGTTACTCTCATTTTTTTTTCTTTTCACGTTCAGATTTTCCTGTATTTTACTAGTGGGAGCACTTTAGGGTGGGTCTTGAGATCCTTTGACATGTCCCTATCATGCTTGGAGCAATGCCTTGCTTTCTGGCGCAGTAAATGTTCCAGGTAGATTTTGTACTTCCACTTCTCCAGTCCTGGAACCAAGCATTTCTCTAAGGAACGCTGTTTCTTTTTATTCCTTTATTATTATTATTATTGTTATCATTATTTTGGTTATTTATACTTCATTTTGTTTCTTTAAGGAAAGATCAGTTTGGGGCAAGTAGGAAGCTAATATCTGGTTTTAGTCCTGCTAGCTTTCTCACCAAATCTAGCAAATATATGTACAGGTTTCCCCTGCTATCCAAAAGTAGAACATTCCTTTGAAAACTTTTGTAAGCTGAAAAGGCATAAAGTGAAGGAGCAGTACCATTAATTGAGTGGAAAAATTTTTGAGTGTTCCCAGATCCCCAAAATAACCTCTTACAGGCTTTTCTGATTCCTTAGGATACATCTTGCTAATGAATACACAAAATAAATTGAGAAATAACACTCAGATTCTCACATAGTTCACCGTGGCTTGGTGCTGGGTGTAGTTCCTAGGGAGGGAGGTTTGGTGTAGCCCCTCTCGCTGCTGCCGTACCTGCTGTCTCTATAATGGCTCACTGCAAAACAACACTCAGTATTATTTTCGCTTTCATTTTTCATAAAAGCAAAAGTCCTCTTCAGATTCCTTTTGGTTAATGAACACAGGTACTAATGTAGGTGTTTCGTAACAGCGAATTGCCATAACATGAACTTTTGAAAAGTGGGGGATACCTGTAATATACAAAATATTTCATATATATATAAATGTTTTTATTTGCACAGCATATTTGGTGACAAATCAATTCTGTAAGGTTTTTTTTTTCCATTTTGGTAAATAATTCTTTTTGCATGAATTTTTTTGATATAAAATAGACTGATTTTTAGAGTAGTTTTAGTACAAAGTTGAGTGGAAGGTACAGAGATTTCCCACATAACCTTGCCCCACATGTGTATAACCTCCCACATTTTTCTTTTTAAATTTTAGAGTGGGGGAGGGATAAAGGGAGAAGGACTCTTAAGCAGGCTCCACACCAACATGGAGTTAGACACAAGGCTGGATCTCACAAACCTGAGATCATGACCTGAGCCGAAATCAAGAGTCACATGCTTAACTGACTGAGCCACCCAGGCTACCCAACCTCCCACATTATTAACATCCTCCACCAGAATGGTACATTTTTTAAAATCAGTGAACTTATGTTGACAAATCATTTTTCCCCCAAATCCATAGTTTACATTAAGATTAATTCTGGGTGTTGTACATTCTATGGGTTTTAACAAATGTGTAATGATGTATATTCGCTATTGTAGTTTCATACAGAATAGTTTTACTGGTTTAAAAATCCTTTGTGCTTTGCCTATTCATTGCTCCCTCCCTCCTAAATTCTGACAACTGTTGATCTTTTTACTGTCTCCATAGTTTTGCTTTTTCAATAAAGTCATATAGTTGAAATCATACAATATGTAGAATTTTCAGATTGTCCTTTTTCACTTAGTAGTATGCATTTAAAATTTTTTCCATGTTTTGATAGCTCATTTCTTTTTAGTGCTGATTATTATTCCATTGTCTGAATATAGCACAGTTTATTTATCCATTCTCCTACTGAAGGGCATCTTGGTTGTTTCCAGGTTTTGGCAAGAATGAACAAGTCTGCTATAAACATTTGTGTGCAGGTTTTTGCATAGATCTAAGTTTTTAATTTCTTTGGATCAATACCACAGAGCATAGTTGCTGGATTGTATGGTAGGAGTATGGTTAGTTTTGTAAGGAACTGACAAACTGTCTTCCAAAGTAGCTGTATTTTGCATTCCCACCAGCCAAAAATGAGAGTTCCTGCTGCTCCACATCTTCAACAGCATTTGGTGTTGTCAGTGTTCTGACTTTGGCCATTCTAATAGGTATGTAGTGGTATCTCATTTTAATTTGCATTTAATTTGTATTTCTCTGCTGATCTATGATGTGGAACATCTTTTCCTGTACTTATTTGCCATGTGTATATCTTCTTTGGTGAGGTGTCTATTAAGGTCTTTGGCCCATTTTTTAACCTGGTTGTTTGTTTTCTTTTTGTTGTCTTTTAAGAGTTTTTTGTGTATTTTGGATAACAGTCCTTTATCAGATGTCTTTTGCAAATATTTTCTCCCAGTCTATAGCTTGTCTTCTGATTCTCTTGACAGTGTGAATGTTCTGCAGAGCAGAAGTTTTTAATTTTAATGAAGTCCAGTTTATGAATCTTTTTCTTTCATAGATTGTGTCTTTGGTGTTGTATTTAAAAAGTAATTACCATACTGAAGGAATGACTGTTTCCTTTTAGAGGAAAATAATATTTAAAAGTCAGGATCTGGGTGCTAGGTGTTACCACTGGAGTGTCACTCCGTCTGGGCTTCTCAATGGACAGAGCTGGGAAATACGTATTTACACAAATTTACATCAGTATTTCTGTATCTTTCTACCTATCTATTTAAAGCAATGAGTTTACATTAACACTTCAAATTCTGATCAAACAGCACAGAATTCATTTTTGTTTTCTCCTTTTCCATATTTGTAAATTTTTCTTTTTTTTTTTTAAAGATTTTATTTATTTATTTGACAGAGAGAGAGCGAGAGAGCGAGCACAATCTGGGAAACAGCAGGCAGAGGGAGAGGGAGAAGCAGGCTTCCAGCCAAGCAAGGAACCTGACGTGGGGCTCTATCTCAGGACCCAAGGGATCATGACCTAAGCTGAAGGCAGACGCCCAACCGACTGAGCGACCTAGGTGCCCCATATTTGTAAATCTCTTACCTGTTAATCAGGAACATGTCTTCTAGCATTTTTAAGATATTTACTCATCTGATCAATTCTCCTGCATGAAACCAGTATCCCACTATTGCCACTACTCCTTCCTCTGAATAGATGCCCTCCTCCTGCCACTTGGGCTCTGACAGTCCTCACTAGGCTCCCCCCTGCATGAACACCCTCCTCATCCAGTTTGGGCCCCAACGGCCCATGTCTGGGCTTGCCCCTCTTTGGATGCCCTCCTCACCTTGCTCATCTCCTGGTTCCCTACACTGGGTTGCCTCCCTGTTAAACTCCTCCTTACCCTGCCAAGGTCTGACACCTTGCTCTTGGCCCTCTTGGATCCATGCCCTGCCCTATGAGTTGCTATCTTTACTCTACCTTACCTCATTACTTGTTTAATAACGAAAATAAGGGGGTGGGAAGAGAGTCAGATCTTTTATGTCCTTCAGTAAAATTTATACTTTGTTGTTAGTTTTCTTGTCCGATTCTTAGCCATCTTATTTTTTTTGTTTGTATTGTGAACATTTATTGTTTATTTTCATCTAATTTTTAGTGTATAGGAAAGTTTTATTTATATGTTGAGTGTTTATAGTATATAAACCAACCAAGTTCTTGAGCTCTTCTATATAGATTTAATCATTTCCAATTTGGGAATTGCAATTTTATCTTTAAATTGTGATCATTTGGCTCCTTCTTCATATGTATTTAATTGAACTTTTCCTGTAACATTAATTTCCATATCGCTTTATGCATAATGGAAGTTTTCTGAAATTGATAAAGATTCTTAGCATTTGGGAGGCTCTTGGTTTAGTCTGTGTAATTTTTATTTGTAGAAAAAAGTTATTTAAATAAAAATGTCCATAAAATTAATTGTTTAGTATTAAGATATTTCTGATTTATATTATGATTAACAGATTATTTTAAAATATACAAATTGATGAAATTTAAAAGAATGAGGGCCTTTTAAAAATATTTAAGAATCAGCTAACATGCTGATTGTTCTTTAAGCTTAGATTTTTTTTCCTTCCAGACTATAGAAGAAGAAAATAAACAATTATAAAGAATTCTAAAATTGTCTCTAATCCAAAATCCAGATGGTGAGACCAGGTATGATGGGAAATTATGGAAATAAAATGATTTATTATTGTTGATTCATATTAGACAACTTTAGGCCTACTTGAATTACTCCATATGTTCTTCCCTCAAGTTTCCGTTCGTTTCCTAAAAATCTTCTAATGTTATCAAAAGCAAAGTAGATTCTAATCTTCATATGCTTTCTTGTGAAATAATACTTGAGCTCTTTGTAGCAGTGGTTTTCAAATTTTAGCATGCATATGAATTATCTGTGTGTGGGGGCTGGGAATTGCATGTTAATCAAACACTCCAGGTGGTTCTAGATCCATGGGCTCCATTTAAGAAACATTGATTTAGAGTGAGACAATGTGTAAGTCAATGTTTCAGCTGGTTCACGTTTCTTCCACTTGGAGACAAACAGAAATCTTTTTTTTCTAGTGAGGACTAGAGAACATCTGTGGTCACAGCTAACTGCATCTATATAATTTACTTCCAAAGACTCTGTTGATGTTCATCATTTCTCTTGGACCAAGAGCTAAGTTCCTTGAATGTTCCTATCCTTTATTAGGTTTTTAGTAAAATGACACCACATAAAGTAGTCTAAAAGGAGTTTCAGAGCTAACTGCTTTTAGTTATTTACCCAATTTTCAGGGTTTAAGAAGCTTTCTTCCAGTCAAGAGTAAGTTCAGAATTACCTGTGAATAGCTACAAAACAGTGGTTGTTCCTTGTAAGCTCCTAAGTATAGCACGTGTGTTGGAGGAAATTATTTGGTCATTTGGTCTAATGCAAAACTGAAAGGGTGGCCTGAAGTTTGCCCAACAATTTAAAATATGTTGGTGTTCAATTCCGCATAACTAATGCTCCAATTTCTCAGTTGGTCCCTTTGCTTTCTGTCACTTCTGAGGAGCAGAACTGTGAAGCTTGAGGCCACTCAGGCTCCAAATTTGTGACAAATCCCCCAGGGCTCACTGGACTGGCAGTAACTTCTCGCAGTTTGATTTCCTTTCAACCACTGAAGTGTTAGGAAAGTAACAACAAAGGCTCCCACGGAAAACAGTTTTGTTTCCTGACTATCCCTCCATAGTCATGACTTACTTCTTTTCTTCCATGGATTTTTTTTTTTGTCAAATAATTTTAATAGTTTTCTCCATATAATATATGGTATGGTTTTCACAAACTGGCATAATCCTTTAACTGTGTTTTGAGTATAAGCCACTATTTCTTACATTCTTCCTCCTATCGCATCATCTGCCATAGAAAAGTTGATTTTATTTTTAAAAATTTCTTTAGCCTTTTAAGCTGTTATTTTCACTTTAAAATATGGTGTTTTATGTTACAAAGTTAGATCTTCTTTTAAAATAGTATAGATATGTATAAAAATCTCATGTTCACTGAAACATTATTTTGTGATATTTCAGCATCAGTTCAATAAAAGAAAGTCATTTTAGGGAAAAATGTAGTCTATGCCATGCATTCAGTCAAGAAAGGAGGCTAACATTTTAAATGAGGGAAAGATATTATGAGGAGAAGATAATGGCTTTGGGGTCAGACCAGTACCAAACTGGTATTGCTCTTTGTAACTATTATCCAGAAACTACTAAACTAAAAGATAAGGACAAACTCAAACAACACATGATCTCCATCACTAGCAATATTGTTCTTACTTTGCTTTTTGTTCTTACTTTTCAGCATGTCTAAATCTCCCTTTTTATTTTTATTATTTTTATTATTTTTTAAAAGATTTATTTATTTATTTTAGAGAGAGACAGAAAGAGAGTGCACGTGCACACGCATGTAAGTGGGGGGGAGGGGCAGAAGGAGAGAATCCCAGGCAGACTTCCCACCAAGCATGGAGGCCATTGAGGAGCTGGATCCCACGATCCATGAGATCATGACCTGTACCAAAACTAAGAACCAGACACTCAACCGACTGAGCCACCCAGGCGCCCCTAAAACTCCCTTTTTAAATCACTTATCAAATCCTAAGTGAACCCAGCACTTACTTAAAAAAAAAAAAAAGAAAGAAATGATTATTATAGAGCATTTGCTAAGAAAAAAATCAATTTTAAATGACCAACATTAAAAGCAAAACAATTTTTCATTGTTATCCAAAATGCTAATGAAAACATCTAGATATATTTCCCAATATTCAAATTATTTCACAGTATTTAGAAGCAAACAAAAGACTGCTATTCATTACACATTTACTCTTTGCTATGGTTAGTTGCTCCCATTCCTTTGCAAATAGCGCATGGCACACATAGGAGTTCAGGAATAAATTTTAATAACTCTGAATTTCCTACCACTCATGACCTATCTCTCATAATTCAAGGATTTCATGCTATAGGGAAGACAAATGGGGAGCATTCTATATTTGTGGCCAGGAGAATTCATTTCTAGGCATGGTTTAACTCTGTGTCCCCGTAATCCTATAATGTATCTACTAGTTATCTGTTTGTGACCCACCCTACCTAGTCCACATTTTGCCTTTCTCTACCTTGTTCTGTGCCCTGAGAGGCTGACCTTGACTTCTATGAGCATTTACCCAGGCTGCCATGACAGCTAGCTTTCTGTTTAATCCAACACATGCAAGTCAATAGCAGGAATGAGGGGTAGTAGGAGAGAGAGTTTGGGTTATTTTTCCACCATTCCTTCCCACCATGTGCCACGGTTTCTAGTAGTGACTGCATCCTCCCATGACTGGCACTTTAGCTGGTCATGGGTCCATGCCTCCTGTACTCCAGTAACAGGAGTTTTTTTGTTTGTTTGTTTTGTTTTTTTAATTCCTCTTGCACTAGGGCAAGAAACAACTTCTTTCAGTTGCTATTCTCCAGGTGTTGAAACATTCCTTTTTGGTTCCCTTCACCCTGTCCATTCTTCTATAAGTGGTCCTTTATTAAAATTCCTTGGTTTGGACTCTGATTCCTGTGTGACTGACATAGCGTGTAATACCAATAAGATATACTATATAACACATTTGATTGTCAAATTCCATTCTTGGATATAGAAATAAGGTGGGAAACCTAAAGAAGATCCTTAAGATATGATCTGTCTAGAAAGTACTTACCTTTTTCTCAGCTCCTGCTTTTTCAGTTCCTGCAGCCAGCTTCTCAGCTGCTGACATCACCTATTACCCCCAAGGCCACTGTGCTTACTGTGGCAATAGCTACTCTTTTACCTTCACTCTTATTATGAGGACCCCATTGCTTACATTGATCAGAAGCCTTTTTTTTTTTTTTTTAAGAGAGGGAGAGGGGAGGGGCAGAGGGAGAGAGAGAATCCTAAGCAGACTCCATGCCAGTGTGGAACATGATGCGGGGCTCTATCTCATGACCCTGAATTCATCACCTAAGCCCAAATCAGGAGTCAGATGTTTACCTGACTGAGCTACCTAGGCGCCCAGATCAGAAGCTTTTTAAGGTGGGATGAGGGAAGATAATGCTTTTTCAGGAACATAAGCGAAAGACAGTGGAAGTTGCAATAAAACATGTGTTGGACTTTATCCAACACTCCTCTTACTATGGACCCTTGATGGATATGACGTTGTTTCTAATCCCAGTTGTGCTCTCTGGTTCTCAGCCTATAGCTGGCTTTTCCTACTCTGACTAGACTCTTTATTTAGCTTATTGGACTTACTTTCCTCTTGTTTGGCTACTCATTTTAGATACCCTTTAAATCTTACCCCCAGACTACAATATGTCAAGTGTCACTCAGGAGCTACCATCTTTGTCTCCTCCAATGCTGTTCCTGCCACTATCAGTCTTGGTTTGGCCTCTGCTAAGCCCTTTACTTTGCTCAACACCAACCTTACCCTTCACACCTTCCTCCAACCCCACCACACACCCTTGTGCCGCCATCTTGCTGCTGCTTGGTTTGCCATCTTTGCCTTCCTTGACTCAGCCTTCCCTATTCAACCACTGCCAATATCATCACTGCCAACTCTGTATTTTCGACCAACTGCTAGTTGAATAGTTTGATTCCTTCTCTATTTCAGCCCTTACACTGAGCTCCCAAATATCTAGTCCCCACAGACGATGAAGTTTGGTATTTTGGACTTCGTTTTTAACACCACAGACTTAATATAAAGAGAGGAGTCTAGTCCTCAAGGATTCATTAGTTCGAGGATTACAGCAGCTGCATATGAATATACTTTTCTCTTGAGCAAGTAGGAATACACCTTTGATCACTTGGTTATCTTGAGATAAATTTCATTTTAACGGTGTTGTTTTATTTTTTTCTTCCTTTGGACTCTATTTCCAAACCCAAACTCTATTTATTTGACAATGGAGAAAATCTTATATCCTGGATTCATAAATGTTTTGTGCAGTAAAGTTTCTATAGCAGAAATCCAATTTCCTGGTTAAGATAAGAGTAGAGTTTAAATAAGGTAATGAAAAAAATTGAGTCTTATACATGTTGTCTTTCCTATTAAAACTATATAAAAAATTATCACAAATTACATCTTTATCTCCTAAGCTCCAATTTGTGATAATGACTTGTTTATTGGGATTCTAGTAAGAAATGATGGGTTAAATTACCTCCTTATCAACTCTGCAGTGTTGATTTGGTTATTTTCCCCTCACCTTTTCTCTGACACTACTGATTTCCATCAAATTACAAAATAATAAAAAACCTTTAAAAAAACCACAATGAAATGAAGGAAAGAACCAAATAAGAGATCTACCAACTTTCTTCAGAAAAGTTTCCCCAGATTCTGGGCTATACCACTTGTCCTGGGATCACAGATCCAGTATGCAGTCTTTCTTGAGCAGTGATAATATAAAATTCTTATTTAAAAATAAAATTAGCATGATCCTGAGATCTCTTAATAATTAGGAATAATTGAGAAAAAAATTTATTTCTTTTTATAGTTTTATTTTCAAAGTTTAGGGTTACCATCTTTAAGAAAGTCATATACAAACTGAATTATTTAGGGACCATTAAAAATGACTAAAGAATTTGAAAATGGGACCTCTGAAGAAAGCTTAAAGGAATTAGAATTATTCAGTAGAGAGAAAAGATGAAGGTACACTTGCCTTTAGGGAGTTAATGAGCACTAAATGTTCCTTTTTCTTCCTTGAATATTAAGAGGAAACAGTGAGTAATATATGTCAGTAAGAAAAGTAAAAGCCATAGTTTCTATGTAAACATTTTAGGATTCTCTTTTCTGAAATTCTTCAAAAATAGACTTACCTGGAAAATTTTTCCAGCATTTCCCAATTTACATTCAGTAGAAACAGTTTTTCAGTTATACTTATTTTTCTAAGGTTTCCTTGGTCAAAGATATTTGGGAAATGTTGCATATTATATTCTCTTCTTGGATATTAGCAATACACATTAGCATATTGCAGGCTCTGAGAAGCCCTGGAAAGGTAGGAACTTCTCGAAGTCTGTTTAATGTGTAGGCAACAAAGTTTACTCCCACCCCCCATAGTACACATCACATTCTTTAGTTTCCTCTTAAAGAAGAGCTGTTTAGGAAACACTGGTTTAAAGCCTGGAGAATGAATTTCCAAACCTGTTGAGGTCCACTGTTGACTTTTAAGATTGTATTAAGAAATGGTTATGAACTTATGGAATTTAATCCAAGGGATGAATGGGAGTTAAATAAGAAATATGTAGGAAGTTGTACAAAGGAAACTATACAAAGGAATTACCTTGAGTTTGAGTAAATGCTTTATGCTTCTATTCCCATGAAATATGTGTACCAGGATGTAAACACAAGGAAAAATGTACTGGTTCCACATATTTGGAGAACCTGAGGTTTATTTTATACTGTTAAAAGTATTCTTCATGCACCTGCAAAATAATGTATATGAAGTGTATGTTAAATCTATTAAACTCCCAGGCCATGACGTAAAAGCCTGGATGCCTTCTGCATTAATCTTAGTATTCTGAAATAAACCTCAAGAAATTTTTATTATAGAAAGTCGAGGTGTATCTTAGCCCTTTTAACTTCAAAATCATGACACTTGCATTCAAATTATGTAAAAATATGTGTAAACAGCAATTAACTTAAATTTGGAGGAATGAAAGTGTCCTTGTAGGTTGGAAAAATGCCAACAACATTTGGGAGCTTAATTCTGTTACCGGGTTTCCCCCATGCAATGATTTGTGTTGAGTACATTGTCAATTTACTCTTGCTTTTAAAATCATTAAATATTGAAAATCGTAATGCTATAAAGAACTAGAAAGGATTTTGAGTGTATGAAGAGTATTGAATTATTGTAGTTGTATTTAATGTTTGTTGAATGGTTATTTTTCCCTTTGAAATACTAATCCTATCCCATCTAATTCTTTCTAATTATTTTCATTCTAGTGTTAACTTGGTTTAGTCCCTCCTTTAATAAAGTAGATTACATTTTTCTTGTATCCAACTAAAAATGATGTGTGACGTTCGAAGTGTGTAATCCAAGGAAGGATAGACTCCTATAGACTAATTTTTATAACTGTACTTTGTTACCACATAAATGACTGTGTACGGATGTCTGTGTTTCATTTCAGTTTTCTTGTATATATCCAGTAATTAATGAGTCTTAACATTAGACTCAAAACAACTGTAAAATATTATTTTCATGATTATATTGAAACTTAAAAAATTACATTATTTTTGTTTTTAAGATTTTATTTATTCGTTTGTCAGAGAAAGAGAGAGAGCGCACAAGCAGGAGGAGCAAGAGGCTGAGCAGGGAGCCCGATGCAGACTCCATCCCAGGATTCCGAGATCATGACCTGAGCTGAAGGCAGACGCTTAACTGACTGAGCCACCCAGGTGTCCCCAAAATTACATGCTTTTTGAAAGGTGCTTGATTCATTCTGTTAAAGTTCTACAAGATTTCATGATAAGCACTATGGGAGACAGTGTAGCCAAGAGATCCTGAATCTAGGGGTATTAATAACTTGGCAACTTGGCTACTAGTAGTAGTTATACATCTTTTAAAATTTACAGTCTGCCAGATTAATTATAGTATGACTTGGTTGAACCCCTAAGACACCCACACCCACACACACATGCACACACACATATATCTTTGATTAAGCCAGCAGCCTTCAGTAGTAACAAAATATGACTTTATAACTCTATATAACGAGTTTAGAAGAAGTGATAGAGTGGTTGGAAGTCAGTGTATAATAAAGCATTTGCATCACTTATCTTTCTAGGGGAGGCAATTAGCTGTATATTTTAAAGTGGAAACAAAAGATTTAAAATTGAATGCCAAATTTTAGTCTTTTCCCTTTGATAACATAGTATTCATGAAAAGATAAATTGAAGCTTTTTCTGACTAAATTATTACTTTTTGAAAATGTGCTTTACTCCCATTACTGTGTTACACAACTTTATCATGATTTCCACTGCTTTGAGATTTTTCTAAGCATTGTTTTCTGATTAGGAAAGCATTTAATGAGAAGGAAGAAAAGAGTAAGCAACATATATTTGTATTTGCAATATCCGTTAGTTTTGTCTTCAAGTTTGTATAGATCACGTGGTTGACTATTTAGAACTACTGTATATTTGCTGGTTTACAGCAGATTTTTTAAGTTTACTTTTAGACTTGAACTTTGGATATTTAATTTCCAAATTTCATCAGTATTTACTTTTCTCAATTTGTGAATTTCCATTGCCTTTAGGAGGAAAAAAAGTGTAAACATTAGCATTAGGTTAGAATTTTTTCTAGTGAACAATTTCATTGTATTTTCTCAGTGGAAAGACTATTATGCAAGTTAAACTCATAACCTTTAAGTATTGAAAATTATAATGCTATAAAGAACTAGAAGGGATCAAATTCTTTCAAGTAATGCAATTTTGAAATAGATCATTTATACCTACTCACACTTATTCATTGACAGCATGTCACTCTGTAAATAACAATTCACTTAACTGACCAGTGAACATACTTCCTTGGGTAATAAGCTATATATGATTGTATTGACGCTGGTATTTATTTGCTCATAATTTATGTTCTGGTTTATTTTTGGTGATATCGCTATATATTTTTAACTTGAAAAAATCTTCAAAAAATATAGTTTGAAAGTATAGCACATACAGGCACCTTTTTTTTTTTTTTTTTTTAAGATTTTATTTATTTATTTGACAGAGAGAGAGAGACATAGTGAGAGCAGGAACACAAGCAGGGGGAGTGGGGGAGGGAGAAGCAGGCTTCCCGCGGAGCAGGGAGCCCGATGTGGGACTCGATCCCAGAACCCTGGGATCATGACCTGAGCCGAAGGCAGACGCTTAACGATTGAGCCACCCAGGCGCCCCACATACAGGCACCTTTTAAAAAGCCTTGGCAACAGGGCGCCTGGGTGGCTCAGTCGTTAAGCGTCTGCCTTCGGCTCAGGTCATGATCCCAGGGTCATGGGATCGAGTCCCACATCGGGCTCCCTGCTCAGTGGGGAGCCTGCTTCTCCCTCTCCCACTCTCCCTGCTTGTGTTCCCTCTCTCGCTGTCTCTCTCCCTCTGTTGAAAAAAAAAAAAAAATTTTTAAAAAAAAAAAAAAAAAGCCTTGGCAACATTACAATATGAAGATTGTAGAAATTCAGAATTACAGTCATGTTTATGAAACTCTGACGTAAAACAGCTTTCCAGAAAGTTCAGTATCTGCTTTTTTAAGGTTATTATAGAATCCATTTCATATTTGATATTGTGTTGTATGCCTAGATAAAACGATTGATAGATTTCTGTGGCTACCTGTCAGTATAACAGGAGAGCAGGTAATGCTGCTCATCAGAATGGATAGGCTCTAATATCCATAAAATGGAAGATAAAACTTAGGCTCCTGCTTGAATTAAATGAGCCACTGATGTAATTTCATGCAAGCCTGTATACATTTATTCCACCTTTACTTCTGCCATTCTTTTCTTCCAGTCTTGACAAGGTAACTTTTGCATAGTTGATTTATGATCTGGATATTACAACTGTTACTTTAAGTGCAGATATGTAGATTTTGGACTTTAAAAACTGCCTGCCCCTGATTCTTATCATTTTGCAAAAGTAAAATTAAAGACCAAAAAGTATATGTTCTTTTTTTACTTTCTTCAATTTGGTTGCCTTAATGAAAATGGATAATGATCAAAAAGGTTCAAATTTGAAAATACCCTTATTATATTATTTTATTCTTTATATTCCTTGCCTTCAAAGGCTAGATGTTCACAATGACAGGCTGCAGGATCATACTGAGATAATTAATTCATTTTTCATATATATACATATATATTACATTTTATAGTTCTTTAAAATTATAAAAACCTGTTTTTGGTGTTTTATTCTGCTGCTTTAGAAATGCAAGCTCTAAGGAAATAGATAAAAATGTATTTTTACATTTTTGATATGAAGAATCATCATGGTTTTTTGTTAATCAGTACCTTTTCTTTTATCTGATGTTGTGGTAGAATAATCTGTTCATATGTATGACATTCCAGGTTAATTAAAGCTTAATTCCCAGGCCCAAAACACTCTTCAAGGAAGGCGTACAGGTTTCAAATTATAGAAGCAAAACCTGAGACTAGGAGAGATTAGGTCATTTGCCAATGATCACACAGCTAGTAATTGGCTAAACGGACTCCAATTCTAAGCTTGTTGCCCTCCCCGTGTGGTGAGCTCAGTCGTTACCCTTTGCACTAATACACTAACGCTTTTAGAACCTGCTGAGGTATGTTAGACAGTTTCCTTCCATACTAAATGGATTCATATGGTTAAACCTTTGCATTGTGCCTTTTATAGATCAGCAGCCTTCTTCCCCATTCTTGGTTGACTCCACTAGGGTTTATTTTCTTTATGCTTGCCCCAGGGCAGCTGAGCACTGTGGGAGGAAATAAAAAAACAGGGAAGTTTGGGAACACTTTAAATTCACACTGACCAACTACAGCTGAGCCCTCAGCACAATCCAGCAATTCTGCTGCCTTTCTCTGGTCTCCCCCTCTGTGTAATGAGAAGTTCAACTTTTCTGCCTTCAGCAGACATTTGATTTATTCACCTCTCCCTTACTATGAGCAGAGGACTCCTCTTTCTGCTTTACAGAGAGAAGAAAAGAAAACATAGAAATTCGGTCAACTTTCTTGCCAGCATTCACATTCAAATTTTCTTATTGCTGCATTAAAATGAAAGTCGTACTTTGTTGAATACTTACAGTAGGTAAACTTTGTTCTAGAGGTTGTGTACAGATATGAATAAGCCAAACTGGTTTCTTGGTCTCATGAAGCTATCATTCTATAGTAGAGACAGACAGTAAACTCATACACAAGTTAAATATAAATGGTAATTAAAAAAAAAAGTTCTTGGAAGAGAATAAAGCAGGTGATATGAAACACAGTGACTGGGATGGGAAAAGGCAGCATTTACGAGGGTGGAAAGGGAAGATACCTTTTGGGATGCAAAAAACACGGTGATTAAGAACATAGACCGAGATCTGGATTCTACCACTTATAAGCCACATAACCTTGAGCAAGTTACTTAAACTGTTTCTGGGTTTCCTCATTTGTAAAGTTGGAACTTTGACAAGACCTTTATAAAGGGGTTAATGTGAAGATTAAATATATGCAATGTGTTTAGGATAGTGCCTGCATTATAGGAAATGCTCAATGACTGTATCTGTCAAATATCACTTAACATACTCAAAAGGTTCATTTGAAGAGGGTGTAAGGAAGGGGCCATTTACAGAGGTATGGGCTTAGCTTAGAGAACCAGCAGGAGACGGCAAATCACCCAGGTAATGGCAACCGTGGGAAGCCATTAATTATTACTTTTAAGTCTGAAGAGACAAAGAAAAATACTGGTGTTATTTACCAGAGCCTGGTGGGAAGGAGCAGTAGCTATGGTAAAGAGGATTCCCCCCTCCCCCAACATGTGCTGTGATCATGGGGAAACTTGGCTATGGTCTAAAGAGTGGCTTGTCAGGGGAGAACCTGGGGAGGGGGAGTGTGGGTAATACCCTGACCTCTCTTTTCCTGTTCTCCAGCCTTTCAGCAGTGCTTATTATCAGGGCACTCTAGCAGAGTAAGGGAGTAGGAAGTAAGAAATAAGGGAGTCTAGGTGGTAGTCAGTGGAGGTCATCCTTCCAAGGCACAGAGGAAGGAAGAGAAGGGGCAACAGTAGGCAGTCAGATATCCTCAGATATTTGACGTGAGTCAGGTCATTCAGAGATCAGGGGGGATAGTGCCAGAAAGAGAGGACATCAATGCCCTGAAGCAAGTCTGCTGCATGTTGTTGTGAAGATTGTGTTCCACATAACCCTTGCGGCTGGTATTCTTAGAGGCTGTGTCCTCAAAAACAGAGAGATGAGTGTGGTTTGAATGAAATAAATAAGAGATATGGAGGGAGAGATGCCACTGGAGAAATAGGCAGGACCAGGTCATCTGGGTCTTTATAGGTCATGCTAAGAAGTTTGAATTTTACTTTATATGTTATGAGACGATCCTAAGGATTTTCAATGAGAAAGTGGTTTGATCTGATCTGTATTTATCAAAGACAACTTTGGATACTACCTGGAGATTGAATTGTGGGCTTGCAGGTGTAGAAGCAGGGAGGTAGTCACCATAAACTCGGTGAGAGATGGTGGCTTAGACTAGAGTGGAGGTCGTGGGGAGAGAAGTGGACTGAATCTGGATGTTTCCAAGTAAAGCCCATAAGGCTTTCTGGTTGACTGAATATGGGAGGAGTTAGAAATGATGAAAAAAGAGGAATCGGGGATGGTTCCAGGTCTTTGGTTTAAGCAGCTAGGTGTATGAGATTGGCATTTACCAAGAGTTAAAACCTGAATGTAGAAGAAATATATGTGTTTTGCATGTATGTGTTGGGGGTGGGGGGATGTTGGAGGGGGTGATAGTGGTAATTGCAGAATCAAGAGTTCTGAGGTGTCTATGAGGCAAGCAAGTAGACATATTTGTCAGTGGCAAATTAAGGCCTCAAATGCACATTAAGTGTCATCAGCATGTCAATGGTATTTAAAGCTATGAAGAGTATAGTTAAAGAAGAGGATTAAGATTTGAGCCCTGGGGTCTGCCTCAATGTTGAGAGATCCAAGATAGGTGTAAACAGCATAGAAGAGTGAGAAGAAGCTGAAGTAGGAAGGAAAGGAAGGAAGGTCGGAAGATAGGAAGGAAACCAGGAGTGTTTATGACATGTAAATATATATATATATATAAAAGAAAGTGTTTCAAGAAAGATGGAGTGATACCCTGTGTCCCGTGGAGCTGGATATGTCACCTCCTGCTTTCAGTCTCAGGAAGCTTACCCTGAAGATAATTCTTTTTCTGTATCATGTATCTTCTGCTCTATATTGGATCCTTCCAATCATCACTTAAGTATATTCAAATATTTCCTCTCTTAAAAACAAAAACCAAACCAAACCAGAAACCGCAAATCTCTACCCAAACTCCCGATCCAACAACTTCCCCATCCCTCAGTATTGTAGTCATTTTCAAGAGCTGTCCAAACTCTCAGTTTCCCGTTCTTTTTCACCTAGGCTGTTCTTAATCCACTTAATTCAGCTGTGATTCTTTTGGTAGCAAGTTACAAAATGCCCATCTAAAAGTGACTTAAAAATGAAGATTTACTTTTCTATGTAAGACTACATGTTTAATTCAACAATTCAGGGATGTCGAGGCTTTGTGATCTTTTTGGTTTTTCCCCCATGGGTACAAGGCAGCTACAGCATTTCTAAGGGTATGTCCTCACATAGGACATAAGAAATGTTTCACATTTCATTAAGGAAGAAAAACCTTTCAAGAAGCCACCAGCAGAGGGCACTCAGGTTCCAGCGGTCATGCTAGAACACATTGTCTAGCTGCAAGGGAGGCTGGTAAAGCGGGGCTCCAGGATTTTTAGCCTCAGTGGTGGGAGGCAGGCTCTATCAACAAGAAAGAAGAGAAAAACGACTGTTAGGTAGGCAACAGAAAGCTGTCTGCCACACTACTCCAATATTGCTTTTCTCCACCAAAAGAGCTCTCACATCAATTAATGATAGCAGCTCCATTGTGATTTGTAGTTTTTACTTTACTTGACCTCCCTTCTTTTTGGAAAAAAGCTTCTTCTTTTGGATTCAAGGGCACACTCTCTGCATTCCTTCCTTACTGTCTTCTTCTCAGTGTCCCATTGTTCTTAGGATAAACCCAAATCCCTATCTTAGCCTACCAGCCCATGCATGTTTCAGGACTAGATCCCCTGCCATCCCTACTCTGCCAAACACCATATCTCTCCATGACTTCTGCCCTCCAGCCACATAGATCTTCTTTCAGACACTTGAACTAAGCACTGCCCCACCAACCCCAACCTTAGAGCCTTCCTACATGCAGTTTGGTCTTTTTCCCTGGAATTCTTACTATCCCTTCATCTAGTTTATGCCTGTCTTCCAATTTCAGTTCAAAAGTCACTTCATCAATGAATTATTTCCTAATTCGCTCCAACTGACCTGCCCCTTTTTGCCCCCTCTTTCAATATTATAGTTTGTGTACTTTTCTTAATGTCTGTCTCCTCCACTAAATTACTTGATCTTATAGCAGTGTCTGTTTTGTTCGCCACTTTATTCTCTCTTTTTTTTTTTAAGATTTTATTTATTTATTTGAGAGAGAGAAAGAGATAGAGAGAGTACGATCAGGGGCTTGGGGGTGGAGGAGAAGCAGATTTCCCACCGAGCTGGGAGCCCGATGCAGGACTCGATCCCAGGCCTCTGGGATCATGATCTGAGCCAAAGGTAGACGCTTAACCGACTGAGCCACCCAGGCACCTTGACACCACTTTATTCTTAATGCTCAGCTCATTGCATAACTCAGTTAACTACTATATAGTTGTTTAGTGAGTGAATGAACAAATTTCATATCTTTCAATTAAACACACCCACAATTCTTCTTTCTTTTTTCCACTTTCCTGGGGATTAAGCAGATCCCCAAGTCCTTTCAGGTGTGTGTGTGTGTGTGTGTGTGTGTGTGTGTGTGTGTGTGTTCTCACATGTATGTATATGAATGTCATAGCAAATAGGCTTGCAAAGAAGTATTAACAACTCTCTTGTAACTAATGCACAAATTTTGTGACATTTATTTGGTTAATCAGATCTTACATGCTAGTTTTCTGGTTCTTGAGTTTGTTATGGTAAGGAGTGATTAACAAATAGGCGGCTTCTAGATCAGTGAGATATTATTTAATTTCTTATTGAGAATAAGATCATGGGATATTACGGCAGAGTTTTCTTTCCTCGCATTTTTTTTTCTCATAACTGAAATATTCTGAAGAAATTACTGTCTGATTGCATTTAAAGAAGAAAAATAAAACTATTACCATTACTATATTTATGAAAATTTTATGCTATAATGATAAGCCATATACAGACCCATTTCAAGAGAGTCCTTATAATAGGTTTGAGTGAGAGCAAGTCCTAAATAATTTGGAGTTAAATACTATAATAGCACTCTTTGTAAAGGTGTCACATACATATTTTAATTTTATTTAAAAAGCAATTATAATTATCCAGGGTTATTGGGAATTTTTGAGCTTTTATTTAAAATAAAAATATTATATGGGAGGCAATTATTTTTCTAGCATATGTGGATGAAAGTTGGCAACACAGAATTATTTTTTGCAATGAGAATTCTTAAATACATACCTTAAACAGTAATTTTAAAAATCAATATTTATTAATTAACACATATTTAGAAAACTACTAATGTAGACTAGGTACTGTAGCAATAAGTGTTGATTACAAAAATCAGAGTTGGAATACTTTTACAAATCATGTAGGAATTTTTATGTGATATAATTACCCTTTGGACTTATAACAGTGTATTATAGGTATTCTTAGTTATTTGTGAAATATTCCTAAGATTGCCAAAAGCAGACCAAAGGAAAGAAACAAACAATATTGAATTAAAGGATCCAACTTGTTTCTTAACTAAGACAACCAATGTGGCCTCCAGAAAGTTAAGGGGGCTTAGTGCTTAGTTGAGGAGAGCAGACACATATAAAAATGACAAAAAATATGGAATAGTCAAAGAAAGAATTCTCTAATCCTTTTCTTTTCAAACACTGGCATCCCTTCCTCTTGTACCAATTCAACTAATTAAGATTGAAATACTAAAATGTTGGGTCATGTGACCCAAATATTACCTCAGAGCTCAAGAACCCCAGGCACAATTTATTGATTTTTTCCTGGGAACCAGTAGAGGTAGAAGTACTTATCGTTAGGGTCAACAATTGGCTGTTTGTTTGGTTTTTTTTTTTTTACATTTATATTGTTTGCCAAAAGTTAGATGTAGTCTAACTTGCAGAATTTCTATTTTCCTGGCCCGGACGAAAGTTGGATCTACAAAGGGTAAATAAATTTTAATTTAGTTGTAATCAGTTTTCAACATATGATCTGAGAATCCCTCAGAATTCCTGATATCCTTTCAACTACATAGCTGTGGGTGGCCAGCTTTTTTTCTAATATATCAAGGAAAACAATGTATCACAGCAGATTGAATGTAGAGGCATATAGGGTAATACAGCTGTCTTACATTAAGCCCAACATTAAAGATACTTAGAAAAGTGTAAACCAATACTACTCTTCTCACTGAATGTTTTTGTTTTTGAAAATATCATTATTTTATATAAAATATATTGTTAATATTAATATGCAATAGATTCATTATTGTTATTTAAAGATAAAGAAATACATAAATATTATACATTTTTCAAATTTAATTTCTATTATGGTAAATATCCATACACTTATCCTAAATATGGAAAAAACTCTTTGGAGTACGGGCATACCTCATTTTATTGCACTTCGCTTTATTGCATTGTGCAGATATTGCATTTTTTACAAATTGAAGGTTTTTGGCAACCCTGCGTCAAGCAAGTTTATCTGCACCATTTTTCCAACAGCATTTGTTCACTTCATGTCTCTGTGTCATATTTTGGTAATTCTCATAATATTTCATACTTTTTCATAATTATATTTGTTATGGTAAACTGTGATCAGTGATCTTTGATGTTAATATTGTACTTGTTTGGGGGACCATACAAGATGGTGAACTTGGTAAATGTGTGTATTCTGACTATGCTACCAACTGGCTGTTCCCCTGTCTCTCTCCCACTCTGTGGGCCTCTCTACATCCTAAGACACAACAATATTGAGATTAGGCTGGTTAATAACTCTACGATGATCTCTAAGTGTTCAGGTGAAAGGAAAGGTGCCCCTTCTCTCATTCCAAACCAAAAGCTAGAAATGATCAAGCTTAGTGAGGAAGGCATGTTGAAAGCTAAGATCGGCTAAAAGCTAGATCCTTGTACCAGTTAGTCAAGCTGTGAATGCAAAGGAAGAGTTATTGAAGGAAATTAAAAGTGTTACTCCAGCGAACACATGAACGGTAAAGAAGCAGAATATTTTACTGCTGATATGGAGAAAGTTTTAGAGGTCTGGATGGAAGATGAAGCTAGCTGTAACATTCCCTTAAAACCAAAGCCTAATCCAGAGTAAGGCTCTAACTCTCTTCAGTCTGTGAAGGCTGGGAGAGGTGAGGAAGCTGGGGAGGAAAAGTTTGAAGAGATTGGTTCGTGAGATTGAAGGAAGGAAGTCATCTCCATCACATAAAGTTCAAGGTGAAGCAGCAAGTGCTGATGTAGAATTGTAGCAAGTTGTCCAGAAGATCTAGCTGAGATAATTCATGGAGGTGGCAACCCTAAACAACAGATTTTCAATGTAGATGAAACAACTTTCTATTGGAAGAAGGGGCCATCTGGGAATTTCATAGCTGGAGAGCAGTATATTCTCACTTCAAAGCTTCAAAGGACAGGCTGAGTCACTTGTTAGGGCCTAATGCAGCTGGTGACGTTAAGTTGAAGCTAATGCTTATTTACTATTTTGAAAATTTTAGGGCCATTAAGAATTATGCTAAATCTACTCTGCCTGTGCTTTATAAATGGAACAATGCAGCCTGGATGACAGCGCATTTCTTTACAATGTGGTTTACTGAATATTTTAAGCCTACCGTTGAGACCTACTGCTCAGAAAAAAAGATTCCTTTCCAAATATTATTGCTCATTAACTGTGGTCTTCCAAGAGCTCTTATGGAGATATGCAATTAGATTAATGTTGCTTTCAAGCCTGCTAACACAACATCCTTTCTGCAGTTCATGAATAAAGGAGTAATTTTGACTTTCAAATCTTATTATTTAAGAAATTCATTTTGTTAGGCTATAGCTGCCATAGATGGTGATTCCTCTGAAGGATCTGGGGAAGGTAAATTGAAAACATTCTAGAAGGGATTCACCATTCTAGATGCCATTAAGAGCATTTGTGATTCATGGGAAGAGGTCAAAATATCAACATTAACAGAGTTAATGTTCTTCCAGGGTTTGGAAGAAGTTGATTCCAACATTTATGGATGACTTTGAGGGATTTAAGACTTTAGTGAAAGAAGTCACTGCACATGTAATATAAATAGCAAGAGAACTGGAATTAGAAGTGGAGCCTGAAGATGTGACTTAATGCTGCAATCTCATGATAAAATCTTAATGGATGAGTAGTTGCTTCTTATGGATGAGTAAAGAAAGTGGTATCTGGAGATGGAAACTACTCCTGGTGAAGATGCTGTGAAGATTGTTGAAATAACAGCAAAGGATTTAGAATATTACATAAAAGTAGTTGATAAAGCAGTGACAGGGTTTCAGAGGATTGACTCTAATTTTGAAGAAGTTCAACTATGGGTAAAGTGCTATCAAACAGCTTCACATGCTACAGATAAATTGTTTGTGGAAGGATTTGTCAATCAATGTGGCAGACTTCATTGTTGTCTTATTTATTTTATTTTATTTTATTATGTTATGTTAATCACCATACATTACATCATTAGTTTTTGATGTAGTGTTCCATGATTCATTGTTTGCATATAACACCCAGTGCTCCATTCAGTATGTGCCCTCTTTAATACCCGTCACCAGGCTAACCCATCCCCCCACCTCCCCCCCCCAGAACCCTCAGTTTGTTTCTCAGAGTCCATAGTCTCTCATGGTTTGTCTCCCCCTCTGATTCCCCCCTTCCTTTTTCCCTTCCTGCTATCTTCTTCTTCTTCTTCTTTTTTTTTAACATATAATGTATTATTTGTTTCAGAGGTACAGGTCTGTGATTCAACAGTCTTACACAATTCACAGCGCTCACCATAGCACATACCCTCCCCAATGTCTATCACCCAGCCACCCTATCCCTCCCACCCCCCACCACTCCAGCAACCCTCAGTTTGTTTCGTAAGATTAAGAATTCCTCATATCAGTGAGGTCATATGATACATGTCTTTCTCTGATTGACTTATCTCACTCAGCATAAATCCCTCCAGTTCCATCCACCTCGTTGCAAATGGCAAGATTTTATTCCTTTTGATGGCTGCATAATATTCCATTGTATATATACACCACATCTTTATCCATTCATCTGTCAATGGACATCTTGGCTCTTTCCAAAGTTTGGCTATTGTGGACATTGCTACTGTAAACATTGGGGTGCATGTACCCCTTCAGATCCCTACATTTGTATCTTTGGGGTGAATACCCAGTAGTGCGATTGCTGGGTCATATGGTAGCTCTGTTTTCAACTTTTTGAGGAACCTCCATACTGTTTTCCAGAGTGGCTGCACCAGCTTGCATTCCCACCAACAGTGTAGGAGGGTTCCCCTTTCTCCGCATCCCTGCCGACACCTGTCCTTTCCTGACTTGTTAATTTTAGCCATTCTGACTGGTGTGAGGTGGTATCTCATTGAGGTTTTGATTTGGATTTCCCTGATGCCGAGCGATGTTGAGCACTTTTCATGTGTCTGTTGGCCATTTGGATGTCTTCTTTGGAAAAATGTCTGTTCATGTCTTCTACCCATTTCTTCATTGGATCATTTGTTCTTTGGGTGTTGAGTTTGATAAGTTCTTCATAGATTTTGGATACTAGCCCTTTACCTGATATGTCATTTGCAAATATCTTCTCCCATTCTGTCGATTGTCTTTTGGTTTTGTTGACTGTTTCCTTTGCTGTGCAAAAGCTTTTTATCTTGATGAAGTCCCAGTAGTTCATTTTTGCCCTTGCTTCCCTTGCCTTTGGCAGTGTTTCTAGGAAGAAGTTGCTGCAGCTGAGGTCGAAGAGGTTGCTGCCTGTGTTCTCCTTTAGGATTTTGATGGATTCCTGTCTCACCTTTAGGTCTTTCAACCATTTTGAGTCTATTTTTGTGTGTGGTGTAAGGAAATGGTCCAGTTTCATTCTTCTGCATGTGGCTGTCCAATTTTCCCAACACCATTTGTTGAAGAGACTTTTTTCCATTGGATATTCTTTCCTGCTTTGTCGAAGATTAGTTGACTATAGAGTTGAGGGTCCATTTCTGGGCTCTCTATTCTGTTCCATTGATCTATGTGTCTGTTTTTGTGCCAGTACCATACTGTCTTGGTGATGACAGCTTTGTAATAGAGCTTGAAGTCCGGAATTGTGATGCCACCAGCTTTGCTTTTCTTTTTTAATATTCCTCTGGCTATTCAGGGTCTTTTCTGGTTCCATACACATTTTAGGATTATTTGTTCCATTTCTTTGAAAAAAGTGGATGGTATTTTGATAGGGATTGCATTAAATGTGTAGATTGCTCTAGGTAGCATTGACATCTTCACAATATTTGTTCTTCCAATCCATGAGCATGGAACGTTTTTCCATTTCTTTGTGTCTTCCCTCAATTTCTTTCATGAATATTTTATAGTTTTCTGAGTACAGATTCTTTGCCTCTTTGGTCAGATTTATTCCTAGGTATCTTATGGTTTTGGGTGCAATTGTAAATGGGATCGACTCCTTAATTTCTCTTTCTTCTGTCTTGTTGTTGGTGTATAGGAATGCCACTGATTTCTGTGCATTGATTTTATATCCTGCTACTTTACTGAATTCCTGTATGAGTTTTAGCAGTTTTGGGGTGGAGTGTTTTGGGTTTTCCACATAAAGTGTCATATCATCTGCAAAGAATGAGAGTTTGACTTCTTCATTGCCGATTCGGATGCCTTTTATTTCTTTTTGTTGTCTGATTGCTGTGGCTAGGACTTCTAATACTATGTTGAATAGCAGTGTGATAGTGGACATCCCTGCCATGTTCCTGACCTTGGGGAATGGGGAAAGCTCTCAGTTTTTCCCCATTGAGAATGATATTCACTGTGGTTTTTCATAGATGGCTTTTATGATATTGAGGTATGTACCCTCTATCCTTATAGTCTGAAGAGTTTTGATCAAGAAAAGATGCTGTACTTTGTCAAATGCTTTTTCTGCATCTATTGAGAGGATCATATGGTTCTTGTTCTTTCTTTTATTAATGTATTGTATCACATTGATTGACTTACGGATGTTGAATTAACCTTGCAGCCCAGGAATAAATCCCACTTGGTCGTGGTGAACAATCCTTTTAATGTACTGCTGGATCCTATTGGCTCGTATTTTGGTGAGAATTTTTGCATCCATATTCATCAGGGATATTGGTCTGTAATTCTCCTTTTTGATGGGGTCTTTGGTTTTGGGATCAAGGTAATGGTGGCCTCATAAAACGAGTTTGTGTTGTCTTATTTTTAAAAGTTACCACAGCCAGGGCGCCTGGGTGGCTCAGTCAGTTAAGCATCTGCCTTCAGCTCAGGTCATGATCGTGGGGTCCTGGGATCAAGCCCCGTGTCAGGCTCTCTGCTCCGTGGGGAGTCTGACTTCTCCCTCTCCCTCTGCCTCTCTGCCTGCTTGTGCTCTCTCTCTCTGTCAAATAAGCGAATAAAATCTTAAAAAAAAAAAAAAATTTACCACAGCCACCCCACCCTTCAGCAACTACCACCCTGATCAATCAGCAGCCATCAACATTGAGGCAAGACCCTCCCCCAGCAAAAAGGTTACAATTCACTGAAGGCTCAGTGATGGTTATAATTTTTTAGCAATAAAATATTTTAAAAATAAGATATGTACATTATTTTTTAGACATAATGCTATGGCATACCTAATAGACTACAGTATAATATAACTTTTATATACATTGGGAAACCAAAAAATTTGCTTGACTCATTTTATTGTGATCTTTATTGTGATGATCTGGAATTAAACCCACATTTCTTTTTTTTTTTTAAAGATTTTATTTATTTATTTGACAGAGAGAGATAAAGGTATAGAGGGAACACAAGCAGGGGGAGTGGGAGAGGGAGAAGCAGGCTTCCCGCTGAGCAGGACTACCCATTTCTTCATTGGACATGTGGGGCTCGATCCCAGGACCCTGGGATCATGACCTGAGCCGAAGGCAGACGCTTAATGACTGAGCCACCCAGGCGCCCCAAACCCGCAATATTTCTGGGATATGCCTGTATTTAAAAATTTTTAACGGTTTAAAAATGTCCAGAGACCAAAAAGCTTGAGAACTATTTCTTTAGGCATTAAGATGTAAGGGACATTTTGTTACTATATATATCTGCTTGTACTTCCTAGTTTCATAAGTAATAACAAATATCCTTTACTGACAGTACTATAGAGAGTCACATTATATAATTAACTCTAATCCACATAGTAACCTGTAAATTAGCTTTCTTATTCTAATTTTGCAGGTGTGGAAACCGGGGTTTAGAGAAATTAAAGAATCCCTCAAATTTTCCCAGAAACTAAGTAGTAGAATTAGATTGCTGGTTGACCCCAAATTCCTAGTATTTTTTATTATTTAACACTACTTTTTATAAATGCATATTATTCCTGAAACTACTTCCTGGACCATCAGTTAAAATTCTGTACACAGAGTTTATGAACAAAATGATTATTGAATAGATATGGACAGCCAAGTTTTTAGGAGCCATTAATGGCAAAGGTTAATCTTCAAATGATCATCCTATTTATCTTTAGAACTATTTTTTTCTGAATTATTTTCAGTTCTGGATTGCCTCCTGTAGGCAGTAAGATACTGGTTTTGCAAATCAATAGGTTTCAAAGAATGAACACAATTCATTCAAGATCTACTTAAGGTAAGCTTTAAGAGCTTAATTCTATATTAATTCGCCAGTAGATCCTTAACTTGATCTGGTAACATTTCATAATTCCATTTCCCGATAATATACTTAGTCATTTCTCAACAGAGGAATTAAGATTTTCATAGTTATCCGTGCATAATGAAGCTTTGTTCAATTAACTGGCCTGCTGCCATGCTTGCAGGGTGCTGTGTCCTGCAACTCAGGAAACTGACACAACATCACAGAGGATGCTGGCTTTTGTAGACTGAGCCAATGTTGAAGACAGAATGCTTAGGGGAAAAAAATGAATAATTGATTTTATTTGTTCCTGAGAACTTCTTGGAGGAAGGAGCTCTACAGGACAACTGATTCATCTTGGAGCAACCTTATATAAACTTTGTGCTGGGAAAGATCTTGGTAGGTAAGACCTACCAGGGAAGCAGAGAGAAGAGAAACACCCCAGCCTAGCGTGCGAAAACACAGAAGTAATCTGGGGAAAGGGATTTGTAAAAAAAAAAAAAAAAAAAAAAAAGGTAATAAATTTAATTTTAGTCAACTTTGGTGTAATGCCTAGACTTTCAAATGGAAGTGTCAAATAGGCAGAAATTTCTGACTGAGCAAAGGGAAAGAACAGCATGGAATTTATAGAAAGGAATGTTTTAAATTAGAGGTGAGAGATGAAGCCATACTTTTTTTGAATGGAAATCACAAAAGGAATAAGCTTAAAAGGTGACTGCTAAATCTTGTACAAATCCTATGTCAGACTGAAGAAAAGAAGTAAAAAATGACAGAAAATAAAATGTGGTAGAACATGAAATTAGAATATGCAAGCACTTCCAAGGTCTAGTGAGAAAGAAGTTTCAGAAAAGAATATTCCACCAACAGCATAAAATGTTCCAGAGAAGGTGGAATAAAGAAAGCAAAAGAATATCATACTTGTTAATATCATAACAAGTATGATATTCTTGTTAATAAGGAGGTACTTGATGACTTGTGGGTTGTTGGTTTGGGAGCTAGATCCTGTGAGAGGATCACACAAGAATAGAATTAAAGATGATAGCTTCAGGAACTAATGGAAAGAAAACCATTTTAAATAAAGAGATGAAAATAAATATACAAGGTTCTAGAGAAGACTGATAAATGAAGCTGGGATGATGCATGGATGACTTAAGAGAAAAGTTTCATCATCTTCAGGTTGTCTAGTAAACACATGAAACATATATTCATTGAGCACCTATGGCATACATAGTCACTGTTCCAGGTGCTTGGCATACACTGGTGAAAAATGTAAACCCAAATCTCTATGCTATGAAGCCTGACATCTTTTTTGAATACTTACCAAACTCTTGGCCCTAGGCTAAGTAAGCACCATTAAAAGAACCGTACTGTTGTGTATATGCCATGGTGTGCTAATAAACTGGGAAAAAAAAAAGAAAAAAGAAAAAGCCCTGATGTAGTGTTTGAGAACTTCCTAGGGATAAATATTCACTTCAGTTTCTAGGTACAACATGACACCATGCTCTCTCCAGGTCCTGGCATGTCCTGTTTTATGTTCTAGGTATATTAACATATTTCTGCCTTTACTTGATTTGTCTGTAAAATGGAGAGACTATTTTTCAATAATTATGAGGGAGTTTATTGTTGAATAGTTTTGGTGAAACCAAAAACTGGAGATATATAAGCTATCAAAAAATCACCATAAGTCATAGATCTTTATATGTGAAAACAATTTTAAATTTAGATGTGAAAAACCACAGAAAATTAAAAAATAAACTCACAGATGGTAGACAACTTTTAGAAGTACTGTAATAACACCTCACTTATCTAACATCATCAGGGAATTAACTGTTTCACATAAGTGAATTTTCCTATTAAATAGAACTTACAGATTTAAACACAAGTGCTTTTTAATTTTAAACAAGTTGATGTGGAAACTTTTCAAAATTGGGTTAGAAAATTCCTTGCCTTCTTTATTTTTATAACATATATTTTGAGTTCAAAAATAATGCATGATCATTATATAACAGTCTAAAATAGAGACATATAAAGGAGGAAATAAGTTCTAATCCTATCATCTAGAGGTAATTAATATTAACATGCTGGCTTATTTCCTCTCCATCTTCTCATTTGCATTCATATTTTTGAAAAGCTGAAGTATTTTGTATCTAGTATAGGTCACATAACTTTATTTGTGAGCATTTTTTCACATCATTAACTATTCTTGGAACATAAGATTTTTAATGGCTGCATAATATTTCATCAAATAGATATATTAGAATTATTTTAAATATATTCATACTGTTAGTCATTTAGGTTGTTCCAATTTTTTTGTAATCATAATTTGTGCTACGACGGATAACCCCATATATTGCTGTATAACTATGACATTTCTTTTTTTTTTACTAGTTAAAGGGAGTTTTATTTTTTTACCATGAATGTATAATGGATCTTGTCAATTGCTACTTTTTTAAAGTTTTTATTTAAATTCCAGTTAGTTAACATGCAGTGTAACATTAGTTTCAGGTGTACAATATAGTGGTCCAACACTTCCATACAAAACCCAGTGCTCATCACAGCAAGTGCACTCCTTAATCCCCATCACCTATTTCCCTCTTCCCCCACCCACCTCTCCTCTGGTAACCATCAGATTGTTCTCTATATTTAAGAATCTGTTTCTTGGTTTCTCTCTCTCTCTCTCTTTTCCCCTTTGCTCATTTGTTTTCTTTCTTAAATTCCATGTACTAGTGAAATAATGCGGTATTTGTCTTTCTCTGACTGACTTATTTCACTTAGCATAATACTCTCTAGCTTCATCTAGGTCATTGCAAATGGTAAGATTTCATTTTTTTTTATTCCTAAGTGATGTTCTATTATATGTATACACACACACCCACATACACACACCCACACACACACACCCACACACACACACCATCTCTCTCTCTCTCTTTTTTTTAATTAATTTTTTTTTTTTTTTTTTTTTGGGATATAGAGTTCATGATTCGTTGTTTGCATATAACACCCAGTGTCCATTAATCAGTCAATGGACACTTGGGCTGTTTCCATAATTTGGCTTTTGCAGATAATGCTGCTATAAACATTGGGGTGCATATATCCCTTTGAATTAGTATGTTTGTATTTTTTTAAAAATATTTATTTATTTTAGACACAGAGAGAGAGAGAGAGAGAGCGCACATGTGCGGGGGGGTGGGGGGATGGGCAGAGGGAGAGGGAGAGAGAGAATTTTAGGCAGACTCCCTGCTGAGCATGGAGCTTGATGCAAGGCTCAATCCCAGGACCCTTTAATCATGACCTGAGCTGAAATCAAGAGTCAGCTGTTTAGCTGACTGAGCCATCCAGGTGCCCCTGAAAAATGTTTTATAATATAATAAAATGTTCTGTCTCCATCATAAGGTTATCTGGCTTGGGTGAGATAAAGTATTAAGAAGAAATAAAAAATGTTATCAAAACTTAAAGTAATACTATCTTATTAAATAATATACTATTAAGCCTTAATTTGTAATCATCTAATTTTTCTAGCTGTCGCTGGTTTGGATATATTTTACACAAAATTACAATGATTTATTCTTGACATTACAATAAATAATGCGTCTTTAAAATAGTTATTAAAATATCTCTTCAAAGAGAGCAATTTTTTCAATTTCCAACTAGGCCTTTGATTGGGAGTAGGCTAAGAGAAACAAGGCAATACCTCCCTGATTGTCAATTAGTTCTCCTATGTCTACTTACACTGATGGTTGCCTCCCCTTCTCTAATGGTTCCTGGGGCAGCAATCCAATTACATAGGCTATTGTATATTTAGTTAGCCAATTAATAACTATGGCATTTTAAAATTCTTCTTGATTTGTAGCACTTGTACCTGTAACCTTTAAAGATTCAGGAGAATATTCCTAGAATAGCTGGATTGGAACTGGCATTTGGGGGATGTTTGTAAAGCAGAATTAAGTGTTCAAAATGTTGGTATATATACTCTAAAACACTTACTTTTTTTTCCAAAGGAATTCAGTGGCATTTTGTGCATTCACAATGTCATGTAACCACCACCTTTATCTAGTTCCAAAACATTTTCATTACTCCAAAGTAAAAACCTCTCACCTATTAAACAATTTCTCCCTGTTTATCTTCCCTACCCCAGACCCTCACAACCACCAATTTGAATTCTGTGCTTTTTAAAACTTTTTACTTGGAAGTAACTTCAAATTTATGAAAAGTTTCCAAAAGGACACTTACATACACTTTATCCAGATTCATCTATTGTTAACAATTTACCGCCTTTTCTTCCCTCTTTATATATATATAATTATTATATTTATTACTTTTTAAATTCAAATTCAATTAATTAACATATAATATATTATTTGTTTCAGGGGTACAGGTCTGTGATTCGTCAGTCTTGTGTAATACCCAGTGCTCTTTACAACACATACCTTCCCCAATGTCCATCACCCAGGTACCCCATCCCTCCATCCCCCTCCCCTCCAGCAACCCTCAATTTGTTTCCTATGATTAAGAGTCTCTTATGGTTCGTCTCCCTCTCTGGTTTCGTCTTGTTTCATTTTTTCCTCTTTTCCCCTATGATCCTCTGCCTTGTTTCTTAAATTCCGCATATTAGTGAGATCATATGATAATTGTCTTTCTCTGATTTACTTATTTCGCTTAGCATAATACCCTCCAGTTCCATCCATGTCGTTGCAAATGGCAAGATTTCAATTTTTTGATGGCTGCGTAATAGTCCATATTCTTTATAGATCTTCTTTATCCATTCATCTGTCAATGGACATCTAGGCTCTTTCCATAGTTTGGCTATTTTGGACATTGCTACTGTAAACATTGGGGTGCAGGGGCCCGTTCGGATCATTACCTTTGTATCTTTGGGGTAAATACCCAGTAGTGCAATTGCTGGGTTGTAGGGTAGCTCTATTTTCAACTTTTTGAGGAACCTCCATACTGTTTTCCAGAGTGGCTGCACCAGGTTGCATTCCCACCAACAGTGTAGGAGAGTTCCCCTTTCTCCGTATCCTCGCCAACATCTGTCATCTCCTGACTTGTTAATTTTAGCCATTCTGACTGGTGTGAGGTGGTATCTCATTGAGGTTTTGATTTGTATTTCCCTTTGCCAAGTGATGTTGAGCACTTTTTTCAAGTGTCTGTTGGCTATTTGTATGTCTTCTTTGGAAAAATGTCTGTTCATGTCTTCTGCCCATTTCTTGATTGGATTATTTGTTCTTTGGGTGTTGAGTTTTATAAGTTCTTTATAGATTTTTGTTACTAGCCCTTTATCTGATATGTCATTTGCAAATATCTTCCCATTCTGTCAGTTGTCTTTTGGTTTTGTTGACTGTTTCCTTTGTTCTGCAAAAGCTTTTAATTTTGATGAAGTCCCAATAGTTCATTTTTGCCTTTGTTTCACTTGCCTTTGGAAAAGCGTCTGGCAAGAAGTTGTTGCTGCCGAGGTCAAAGAGGTTGCTGCCTGTGTTCTCCTCTAGGATTTTGATGCATTCGTGTCTCACATTTAAGTCTTTGATCCATTTGAGTCTATTTTTGTGTGTGGTGTAAGGTATATATATATATATATATATATATATAAAATTATAATTTTATGTTAACTATGTATGTGTTTATTTTTATGTATAATTGTATATATATAGGTATAATTTATTTTCTGAACCATTTTGAAAGTAACCCTCAGACATCTGTGTGGTGTGGACAGATTCAGCCTGAGAACTGACTTGCCTTCTTTTACAAGCCACTAGAGTTGCATCTAAAGCTCAATATGGCTGTGTCTCTCATAGGCTCAAAGCCCAATGAAGACTCCTTTCTTCTACATAGTAATTACAGACTGCTTTGCAGGGCATTCAGAGTGTTCCATACTCTGTCATCAATCCCCTGTCTCCCCTAGTCTGCTGCCACCACTCCCTGATCTGTCATCAGCTCCTCCTATACTGAACTGCTTCTGATTGCCCATGTGTTGCATCATTTTTCTGGGGATTTCTTCCTCCAGATATATCCATCTCTTTATCTCCTTGTCAAATTCATCCATGGCTCAGTTTAAATATTTTTGTTATGGCTTCCTTGACCTCTTCCTCCAATTCCCTAATACAGATAGCACTTACAGCATAAGGACTAAAGCATGGATTTGTCTGGTTGAATCCTGGCTCTGTCACTTTTTAGCCTTGTGAGTTTTATCAATTTCCTTGTCTTCTTTCTGCTGCTCACCTGTAAGGTGAGAATAATAACGGTCCCCACCTCCTGAAGCTGTTATAGGATTAAATGAGATAACACTTCTAAGTGTCTAGAACAGTTTATGGAAAACAGTAAGCATTTTATAACATGTTAACTACAGTTTTTGCAGACATATCTCAGTATATTTTGATTAGTTGTTTATGTATCAGTCTCCCATGGCAGATTATGAACTTCTTAATTGTTAAAACCCTTGTTTATTCATCTTCGTATCTCCAGCCCAGCCTTCAGTACAGTTTACTCTTGTAGAATTTGAATAATAAATACTGCTAATTTTACAGGTAATGCCTTTCTTGGAGTAGATTACAAAACGTATCTCAAGGCAACACAACCTAAAATAAAGGTGAGATCTGCACTGAGGAGTCTTTAGCTCATAACTGCTTATGTAATCTGTAATGAGCAAATAAGAATTATAATTTTTTTCTAAGAAAAAAAATTAAGTGAAAGAATAAATTGATCTCCAGAAAAAAAAAATACAAGCCCTTGTCATTGCAGCAATTTATTGAGGGAAGACATTACACTTTTGGATACATCTGTTGGCTCAGGTCAGCCCTAAGGAAATAAAGGCAGTTTCCAGGAAATGACTCTTGTGCAGTGAAGGTGGCAGAAATGTGAAGGAAACAGACCACAAAGAAATACATCCATTAGAATAAAAATTCACAATAAGCCAATAGCACTTCAGAATCAGACAGTTACGAAGGTTAAAATCTATAATAGGTATATTAGTTTTCTAGGGCTGCCATAACAAGATACCATAAAATGGGTGGATTAAGTAACAATTTATTGTCTCAGTTCTGGAGGCTGGAAGACTGAGATCAGAGTATCAGTGGGGTTGATTCCTTCTGAGGGCTATGAGGAAGAATTTGTTCCATGCCTCTCTTCCAACTTCTGGTGGTTAGCTGGCAATTTTTGGTGTTTCTTGGCTTGTAAATGCATTACCCGTCTCTCTTCCTTTGTATTCACATGGCATTCTCCCCAGGTGTGTGACTGTGTCTAAGATTTCCCTATTCATAAGGGCACAAATTATTGGATTAGGGCCCCAATCTACTGTAGTATGACTTGACTTCATTGTATCACATCTGCAAAAACCCTATTTCCAAATAAGGTCACATTCTGAGATTCTGGGGGATTAGGACTTCAACATATAAATTTTGGAGTGACATGATCAACCCATAACAATAGACTTTAGAGAACATGTTTGAAGTTCATTAAAGGCAGAATTTCAGTGTATTTGATTTTGTTCTACTGAGACTTCAATGAGATTTTCAGAACTCAAGTGCTAAGAGTAAACACAGTTAATGTTTCTAAACTTGTATCTATGATGTCTGATATTCCTGTGGATTAGAGAAATTTCCTATCCAAATAGATAAGTTTATGATTGCTTAGAGATCATGGACCTGAACTTTGTTGAAGCAGGCAGGTTTGCAAATTTTACCAGTGTTGACATTCCAAGAAAGAAGGTAATGAATTCCAGTTTCCAGAAATTCAATCTGGTTATTAATGCAGAAGTGTTTTGGGTTATTATAAAACTCACCAAAATAAAATATTTAGAGGAACTGTGGAGGTATCATAGAAGTTAGGGACTTGGGGAACATGTAATCCTTCTCTTTAAGGAAAGATAATTACATCCAAAAGAAAGAACATAGCATTCTCAGTCCCTAAGCGCAGAAACAGGATGCTGGTTACCTTAGTGTGTAAGATAAATTTGAAAAAGCTAGCTTCCTACTGTGCCCAGTGGTAAGATCTCTTAAAATTTGACTACAAACTTAAAAATATGTCCTTTCTTTTTCTTCTTTTTGCTTAAAAAGAAAAAAATCTCTATTCCTTTTATTATTTCTTCCTTATTTATAATATCTTTTTGAATGGTTTCATTGTTTTATCTCCTTAAATCTTGCCCTATATAGAACGTTTATATGTGAGCTATACAAGAAATGATGTCCTTTGCCCAGAAAGGGTATTTAAGAGTAAAATTTGTGGTTAGGAATTGTATTAAATAGTTAAAATGGAGAATAGCTTCATTTAGCAAATTGTATTTCAGTTAACCTTGAAGAACTCACAGTATTTTGGATTGTGCCTTGGGTAGAAGGAATTCATTAATATTGCCAACCCCCTTGGACTTATTAAAATTAGCCTCTACTCAATGTTTTTATCTAAAAATTAATATTTTGCTCTTCTATTATTACTAATAAAGGAATAGTCCTTACCTGGAGTGTGAACACATAAAAAATGTCACAAGAACACAAGTAATTGGTGAATTTAATTACTGTGCCTACAGTATTGTTCTCAGCATTTTCAGTCATCAACTTAAAAAAAAAGTCAATTGTTTATACAATGTTAAGGCATTGCTGTTCAACTCTGAGTTTTTGACCCAAATAAGATAACAAGTTGTTTTTATCCATCCTCTTGGGAATCTTTTGGCTTGATGGATCACTCATCATGAATAATTAAACAGGGTTGGATTGTAAATTCCATCAAAACACAGTATCTCAGAGATTAGTATTTATATCACAAAAGACAGATATACTGAGGAAGCAAGTCTGCCAAATCTATATAAAGCTTATTTTCAAGTGTGTAGTATGAAGAATTTTTCATGTAATGAGAAATCAAAATCCTCGATAGCCAAAGAGTCAATAAATACACAGAACAGAAATCCATGAAAGGTCTGTTATCCTCCTCATGTTAAGATCTTCCAGGAAAAATTTAAATGTTGTCCTTGAGTCTGAGAATTTAAGCCATTACAAAGTAAAAGAAATATAAAGAAGCTGTATTGGGGCGCCTGGGTGGCTCAGTCTGTTGAGTGTCCGCCTCTTGGCTTCTGCTGGGTCATGATCTCAGGTTCAGCAGTTGGAGCCCCAGGCTGCTCTCTGCTCAGCCTGGAGTCTGCTCTCCTTCTCCCTTTCCCTCTGCACCTCCCTCTGTTGAGGCACACGTGCATGTGTTCTCCTTCTCTCTCAAATAAATAAATCTTTTTTTTTTAAAAAAAAAAGCTGTATTGATAATTACTGCAAAGTGAGAATCAGTACTGTCTCAGAAAGAGTACCTGGCCTTCCTAGAATAATGAAGCAAAGCTTCAGAGAAGCCGTTATTTTCTCTATTCATTTTGAACGTTGGCTATTAGGTTAAAAGTAGAGATTAATTCTCCACTGTGGAAAATGAGCATTGAAACTCTATAAATGCTGATTTGCAGAAAAGATGTTTAGAATATGCTCAACTTTCTCAGCTTTGACCTTCAAATACAGACCTTGAATTCCAGGAAGAAAAAAAAATTACACACTTGAAACTTTAGTGAAATAATTGCCACTTAAGGAATCTGAATTTGAATACTACTCCTTTCAGTTAATGATGCAACATAGTGTCTTCCAAAAATCCTCTCACTTCTTTCCTTCAATTTCCCCACTTTCAATTGTCTGTTTGTAAGTAGGATTATTATGTAATAAAATAGTGATTTCTTTTTGCATTGGGCAATAATTCCTAATTCTTTTAATGTGTGCATTCCCTATTCGGTCCCCAAAGAAATATTCTTTAGCTTCTCAGCATCTTTTTACTGGTCAGGAGGACAAGCCTGCGGTGTGCTTGATGCTATTGAGATGCCTGCGGGCCAGTAACACAGCGCTCCCTTTAACCAGGTGGCAGGTTTCCTACCTCTGAAAATTAAGAATGTTGGTTCTGTGGTAATTTGGCAAGGGTTGCCTTTTCCTTATACAAATTCTTCTAGTAGCAGCAAAGAGAGTGCCACTGTTAGACTCAAACCTAGAACAAACTGGAAGTAAAGTATGTGTTAACCTAGGCCAGGTCTCCAGTGAAGTTTAGTTCTGTGTGTAATTTTTCTTCTTCTTCATCTTTTTTCTCCTTCTTTCTCTTCTTCTTCATCACCTCCCCCTTCTCCTCCAAACTAAACTTATTTTGAAGATGAGTTTGCCTTCAACTAGTGTGAGGTAGGATCTTTGGTACTTTATAAAAGAATTGTCTTTTTACATGAAAACAAACAAAATAAACCTGAATTAATACTTTATTCAACAAACTGTTCTGCAATTCATACACTGCAAGAGTGCCACATATTCTGTAGAATAGTGCATCATCTTAAAAAATTAATTATATTTAATTAAAAAAATATGTGTATCTAAGGGCACCTGGGTGGCTCAGTCGTTAAGTGACCAACTCTTAATTTCGGCTCAGGTCATGATCTCACGGTCAAGAGATCGAGCCCAGCACTGGAATCGTGCTGGGCGTGGAGTCTGCTTGGGATTTTCTCTCTCTGCCTCTCCCTCTGCCCCTTCCCACCTCACAGATATAGATATTTCCATATAAGGATAGATATAGAAGATACATACGTATATAAATATATATCCACACTTAAAAATATACAACTTTAATGAAATGTTCAAGATCATTTTTAAGAATAGAACAGAAAAACTTGAGAATCACTTGCTTAATATAATATTTTAGAAGTTATTCTGTCATAGTTTGATGAATATGTGCATACTGATTGTCACAGTTTCCTTGGTTGTGTATATATATGTATATATGTAATTTATTATATGTCCTCATGAAATGGCATAAGTTATGCATAGCAAGTTAACATGGTTTCTGATATTCTGATGTTATATGTAATCTTTATTTATTTGAGATTTTTATTTATTTATTTAAGAAAGAGAGAGACAGTATGAGCAGGGGGAGGGGCAGAGGAAGAGGGAGAAGCAGACTCCTGACTGAGCAGGCAGCCAATGTGGGGTTCCATCCTAGGACCCTGGGATCCTGACCTGAGCCGAAGATAGATGCTTAGCTGATTGAGCTACTCAGGCACCCCTATATGTAATCTTAAAAAATAGTTTTTACATTATCTTAAATGCAGAATCAAATTTACTGAAATGAAGTTATACCCTGGCTAATAAATTTTCCAAAAAAGAATAGAAAATAATGACACTTTGTTTTTTACTAATTAATTTAAACTGTCAGATGATCACTTCTACAATTATTAATATTTATGAAAAATAGAATATACTTGTAAATATAATGTTATTGTAATAACTTGTTAGTGTGGTCAGTACTATTTACGTGTGTAACAAGTTACATGTGCTTAATGCTTTGAACTTTTTCTTAAATGAATTATTCTGTTGTTTTCTGATTATTTAATAAAATCCTTTATGTGAGATAACTATAATCTCTGCATGTATGTATGTGTATGTGTGTATGTATTTATGTATTTATGTATTTATTAGCATCTGATTTCACAACTCACTTACCTGTCATTTAAATATGTTGAGTTGTTCATTATTGTTTTTATTTCCAAATCTCCAACAAAACATAGGAATTAGAATGAGCTATGCTAATTTTTGCTTACAAGTTTGACTGTGTATTAGATTTGGGAGCAAGTACTACATCTTGTCCACTGTTGACTCCAGATCCTTACATGGTGACTGATACATGATGAGAATTTTACAAATATTTGCAGCATGTATTAATGAATGATTTATTTACTTAATGAACAAAAATTATTACTAGTCATTCTTCAAATATGTGTTTCATCTTTTTTGACTAAGCACATTACCCTAAGCAAAATTAGAAAATTTTGGAAGTGATGTAAATACTTTAATCTTTGTATCTGAAACAGTTTCTAAAATAAACCAACTGCTAAATGTTGTTAGAAATCAGTTAATTGGGTCCATTTATTAACTAAACAAGCATTGTGCTTTACAAGAATTGGCGTTCAGTCCAGCTAATGGGATGAAAAGCAGGAAGGGAGTCATTTTCTTCTCTGAGAAATTAGTGAAGTCGACATAGTGTTATGATATTTTATGACTGTAGTTCTCTGCCTCCAGTGTCTCATAAATATTGATTACTTGAGAGTAGAGTGAGATAAGCTGGAGAATTACCTAAGGAGAAGGCCAAGAAGAGAACAAAAACCCCATGTGGCCGGAAGACATAATTCAACTCAGAAGCAAGCTGATGTCTCCCTTTGACCAGCAGAGCACAGCCTGAGCAGGGACTTTGTCCTCTAGAGACGGCAGTAATACTAAAAGTTGAATATAGGTTTCTAGGGAGGTATTAGCAAAAAGTCAGAATTTTATAATAAGCTATATAAAATGATTTTTAACCTATTAATTTGTATGTGGAAAAAGGTTTGGATAAGCTTTATATTGTAGCTTTTAGGAGTTAAAATTATTAGGCAAGATAACTGCATACATAATTACAAATCTATTTATTGACCACTTGAAAAATTATTCTAAAAACTGTGGGTTTGGGGGTCTTTGTGAGACTGCTTGACTCTGGAGTGGGGGTTCCAGGAAGAGTAAACAGGATTGGTAAAGGCCTAGAGGCATGGAGCATTTAGGGAACTGTGTAATAAGTGGATATCATAGGTGATGGAGATGAGACTGAAGTAAGAAGGGCCAGAAGATGAAAGGGCCTGTATGCTAAGTAAAAAATATGTGCCTTATCCATCGTTAAAGTGGAGTGAAAAATTAAAGTTGTATTTGGAAGGGCCATTCTCTATGGAGAGTAAATGGATAAAGCTTTACCAGAGATAGACCAGTAATAAAATATTGAATGAGCTAGAAGAGGTAGAAAATTTATTTTAGACCAGTAATAAAATATTGAATGAGCTAGAAGAGGTAGAAAATTTATTTATTTGCACTTAGAAGGTAGAATCCATAGTACTGATTATGAGTTGGAGAAAAAGGGAGGAATCTAAGGTGTTATCTGGGTCAAGGTTGTTGTGGGAATGGATGGTGGTAACATTGACTAAGATAAGGAAGAGAGGAAGAACAGGTTGGGAGAGAGTTTGGCAAATTCATGTTTTTATTTGTTGAGGTTGAGGTATCTGTGTAATATCTATGTGGAATGAACATTGGCAGCCAATTGGACATATTGCTCAGAATTCAGGAGAAACATGGACATGGGTATCATTTACATATAGGTGGGAGGAGAAGCCATGGAAAGTGAGATGAGGCCACTAATGAAACACTAAATAATGATACATTTTAAGGGATAAGCATAGAAAGGGGGCCCCTGAAGGGACCTGTGATTGAGTAACAAAAGAGAAAAAGCAAAGGGAATGGAATCATTGAAGACAAAGGAGTAAGTTTCAAGAAGTTAGTAATCAACAATGTCATGTGTTAGAGATAGGCCAAGTAAAACAAAGACAGAAAAATGAAAATTAGATTTGAAAAATAATATGTCCACTTTGACTGTTGCATAATGCATTTCAACAAAGTAAACAAGGTTGAAACCAGTTTAGGAAGTGGAGTAAACCAGTATAGACTGTACTTCCAAGAAGCTTACTTGTAAAGGAATGTAGAAAGAGAAGGAAGTAAATAGAACAGGATTATGTCATGGAATTGTATGTGTTTGCATACAATAGAAAAAATATGTAAGAGAAAGGCATCATTTGAAGACATAGGAAATAAAGGCTATGATGGAATGATTTGTGTAGCCAAGTTCCTCAGGAGATGGAAGGAATGAAATCCAGAACAGGTGAATATATATGTAGCCTTGGGTAAGAGTGAAGATGAAGGAAGTAAGAAAATAAAGGAGGAAGGAAGTGGGGGAGGGGAAGAAGGAGGAGATGGAACTGACATATATAATAAAATCTTAACCCAAAATATCACAAGCCAAAAAGGGAATATATTGATGCTCATACTTGTGCGTTTCAGGGTTGAAGCTGGCTTCCACAGAGCTAGATCCAAAGGATCAGTCATTGCAGCTGTGACAGTCATGGTTCCTCATAGTATATCATTAGTTTGGTTGTCACTGAGACATCTAGATTTCACTCCTCTCAGTTTAGCAACCTCATGGGAAAAGACTCTTCTACTCCCAGTTTTTGAATATCAAACCAGAGAAGTGTTCTGCTTGACTTTTCCTGGCCTTGTGCCTGCTCCAGATTACAGACAAGGTGTGTGTGTCGGGGGGGAACCATCGTTGACAGCCCAGTCAAGACTACAGGGGATGGGATTGGGATGCGGAAGGAACCATCAAAACTGTCTGGGACAGGGAAAAATCTGTCCTTAGTGAAGAAAAAGATTTGGTATGATTTGAGAGCAGGCTTAAGATTGAGGTCATGAACACACAATCATCTGTATTTTTATTTTTTGTTTGTTTTTTATATGTGTGAAGTTGAAAGAGAAGTTATAAAAGTGAGACAGATTGGAGTCAAGTAGGGGGCAGTGATGGAAATTTGCAACTCAATTTGCAACTGAAGAGAACTAGAAAGGAATCTGACCTGGATATGTAAAGTGAGGGACAAGTTGTAGGGTGTTTATTATATACGATAGTTGAAAAGATACTAGAGTTGGTTCAGAGGGATTGAGGTATATCCTAGTGCTGCCACATATTTTTTGTATGAATTTAGGCAACTCCTCTTCTCTGACCCACTATTATTTTCTTTTTTCATTTCTACAATTGAAATGTGCAAAGCATGTGAATCCCAAGGCTGGCCGCAAACTAGGTATTACATTATGGATTTGCAGACTCAGAATCAGATGAATGACATTAAAGTGATGTAGAGGACAAATGCATGACTTGCTTCTTGGAAAAGAAATGAAGAATAGGTTTCCATTTATAGCTAACTTCCACTGAACAGAAAATGTAAAATAAACCAAAGTTCACTTGCCCTTCTCCAGTTTTGAAATATATCAAATATGAACCTGCTGTGTTGTTGGTGCTTTACGCATAAGCACTCAGATTTGAATAAACAGATGGAGAATATAGGAATAGGAATAGGTCCAAGATGTTACTGATGGGGTCTGGATAGATACTAAGACAAACTTATAGCAGTTCCTTTACTTATATCATTACGTAATTACCCAATCAAGGACATCAACAGGATTTAGTCTGATTAAATTTGTAGTAAATGTAGTAAATTTTCTAATTTATCAATAGGAAATCTCTAGATAATTTAGCTAGGTGATAGTTCTTGCTTTTTAATTATTCCGGTTAATTAGTCAATCACTACTCTAAGTCTCTAAGCTCTTTCAATAAATGTTACTTGAATTTAGTAACTATGGAGTCTTTGAAACTACCTAGCCTCAGCCAAACTCCAAACTGTTTAGTTCATTTGTTCATCACAAGAGAAGTAAAGTAAGATCAATTGAATAATTAAGTAATTAGTGTTTCATGAGCACAACGAACTCATGTGTGCATGTGCGTACGTGTCTGGGTGTACCCAAACACTTATATCATATTTATTGTGTGTCAGTCTTCTAAATACTTCACATATATTAACTCATTAAAATCTTCACAAACATGCCTTGAGATAGTTGCTAGTGTCATTATTATTAGTCTAGTAGTAATATTGCGATTTTTCAGATAAAGAAATTGAGGCATGGAAAGCTGACATTTAAAGCAAGGCATTCTGGCTCCAGAATCCATGATGCTGATGACACAATAATTATGTTCTATATATGCTAAGTTAGAGAGGTTTTATATGTAAAATGTCATTTTTTCCACAACTGTTAAGATTCAGTAATGATTCATAACAACTGAAGAAATATTTTCAGTGGAATAACTCCTATTTTAAAACAACATTTATTATTTTTCTGACTATAAGGTTGTATGAATCACCATGGAAAAAATAAAAAAGAAACTAAATATTACACATACACTGTTGTGCAGCATTAACAGCTATTATCGATTTGCTCTATTTTGTTCTGGCCTTCTTATTAAGATAGTAATTTTTTTATTTTATGAAATTTGAATCAAATTTTAAATAAATTTTTATGTTTTGCTTCTTTAATCTAACATTTGATGAGAACCATATATATTTATATGTCCCTACATATTTTTCTAATCGAGTATGTTTTTGTATATAACATTTTTATATGGGTGTATCATGATGTATTAAATTAGTCTTCTATTGTTGGATATTTTATGAATCCAATATTTTATTATCTTATGTAATAATGTGATGATCATTGTTATGTATTTTGAAAAACTTTTAAAGATAGTTACTTGGATGTTGAATTGCTCAATTAGAATATATGAAGATTTTTAAGGCTCTTGGAAGACACTCCCAAATTGCTCTCCAGTAATATTATTATGCCAGTTTACAGTCTCACCAGCAGAGTGTGAAAGTACTCATCTCATCACACCCTAATTAGCATGAAAAATTTCAATTTAAAAATCTCTGGCACTTTGATAAGTGACAAAATTAAATTTCATTGGTACTTTAATTTTCATTTCTTTGATATTAATAAGATGAAACACTTTTTTAACATTTGTTAGTCATTTTTATTTCTTAGATGAATTGCTGAGGTCTTTTATTATTTATCTCCTTCCTATAAATTTAAACATAGTGATTTTGTTTTTCAAATCCCTTTCCACCCTCTCTAAATTGTCATTGGTCTTTCTGGTGATGTTAGATGATGTTTCACTTGTTTGTACTCAAATCACGTGGACATTTATGTGTTGTTTTTAACTCTGATGGCATATACAGAAATGTCTTTCTTACTCTTAGACTATATTAATCTGTATACATGTCTAGTGCTTTTATGTTTTCATTTTTATAGTTAAACTTTAACACACCCCAAATTTTCTTTTATATAAGGTGTGAGGTAGAGCTTATATTTTGTTCCAAAGTACTTTTGAAATCACTAACTCATCATGCAATGCAGTATTTCATTACATGTGATTTTTTTCCCCACAGGGATTTACCTATCTCTTCTGGTTTTGGTAATCTTTTGTATTCCTAGCCATCATTGCCCCCATCTCTAAGCTTCAATACACTATCAAAACTCTTTGGGGGTATTAGTATAGGCTTTCCTGTCTAAGTGAATTGTAGGAACATTTTTCTGTTTCCTCAAAATATTACACTGGGATTTCAATTAAAAAATGTGTTAAATCCCTTGGCATTTTGAATGAGATCTGTTGAATTTTAATGTTTCTCTTGGAGGCTGTTTTAGATAGAGTGGTCAGGGAAAGTCACTCTTTTCTTCCTCCCTCCCATTCCCCCACTCCTTTTCCCCTGGGAGTATTGCCTACTCTGTCTGGCATTCCTTATGTGGATGGCTGAGATGACAACCCCAGTTAGTCCCAGTCAGCCAGGGAGTGAGAGAGTAGGTGAACCATAAGAAGTAGAATGAAACCCAAACAACATAAACTCATAGAAAGTCTATTTTGTTCCACAGAATAAATCCGTAGGTCAAGGATTTCACTCTTTCACCTGGAGGAGAAGCAGCATTAGGAGAACACATCAGATCAGGGGGCCCACGAACATATGAAACAATCACATTTGGTTAATTATAATTTAACTGAATTTTAGCATTTCTTTAAATAATGAATGTAGACATTATTGCAGTATATATCACGGATGTTTTCAATGATTGCTATCACAGATGTTTCCATGCCATTTATAGTTGGAAATAACTCCAATATTATTTCTGCTTATTATTTTGGAAATACAATAATTACTAGCTAGTAGCTATCATATTGGATGCTTTATTTTTTTAAAGTATACATAGTCCTATATCAAAAGTTTTAAAAATATTTGGATGGTTGATTTCAAGTTAACTTCTTTCCTTTGTAATGCTCTATTTTTTTACTGTGTTTTTTGATATTTTGAGGTGAGATTTATAAGCTTCACCAGACTATCAAAGGGGTTCATTGCACAAAAAAAAAGCTAAGAACCTTAGATTGTAGTTATCAGTTCAGGGATTTGGAGCAAAAGTTGTGGAGAAAAGACTTCATAAAGCTCGTTAGTTCCCCTTCTATTTTTTATCCCTCCAAAAACAAGGGCTCTGTACTACCCCTGTTATACTTCCTGGATACCTGAACTAGAGCTCTGAGTCACTGTGGCTCTTAGAAAAGACATTGTTTAGCTTTAGGCAGTGGTAAGAGAGAAGCAAAAATATAATTCTAATTGTTCTTCACTATTCTTTCCTCCCACACTCATGGCTGGCTGTTTCCTGCTGAAGATTTATACCTGAGCAAAAGTGTCCTTTTCACTTTTGGAGTTTCTGTTTTCTCAGTTTCTTTTCTAATAATCAACCTTTGCCTGATTTATTCTATTTTAACTAATTTGTATATTTCATTTATTTCTGTTCAAATAGAATTTTCTTCCTTTCATAATTTCAAATTAATATTATTTCTTAAAAATATTTCTAACATCATAAGTTAGAAATTTAGTTTACTTTTAACCTTCTTTTCTGATATATGCACTTAAGCTTATGAATATGTCTCTTAGTACTGCTGTGGATGTATCCAACAAAATGTATGTAGCATTCTCATTATCATTTCAACTCTATATATTTGCTAATTACCTTTATGATTTCTTCCTTGACCCGTGAATTATTTAAAAGTATATTTATAAATTTTCGAACCATGGTAAGGGGATCTGTGGATTAAATTTTTGTTATTCTGTTCTGTTTTGTTGCAGTGTGGTTTGTATGATATCAGTCCTTTGGTGTTTGTTAAGAGCTGCTTTGTGGGCAATTTTTGTAAATGTTCTATATGGGTTTGAAATAATATCAACTCACTGATTGTTCTGGCTAGAATTTTGTACTTACTCATTAGAATTATTTGACTTTTCTAAACCCTCTATGTTCTAGTATTGTTTTTGTTTGTTTTGCCTGACAAGTATTAAGATATTTATGTTAAAATTGGCAAATTCAGTTTTCATTTTTGTTGATTTCTCCTTGTAAGTCTTTCAGGGTTTTTAATGTATTTTGTAACAACGTTATTGGGAACAAAAAGATGAAATATTATTATGTCTTACTAGTGAATTGTTCTTTTCTATCACTATGTAATTACTTGTTTTACCTCTTTCTTTTTTCCATATAACGTATTTTTTTCTGAAATCAATATAACTGCACTAGTTTTCTTTTCTGAATATTTGCTTAATTTCTTCTTTTTTATTCCTTTCTTTTATATTTTTTCTGTTATATGTTTTAGTTGTTTCTTTTTTAAACAGCATACAGCTCTCATTTTAAATGCATCATAAGAGTTTATATCTCTGAAATGATGGGTTTATTTAATGTACATTAATCATGATTACTGACCATTTGAATTTCTTCTTTTTTACCTATGTACTTTATAATTACAAGGTTTTGTTTTATTTTGTTGTTGTTTTGTGTGTGTGTGTTTGTTTGTTTGCTTTTTCATTCTTCTTTCCTGCTTTGTGTTTGATGGCATTTTCTTTATTCTATTTTGTACATTTTACATTTTTATTTCTATTTTTCAGTATTATACTTAAAATTTTTAACATTCTTACTTGCCAAAATGATACCCAACATTAATAGTAACTATACTTTTCTTTCTAATAATATAAGAATCTTAGAATACTATTTAACTTTAATCATTACCGCCTCACCATTCTATGTATTGTTTCAGCTTGTTTTAGAATTTTAACTTGTTTTGGTACATGTATACATCTTATGAGTCATTAAAGTCATATTTGAATGCAGAAAGAGATGAAAATTATAAACGATAACATTTGTTACCATAGGATTTCCTGTATATTTGGATGTTTTCTAGGCAAGGTTAAAATTAGTGTGCATATATCTGGTTCATGTTTCTATTAAAATTGTTAAATTATAAAGAGATTAGAATATGGTAGTGAATTAGTCATAATTACATATTAGGAAATACAATTGGCAATGGAAGATTTTTTAAAGATATTAAATCAGAATTCATTGCAAATATAATAGTTCACTGTATCTGAGAGCCAATAGAAAAGTAGAAAAGTCTGGAAGAACATCAAAGAATAAAGGAAACAGTAACCTCCTATTAAATTATTTGCACTGAATTATTAAAGAAAATGATTACATGAAGAAATTGGTTTTTTCGCACTGAGCAACTAGACAAGAATGGTATTTTTCCAAATTTGTTATTGGTAGTAAAACGCACAGACTTTTTTTTTTTTTTTAATATACTCACACCTCTCAATATAAATATACCTCATTTTTAAATTCTGGAGAGGCAAATAAATTACCTAAGAAGATGATATCAAGTCACAGTAATAAAATATTCAAACAATATTCATATAAACTATAGTGTTCTAAGCACAATCCTTCCATATTTCTCAGGAATTTATTTTCAGTCATTCCATATTTCTCTCTGCACATTACTTACACAGCCTTTTGGTTTGTTTTATAAAAATAACTTAGTAAAAATGCAAATACAATTTTCTATATCTGAAAATTTAATTGTGTTAATGCAACCCTCTGTTTTGGGCTTAAAACTTGGAATACTGACATTCTAACGTGGCAAATATGAATGTCTCTCTAGGAGTCCTGACAGAAGGAACTTTATGGATCTTTCTGCCTTATCCTCTAGCTGCAGGTCATTGTCAGTGGTCCCTGAGGCATCTTATTATTACACATAAATAAATATTTCACAAGTAGTAAAAAAAAAGATAAGAATTCCATTTATTGAATTTGTATTATATGCCATACTCTGTACTAAAGTTTTACATATAGTAAATTTCATTTATTCCCCAATATATGCCTATGGGTATTATCAACCTCATTTTACAAATGAAGAAATTGAAGTTCAGCAACATTAAATATCATGCCCCAAGTTACACAGCTGTTGAGTCACTTGTCTGAGAATTCAACCCAGGTGTGTTTATGAGGTATGAACCACAGTCTCTGCCTTCTGGATATGTGCCATATTTTGCCTAAGTAGTGAAGGGATTCATTTTTACATGCTCCTTGGTCCAAAGAATATAAAATGGCATAATTTTAGCATCTAATAACAAACTGCAATTTGTGTTAATCAGTTGAACCTGCTAATAAAAATGGAGATCAGTTACTCAACAACTTTAGTGTGTATTCTTATCTGTTGCAAATATATATGGAGCAAGTGATGTACATGAATTAATATATGTATGTAATAATATTATAAAAGCTAATGTTTTTAAATATCTACCTTGTGTGGGCAGAGTTAGAAGTGCCTTACATGCATAAACTCTTTCAATGCCTACACAACTACATGAAAATGGTACTCTTATTACTCATATTTTACATATGAGGAAATTGAGGGATAATGAGGTTAATTATCTTGTCCAGGTCCACAAAACCAGTAAGTGAAAAACTGGAATTACAATGCAGGCAATGAACCACAAGAATTTAGACATTCAGCCACGAATCCATAAAACAAATACACATAGAAAAAGATTTAAAACATGAATAATGAATGATTAATTGAAATATATGAAAACCCAGCATTTCCTTGGGGTTAGTATTCTTATTTTTTAATTTTTTTTGGAAGTTCTAAAGATTTACAAAAGTTGAAAGATAACTATAACAAACTTGCATAGCTTCAGTGGTTACAGTGTTCTGCTATACCATAATGACTGATCTATAAAATGTTCTACGAAATCCAGACTTGTCTGTTTGGTGGCTTATGTGTGTTTTCAACTTGTTCATCTAATTCCTGTTTTTTTTAATTCCTTTACATCTTTGTCAATATTTAATATTACTAGTTGTGTGTATGTGTGTTTGGTATTTTGTCATTGTTTAGTTTTTGTCATTCCGGTCAGTGGATTTAATTTGGTAATTGTGGTTTTAATTTTTAATATTTTTTCTGACTGATGATGTTGAGAAATTTTTCATGTGCTTCTTGGCCATTTGTGTATCTTCTTTAGAGAATTGTTTTATTTCAGGTCATTTGCCTATCTTTTTATTGGTTGTTTGTCTTTTTATTATTGAATTATAAGTGTTCTATAATATATCCTGGATACTAGTCCTTTGTCAGATATGTTTCACAAATATTTTTCTCAGTTTATTGTTTTCCTATTCATTTTCTTAGTAGTTTTTTTTAATGTGTAGAACTTTTTGATTTGATGAAGCCTAATATATCTTTTATTTTCTCTTTTGGTTTGCTTCCTGTAACCTACCTAAGAAATTTTGACTACCCCCAAGTTATACAGACATTCTGTGTATTTCTCTAACAACTTCTAATTTTAGATTTTATGTTTAAATATATGGTTTAAATTATTTTTATGCATGATATCAGATAGGGTCCGAAGTCATTTTTTTTCTTATGGATATGTAGTTATTGCAACGCCATTTACCGAAAAGGCTTTCCTCATTTGATTACTTTTGCATATTTGTCAAATTTTAGATGACTAACTAAGTGGAAATTTATTTCTGGGCTTGTTATTCTGTTCCATTGATCTATTTGTCAATTCTTATGCCACTATCATATAGCCTTGATTACTGTAGCATTATATGAGCTCTCAAAATCAGATAGTGTAAATCCTCTCTTATTATTCTTTCACTCAATTACTTGGATTGTTCTAGATGCTTTGCATTTTCATATGTTTTATAAGCAGCTTGTCAATTTTTTGGCTGTTCAAATCCTTTGTATATGCATATAAATTTTATAATCTGCTTTCAATTTCTACAAGAAAGGCTACAGGGATTTTAGTAGGGATTGTATTAAATCTATGGAATAATTTGGGAGGATAGATATCTTTTAATTCATGAACATGTCATATTGTTCCATTTATTTAGAACTTCTTTAATTTCTGTCAACAATGTTTTGTGGTGTTCATTGTCTTGCATGGCTCTTATACATCTTTTGTTAAATTTATCTCTTTATATTTCATATAGTGATGCTATCATAAATGGAATTGCACCATCTTCACACTGTCCTTTTGCTGTGCTCTGGAGCACTGGTATCTCTTGGAAGGAAGCTTTTATACTTGTCTGGTGACCTGATCTTTGTGACTACCACCCATGGGAACACCTTTTGACCATCTGGCTCAGGGCAGGGGAGCTTGAGTTCCTGGTCCATGGGACTGTAATAATTGGTGTCACCCCAAAAAGGAGCTCATACCTCTGTTTGGCACTCCAATTTTTGTGGCTGCTTCTAGGGGACACTTCTATATTGTTTGACTTTGGAGGCCAGTGATGCTTATGCCTGTGGGTCCCACAAGACTATAACCAATGGAGAAAGAGTTCTTAAATAGCTAGTACCCCCAGGGCACAACAAGAAACAACAGAGCCAGGAGCTTGTCTTTCTATGAATGAGACCTATTAACTAATCATCATGGCTGAAGCCTGAGGAGCAAGCTTCTAATTAAACATGCATGTAGGGGCTGACCATAGTCTTTTCAGAGACCTTGGAGGGCAGACATTGTCTTTGCACTCTCCCTTTGCCATATTTCAGAGCACCACTGTCTCCTAGAGGGGAGCCTTATATATGGTTGGTACCTTGGTTTTTACATCTGGTGCTCCAGTGTTTGCAGCTGTTTTCTGAGGGATGCCCCCTGATTACCTGGCTCTGGTGGCCAGTGGTGGGGAGATGAGTTTAAATTTCTGTAGCTATCAGAGAGACAGTTCTTGGCAAGGTGCCGCTCCTAGAGCACAACCCAGGCAACAGACTGAGCCCCAGTTTCTGCAGCTGCCACCCAGGGAACACAGCCAGATCACCTGGCCAGAGGAACTTATGCATGCAGTTCTGTAGGACTGTATATATTTGCATTAAGAGCCTGAGGGTCTGGCTTCCAAGCAGCATGAATTTTGGTGCTGAGATTTCTTCCTAAGGGACACTGACAGGTCTTGGCACATCCTCAACTACTGGAAGCTATTAAAAATATAATAGGCTGCTTGGATAAACACAAAAGTTTCAGAGACAACAAAGAGTTGGGACAGAGTTGAAAGGCAAGGTTCAATTGTTACACAAGGTCCCTCTTCAAGACTGGGAGAGATGGTTGTTTGATCTTCTATAATAAGCTACCACAGAGAGTCAAGAAAAATGGAGAAATGGAGGAATATGTTCTAAATGAAAAAAAAAAAGATAAAACCTCATTAAAAAAACCTTGATGAAGCAAAATAACTAATTTATCTGATAAAGAGTTCAAAGTAATGTTCATAAAGATTCTCACTAAACTTGTGAGAAGAATGGATGAGCACAGTGAGAACTTCAACAAAGATATGGACAATATAAGAAAGTACTGAACAGTGGTCACAGAGCTGAAGAATACAATAACTAAACTGGAGAATAATCTAGACAGATTCAACAACAGACTAGATGAAGCAGAAGAAAGGTTCAATCAATTCAGAGACAAGGCAGTGGGACACACCCAGTCAGACAAGCAAAAAGAAAAAAGAAAGCAGCTATGTGAGGATAGCTAAAGGGCTTATAGGACAACATCAAATACACTAACATTCCCATTATATATAGGGGAATGGAGAAGGAGAAGAGAGAAAGGGGCCAAAATATTGTTTGAAAAAATAATGGCTGAAAACTCTAATCTGGGGAAGGAAACAGACATCCAGATCTAGGAAACTCAGAGTGTTCCAAACAAGATGAATCCAAAGAGACCCACATCAAATATATAACTAAAATACCAAAAGTTAAAGATAACAAGAGAATCTTGGGGCGCCTGGGTGGCTCAGTTGGTTAAGCAACTGCCTTCGGCTCAAGTCATGATCCTGGAGTCCCGGGATCGAGTCCCGCATCGGGCTCCCTGCTCGGCAGGGAGTCTGCTTCTCCCTCTGACCCTCCTCCCTCTCATGCTCTCTGTCTCTCATTCTCTCTCTCTCAAATAAATAAAAATAAAATCTTTAAAAAAAAAAAAAGATAACAAGAGAATCTTAAAAGCAACAAGAAAAAAAAAACTTGTTACATACAAGGAAACCCTCTCCACCTCCATAAGACTATCAGGAGATTATTCAGCAGAAACTTTGCAGGCCAAAAGAGAGTGGCAGAATATATACAAAGTGCTGAAAGAAAAAAAAAAAAAACAAAAAACAAAACCCTTCCAACCAGGAATACTCTATCCAGCAAAGTTATCATTCAGAATTGAAAGAGAGGTAAAGAATATTTCAGGCAAGCAAAAGCTAAAGGAGTTCATTGTCACTAAAGTGGCCTTACAAAAAATGTTCAAGGGACTTTTTTAAGCTAAAAAGAAAAAGTACTAATTAGTAACAAGGAAACATAAGAAAGAATAAGTTTCATTGAAAAGGTAAGTATCTAGTAAAAGTAGTGGATTAATCACTTATAAAGCTGGTATAAAGGTTAAAAGACAAAATTAGTGAAAATAACTAGATAAAAATCATTAGTTAAGGAATACACAAAATAAAAAGATGTAAAATGTGACACCAAAAACATAAAACATGGAGGGGGAAGAATAAAATTTGAACTTCAGAATGGGCTCAAACTTAAGTTATTAACTTAAATAGACTGTTATAAATAGAAGTTATTATATGTAAGCTTCATAGTAACCACAAAGCAAAAACCTATAGTAAATACACAAAAAATAAAGAGAGGATTATAAATATAACACCAAAGAAAGTCGTCAAACCACAAAGGAAGAGAAAAAGAAAAGAACAGAGAGGAAATATAAAAACAGTCTATAAACAATTAACAAAATGGCAATAAGTACATACCTATCAGTAATTACCTTAAATATAAGTGGAATATATTCTCCAATCAAAAGACATAGAGTGGCTGAATGGTTAAAAAAACAAAACACATCTATATACTGCCTATAAGAGACTCACTTTAGATATAATGGCACATATAGTGCTGAAAGTGAAGAGGCATAAAAAGATATTCCATGCAAATGGGAACCGAAAGAAAGCTGATATAACTATGCTTATATCAGACAAAATAGACTTTAAAACAAAGACTGTCATAAGAGGCAAAGATGGGTTTTACATAATGGTAAAGGGGTCAGTTCAACAAGAGGATATAATATACAGAAACATTTGTGCACTCAACATAGAAGCAATTAAATGTATAAAGCAAATATTAACAGATCTAAAGAGAGAAATAGACAGCAATACAATAATAGTAGGAGATTTTAATACCACACTTGCATTGATAGGTCATCCAGACAGAAAATCAATAAGGAAATATTGGCCTTAAATGGCATGTTAGACCAGATGGACCTAACAAATACATAAAGAATATTCCATTCAAAAAGAACAGAGTACACATTTTTCTCAAGTGCACATGAATATTGTCCAGGATAGATCATATGTTAGGCCACAAAACAACTCTTAATAAATTTAAGAAGATTGAAATCATATCAAGCATCTTTTCTGATCACAATGGTATGAAACTAAAAATTGATTATACCAAGAAAACCTGAAAACTTACAAATATGTGGAGATTAAACAACATGCTACTGAACAACCAGTGGGTCAAAGAAGAAATCAAAAGAGAGATTAAAAAAATACCTTCAGACATATGAAAATGGAAGTATAATGTACCAAACTTTGTGGGATGCAGTAAAAGCAATTTTAAGAAGAAAGTTAATAGCAATAAATTCCTACCTCAAGATAAAAGAAAAGTCTCAAATAAATAAGTTAACTTTATGCCTCAAGGAACTAGTAAAAAGAACAAATGAAGCCCAAAGTTAGTAGAAGGAAGGAAATAACAAAGATTAGAGCAGAAATAAGTGAAACAGAGAGTAAAAAGATGATAGAGGAGATCAATGAAACTAAGACCTGGTTTTCTGAAAAGATAAACAAAATTGACAAACCTTTAGCTAGACTAAGAAAAAAAAGGACTCAAATAAAATCAGAAAATGGACGGAAATTTCACAACTGATTCCATGGAAATACAAAGGATTATAAAAGACTACTATGAACAATTACACTTCAACAAATTGGACAACATAGAAGAAGTAGATAAATTCCTAGAAACATACAACCTACAAAGATTGAATCATGATGAAATAGAAAACCTGAGCTAGTCCTAATTACTAGTAAGGAGATTGAATCAGTAATCAGAAACCTCCCAACAAACAAAAAAGTGTAGGACCAGATGGCTTCACTGGTGAATTCTACCAAACATTAAAAGAAAAATTAATACTAATCCTTCTAAAGCTCTTATAAAAAATACAAGAGGAGGGACCTCTTCTAAGCTCATTTTCATAGGCCAGCATTACCTCAATACCAACACCAGACAAGGATGTCACAAGAAAAGAAAATTATAGGCCAATATCCCTGATGAACACAGATGCAAAAATCCCCCGAAAAATATTAGCAAACTGAATTCAATAATATGTTAAAAGGATCATTCATAGACCATGATAAAGTGGAATTTATTCCAGAGATGCAAGGATGATTCAACATCTGCCAGTCAATGTGATATACCACATTAACAAAATGGAGGATGAAAACCACATGATCATTTCAATAGATGCAGAAAAAACATTTGACAAAATTCAACATCCATTTATGATTAAAAACTTTCAACAACGTGGGTATTGAGGTAACATACTTCAACATAATAATGGCTATGTATGATAAGCCTACAGATAATATACACAATGAAGAGCTGAAAGCCTTTACTCTAAGATTAGTAACAAGACAAGGATTCCCACTCTCATCACTTCTATTCAACATAGTACTGGAAGTCCTTGCCAAAGCAATCAGGCAACAAAAATAAATAAAAAGCATCCAAATTTGGAAAGGAAGAAATAAAGCTGTCACTATTTATATATATATATATATATATATATGTTTAAAGATTTTATTTATTTGACAGAGAGAGACACAGCGAGAGAGGGAACACAAGCAGGGGGAGTGGGAGAGGAGGAAGAAGGCTTTCCACTGAGCAGGGAGCCTGATGCGGGGCTCGATCCCAGGACCCTGGGATCATGACCTGAGCCGAAGGCAGACACTTAATGACTGAGCCACCCAGGTGCCCTCTGTCACTATTTATAGATGACATGATGTTGTATACAGAAAATCCTAAAGACTTCATCAAAAACTTAAGGTTGTAGGGTATAAAATCAAAACACAAAATATGTTTCATTTCTATACACTAATAACAGACTATCAGAAAGAGAAATTAAGAAAATACCTCACTTACAATTGCATCAGAAAGAATAAAATGCCTAGGAATAAATATAACCAAGGAGGTGAAAGACCTATATATTGAAAACTATAAGTCATTAATGAAAGGAATTGAAGAAGACACAAATAAATAGAAAGATATTCTGTGCTCATGGACTGGAAGAATCCATGTTGCTAAAATGTCTATACTACTCAAAGCAATCTACAAATTCAGTGCAATTCCTATCAAAATTCCAATGGCTCTTTTCAAAGAACTAAAGCAAATAGTCCTGAAATTTGTATGGGATTACAAAAAGCAAAAACAAAAACAAAACCCCTAAATAGCCAAAGTGATCTTGAGAAAGAAGAATAAAGCTGGGGGAATCATGCAGTCTGATTTCAAAATATATTATAAATCTATAGTAATTAAAACAGTATGGTTGGTATTGGCATAAAAACAGACACATAGATCAATGCAAAATAATAGAGAGCCCAGAAATAAGCCCATACATATATGGTCAATTAATTCATGGACAAAGGGGCCAAGAATATACAATGGGGAAAAGACAGTCTCTTCAACAAATAGTGTTGGGAAAACTAGAGAGTCACATGTAAAATAATGAAACTGGACCACTATTTTACAACATACAAAAATTAACTCAAAATGGATTAAAGACTTGAATGTAATATCTGAAACAATAAAACTCCTAGAAGAAAACATAGGTGAAAAGCTCCTTCATATAGGCCTTGGCGATGATTTTTTTAATTTAACACTGAAAGCTAAAGCAATAAAAGCAAAAACAAGTAAGTGGGACTACATCATACTAAAAAGCTTCTGCACAGCAATAGAATCCATCAACAAATGAAAAGGCAACCTACTGAATAGGAGAAGATATTTGTAAATCATATATCTGATAAGGGGGCTAATATCCAAGATATGTAAAGCACTCATAAAACTCAATAGCAAAAACAGAACAAAACAAACAAACAAAAATCCTATTACAAACTGAACAGAAGATCTGAATAGAAATTTGTCCAAAGAAAACATGTAGATGGCCAAGAGGTACATGAAAAGAGGCTCAACATCACTAATAAGGGAAATGCAGATTGGAACCATGATGAGCTGTCACCTCATATCTGTTAGAATGGCTATTATGAAAAAGACTGGAAATAGCAAGTGTTGGTGAGGTTGTGGAGAAAAGGGAACCCTTGTGAACTTTGAGTATGTAAACTGGTAGCCACTATGGAAAACAGTACTGAGGTTTCTCAAAAACTTAAAAATAGAACTACCAAGTGATCCAGCAATTCCACTTCTAGATATTTATCTGAAGAAAACAAAAACACAAACTTGAAAAGATATGTGTGCCCCCATGTTCATTGCAGCATTATTTACAATGGCCAAGATATGGAAACAACCTAAATGTCCATCAGTGGCTGTATGGGTAAAGAAAATGTGGCTTATGAATACAATGGAATATTATTCAGCCATAAAATAGAAAGAAATCTTGTCATAGACAGTGCCCATGATATTTTTTTTTTACTACTTTTAACATTAGATCTGCTATTATACCCTCAGCCTATGAGCATGTATCTTTTCATATTATCTAAATTAAACTTCAGTATTTAATAATCAAGGTAAATAATTATTTATTTAAATTATTATGCATACCAATATATATACACTGATAATCAATGTAAAGTAGAACTTTAGGTCATTTCTGAGTTCTTGAAAAGGCTCATCATTAAATACATTGCCTTGTGTTATATAGGAGTCATGTTAATCAATCTGGAAAAAATTAAATGTTTTAATGGAATTTGGTAGATATATTGTAGTCTCTTAAATCAGTTACTTAAAAAAATACTTTTAGAGAATGCTTTGAAATTAGTAGAAATTGTTGGTGCTAAGTATATATTTGTTTAAAAAACAACATCCCATCTCTCTTTGAGTGTAAAGCTATTATAAACTGAGACACTTTGTATTCATAGACTCTATAAGAAGGCAAATAATGTTGTTCAGATCACCTACGAGCCTACTTAATTTCTCTCTAGTTTTTTTCACATAATCTGAGAAAAATGCATCAAAATCTTCAACTATTATTGTGTAAATGACCATATTCCCCTCTAATTCTGTTCATTTTTGTTTCATGAATTTTGAAGATTTATTAGACCCAAATTTCTTTATGAGTGTTTTGTTTTCCTGATGAAGTAACTCATTTATCATCAGTAAGTGTATCCCTTTGAGTTGAAGTCCATTGATCTGCTATATTATAGAAAATCCCCATTATGCTTGTTGTTTGCATGATATATTTTTCTGTATCCTTCTACTTTATATTTTAAGTGTATCTTTTGTGTCTAGCATTTGTCTGGGTCTCTTTTTTATACATTTAGGTAAACTCTACCTTTTAATTGGGGAGTTTAGTCCATTATTATTTGATGTAATAATTATGATGGTTGAATCTGTGCATACTATTTTATTTCTGTTTTTCTTTTGTCTTTTTTTGATCCTCTTTTCCCTCTTTCTGGCCTTCTAGATTATTGAAAATATTTTTAGATTTTAAAATTTAATTTCTTCATTAATTTTTTTTATTAAATCTCTTTGTATTACTTGTTTGGCTCTAGGGTTTCAAATATCTACCTCCTTAATGTATCAGTCTGCTTAGAATTAATATTGTGTCACTTCACCAAAAAAACCAGAAAACTTGAATCCATATAGGTCTATCTACCCTTACCCTCCTACCCTTTAGTTATAGTTGTCATATATATCGTATCTACATACTCCACAATATAATAATGTAATATTTACTTAAATAGTTATATGTATTTTGAAGAAATACAAGGAAAAATGTCTTCTGTAGGTACCTAGATACTTTTAGTGTCAATGCTTTTCATTCTTTCCAGAAGATTCACATTTCTTTTTAGTACCAATTACCCTAACCTGAAGAACTTTATTTAGTATTGCTTTTACCGTTGATTGGCCAATGAATTCTTAGTTCACTTTTATATGTGAAGGATATTTTCAAGTGGTATTGAATCCTGGGCTGACAGTCTTTTTTTAAAAGAACTTTAAAGATTTTTTTTCCACTGTTTTCTGGCCAGGATAGCTTCTGATGAGAATCCAGGGGTCATTTGAATTGTTTTGCCCTGCATGTAATATATCCTTTTCCTCTATCTACTTTGAAGACTTTTTGTTCTGTGTGTGTGTGTGTTTAACAATTTTTTTATATTGTGCATAGGCATGGGTTTATTTGTATATATCCTGCTTGTGGTTTGCTAAGTCTTTGAATATGTAAATTTGTCTTTACCGAATTGTGAAATATTTGGCCATTAATTCTAATATAATTTCTGTCCTTTTCTCTACCTTCTGTCCCTCCTAGACTCCCATGCCATATATATTAGGTCATTAGATATTATTGGCCCTGAGATCCTTGAGGCTCTCTGTTAACTTTCTAAATATGTTTTTTCTCTGTTCTTTAAATTGTATAACTTCTATTATTCTATCTTCAAGTTTACTGACTCTTTTTCTCTGTTGTCTCCATTCTGCTATCCAATAAGCTATTTTATTTCAGATATTTTAAGTTCTATATTTTGTATTGTTTATCCTCAATAGTTTATTTTTTCTGACAGTTCTTTTCTTTTTATTGGAGTTCTTTTATCTCATTGTGTATGGTTATAATAACTGCATTAAATTCTGCTAATTTCAATCTTTAAAATCATCTCAGTATAGATCTTCATTTTTTTTTTTTTGAGAATGGGTTGTGTTTCTTTGTCTTTCATATGTTGAGCAACTTGGGATTTAACGTGGACATTGTAAATGTTCTGTTGTAGATTCTTTCTGTTTATATCATCCTGGGAAGTATTGTTATTTTTGGATAACAATAATAATAACGATAATGATGATAATGATATTACAAATATTTGAAAAAATGATTATAGTGTGAATTAAAGGAAGTGACTACTATGGCTTTCATTTAAAGTTTTCTTTCTTTAAAAAATTTTTTTTTCTTTTTAAGTTTTATTTTATTATGTTATGTTAATCATCATTCATTACATCATTAGTTTTTGATGTAGTGTTCCATGATTCATTGTTTGCGTATAACACCCAGTGCTCCATTCAATATGTGCCCTCTTTAATACCCATCACCAGGCTAACCCATCCCCCCACCCCCCTCCCCTCTAGAACCCTCAGTTTGTTTCTCAGAGTCCATAGTCTCTCATGGTTCGTCTCCCCCTCCAATTCCCCCCCCTTCATTTTTCCCTTCCTACTATCTTCTTCTTTTTTTTTTTTAACATATAATGTAGTATTTGTTTCAGAGGTACAGGTCTATGATTCAACAAAATTCACAGCTTTCACCATAGCAATTTTTTTTTATTGAGGTATAGTTGACATAACATTATATTTCAGATGTGCAGCATAATGATTTGATATTTGCATATATTGTGAAATGATAAATGGTTTTCTTTTTTAATGCAGAGTAGAAAGTATTTTCTCAGTTAATACTCAGGTTATCAACTGGAACTGATTGAGGAGGAGAATCATTATCTGTTTATCACTGGTGAAATTCAGTCATAGTTCCTTTTATAGTTACTCAGCCAGAAATGGTGAGAATTAAGTATTGAGACCTTGCCACAGACCCCACTTTCTTTATATCTGGTACAGAACTTAAAATTGTACCTTGCTTTCTGAGACTCAGCTGATAGATGGTGGGGTCGACGATTGTTTATATGTCTGCTTGTATTGCTATTTTATACCATCAGAAAATAATTTAATTGCAAAGGTATTACATGATGTTATGAGTAAGGAGAGTTCTTATTGAACCTAATTCCACTCCTTCATTGTTAGCAGAGCTATCTCTGACATAAAGCAATAATTGAGATTGCAGTTACTCTTAGGTACAACTCCTAAAAAATACTGTACTTGGTACAAGAGCACGTGAAACAAAACAAAACAAAAAACCATTTTCTTGGATTATGGAGTATATTTTTCCTGCTATTTAACTTAAGTATGCAATTAACTTTTCCTTGTTGCTAAGGTCAAACTTTTCCTTGTCTCTGAATGATAGCTGATAAAATTTTTCATCCAATCTCTTTGTACCATCCATTCTCTTTGTACCATGATTTGGGACAGTTTTACATGCAACCCATCTTTCCTTCTAAATGTCTTTGCATGTCACAATTTGATGTTTTTTTTCTTCTGCTCCTTCCATTTTTATCTTCACTGTATTTTCTTTCTTATTTGCAATTAATTCAAATAATTCAAGTAAAGTTTAGTTTCATTACTTATTATCTTTCTGCCATTTTGTTATTTCTTATATTGCAGATTCTGGCTGCAAAATTAACTGCTTCCTTATACCTTCAAAGTTCACAGTTCTAGACATTTTTTTTTACAAGGCTAATCTCTTTGTACTCTTGTTCTCATTTCTTTTCAACTTCTATGGATTTTGTGCTACCAAGTATACTTGGATTTTCATATCTCTCTGTCGTTTCTTATGTTTCTCCCTAACAGGATTCCATTCCTTCTTCATCACCCAACTTTGAAAATAAAAACCATGTCTTCATCATCCTTATGTTCATTCAGTCAGTCCTTTATTGAGTGCCCATTTTGTATAATTCTGAGCATCTAGGATGCAAAGATGCATAAGCTATAGTCTCCGTCGTGGCTTTTGTAGAGTACACACTCTTTCATCCCTCATCTTCAGCACTCTCATCAGTCCCTAACTTGATATCTTGCAATAAACAGTGCATCACTGAATTGAGTAGCTATTAATAATATAGTCTATAATTAGATGCACCTTCATTTTAAAATTTTTGTTATACTGCATGTTCTTTTTTTTTTTTTTAAAGATTTCATTTATTTGACAGAGAAAGACACAGCGAGAGAGGGATCACAAGCAGGGGGAGTGGGAGAGGGAGAAGCAGGCTCCCCGCAGAGTAGGGAGCCCGATGCGGGGCTCGATCCCAGGACCCCGGGATCATGATCCGAGCCGAAGGCAGACGCCCAACGACTGAGCCACCCAGGCGCCCCATACTGCATATTCTTTTTAAAGCTGTAGTAAATTATCACCTATGCAAAATTTGATCTCTAGACTAAACTCCCAACCTCAATTCAAATCAAACTTTTTTTTTAAATCTTTTACTATATTTTGGCTAACTGAACATAATAAAAAAAAATAAAATCTTTTACTTATTTAACCCATAATCATCACTACTTCTAACAGTTCCATCGGTAGCTACCTTAAATCTGGTGAATGAGACATTTGTAAAATATCTTAGTAGTTGCTAATTTATAGTAGTATTCAAAGTTCTTAGGACAGAGCTTCATAAAATTTAGTGTAGAAATGAGTTACCTGAAAATTCTGTCAGAAAGAAGATTCTAATTCAGGAAGTTTGGACTGGCCCTGCATTTCTGCATGATGACTACTAAATGATGCCTGTATTGCTGGTTCAAGAACTGTATCTTGAGTAGCAAGCTTCTAGAGTATTCTGGGATATTGAAGACAGGTAAAGTTTAGATCAATAAATATTTGCTCATCTAATAAAAATTAAAAATGTGGTTTTATGTAAGCATACAAAGTATTAAAATTTATATTCATCAAAAAGTGAGCATATACTGCAGGACAATAGGACTAACTTGAAGATGTATACACATGGACTAAATTTTATTTTTATTTTGCAGAATATTGGAACTAAGTAGGTGGTTGGATTATTAAAGAGATAGATATTTTTATCCAAACATGGAAAAATCTGAGATACATTGAACTCATGAGCAGTGGAGAGACTAACTATATGGATATTCAGTCAGGGGCACATTAATAATTAGCCTTTCTGGTGTTAGCTCATCACAATTGACAGACGTGCTTTGGTTGTGAGTTTGGAATATGAATATAAATGTGGCTGATTGAGAGAATGAATAGAGGATTTTTCTTAATGAAAATATATAAAAATAGCTTGGTATAGCTAATTAATATTACTCATATGGTTAAGCAGAACATATAGTTAATTAAGTAAGGTTTGAAGAAATATGACTTCTTGTTTTAACTAGTGGTCTTATTAATCTTTATTGATTACTAAATCCCTTCTTAATCCAACTCAGATTTTGAAGGTTTGGGGTATCTGTTACTCTACCAGCAGCTTTTTTCAGCTTTTCTTATTTTATTCTTTAATTTTTTTTAGTAAAAAAAGTCTAAAATGGCAGGGAAAGAAAGTTATGCAGCTTGTGAGGGCACTGTTTTCCACAAATCATCGTGAATAAATTTTCTTTAGACAAAAGGTGTTTTTTGACTTTGTCATTGTTTCTTCAGAAAGCCTACTTTAGGTCCTATACTAAACCTCTATAGATAAAACCGCTGTATCCATTCACAAGATAATTGGGACACTTCTTTTTATGAAAATCTTGGGATTAAAATTATACACATATATGTATATACCTATTTCATAATATGATTTTTAATGCACAGCAAATTTATTAAATAGTCACAAAGTGATTTGTAAAGTACAAAAACTGTCTTCAAATCATTCCTCATCTCTGGAAAAAATCTTAAATATGAACTGGTCAGGACTTTTGATAATTTATAAATTGATATTCTATTAAAATTCAGTCACAAAATGAACATTTGTTAGAATAAAATAAATCTGTATTCAAGGCCTAAGTAGCCTAAACTGTTTTAAATGTTTGCTTTAAAATAATGATCTTCATTAACTATGGCACTTGTTTTATTTTATGGTGTCTAAAAAAATTAGTCTACATAAACAATGCTGCAATAAATATCTTTATGCATATAATGATATATCTGGTAATTTTAATAATAAAAACTCCTTTGTTGGTCAGAAAATAGGTACTTTTTATAAGGCATTGGCTCTAATTAACACCTTGCTTCCTTTTAAATTTGCACTAATTTACAATTCTCACACTGCAGAGTGGTGTGTACCAGTTTTCTTAAACCCTCTCCCCCAAACTAAGTAGGATCATTCTTTTAGAAACCTTCATGGAGAGGCCTTCTCTAACTCTCCAGCCTGGGTTTAATCCCCTTGCTACAAGCTCCCATGACAGCCTACTCTCATACTTCCACAGGTTCCAGTAATAATTATGTAGTAAGAACCTTAAAAATATTAAAAATAAGCAAACAAATAAATTAAACAAAACCTAAAGTCTACTTCTCACACAGAACTTCTCCTTCATATTACAGTAGTTCTGTTTACTGTGTTCCATTTATGTTACCACTGTTATTAGTGATTTTTAATGACATATTTTGTCCAATTTTGACAGATGGGGGGAAACATGTGAAATGGAAGATAATTCTGAATATGTTAAAAATTTATTTTTATGTTTGGTGCATGTTAAGAAAAACTCTCATCATGTAAAGAATAGATACAGATATAAAATTTTTATCAAAAGTTGGTTTCTCCTTAGCTCATTAAATAAATGCTGAACAATCATTTAAAGACTATTGGTTGGAAGAGCTCCAAGTTATTAGCCTACTCAGGGCACTCATATACCTCAGTATAGTCTTGGCTTTATAAGTAATGACAGTGTGCCTGAGTACCCACAGTTTGCTATTCCATGGTAGATCCCAACATTGTGTCCTCTCACTCATTCTTGATTTAATAATACCTATCATGACCTAGACTTTGAAGTTGCTAGACATTTACGACTTTATATTTTAACTCATGTTGTAATAATTTTTTTCCACAAATAGTTTTGCAAGTTTAAACATTTCAAGTGGTGAGTAGTTCATTTTGACAGCAATCAAACTCTATTATCAAGAATGGATTTCTATTCTTCAGTGTTCTGAAGTGATTATTAATTTTTTTGGCCATAAACATTAAAGTCTAGTTCTTGGCAATTTTCCTAGAGACTTGGGAAGAGAGTATCTTAAGTCTCAAATCTCTAAAGTATATAAATAAATCTCCAGGTCTAAAGGAGTAATTTCAATGAAATGTGATACCTTTATTCATGTGTGAACTCTTAGATGACACAAATTAAGTTGATTTGAGGTTTGTGCCATGTCAAGCTATGTATTTAATAAATGCTTCCAGAGAATATGAACTACTACTCTGATGTTGCCATGATTCTCAGTTTTTTACAAGAGAACTACATACTTTTCTAGCTAATGTTTTCTTCATGTGCACACATGTTTTAAGTTTGTGTGTGTGTGTGTGTGTGTGTTATGCCAAATATTTAAGTATATTCTTTATGCTGAAAAGTATATGTAGGGGTTTTTTTCTATTCTATGAAATCAGTCACCAGCAGGAGAGGTATTAATAATTTAGTGTAGCATATAAATACTAAGTGTAGAACAACTGGGGAAGAGAAATAACAAATGATACACATCACTGAATTTTAATTGACACCCTGTTCCCTGGCAGGACTTATAAGTTCCTATAAGACCTTCACAAAGGGGTTTCTTGTTAAAACATTGAGAGGAAGCAGTGATCAGGTTAGCAATACAAGCTAAAAATACACTTCCAGGTATTGGAGACTGTTGTATTTTTATAAACGAAAGCTGAATTATAAATGATTGCAATATATTTATGAATTATATAATTTTATAGTCCTTTTACAACTTATGATGCCTTATGTAAAGTATCTTTTTTCCCCCACAAGTAATACAAGAAGATACGTGTGTGTGCATATGTATACATATACATATATAATTAACATATATATGTGTGACTTATGTGTGTTTATATAAGAATACATATATATACACATATGTATGTGTGTGTGTGTATAATTAACCCTAATTTACAAATGAGAAAATTGACACCTAAAGACATCAGATGGCTAACTTGAGTCTTCATAGCTATTAAGATCCATATATAACAAGTTGGATACTTAGAATCTTGGGTGAAATCTATCAAGTAAGTATATAAGAAGCAAGATGGCAACAAATAGAACATATCCATTTGCAAATATTTGCAGACCGCCTACTGTGTGCAAACAGGGAAGGAACCCCATTTTCTCATCGCTCAGCTGCACTTTCTAAACCCGTTGGCTGTCTTATAGTTGCATTTTCATCATTATAAAGGCATGACCCTCTCCTGGGCTTCAAGCCAAATACCGAACAGCATGAGATAATGTGCAAAGGCTTATTCTTGTCATCTGATAATTTATAAAAGCAAAATTGTCCATAAGAAAGATTTCTATAAATATGTTTTATATAAAATAATTGTAAAAGATTTTGCTTTTTGAATTAAACCATTTATTTTCACTTAGATTTTAAGATTGTTGATCAATTTGGCTTACTAAGTTGTTATAGAAGCAGACATTCCTAGTGCCTGCCATTCTCCCTGGGAATGCTTGTCACTTTGTGGGAACCACATTATCTTTTCGAGGCCACCTGGGGATAGTTTATTAATTTGTTGGTTTACCAGTCTCTAATTATCCTGAAATACTACTGCCATTTCCAAAGGTGCTACAGGGAACAGCACTGTAAATCTGATACTTGGTAATTTTCACTTTATGATATCTTTCATGGGAAATTCTGAATGCATATCTAAAAGGAAGCCCTGGCTGGAGTTCTTTTCTCCATCACTTATTATCCCCCATTGAAGACACTTTGTTTCTTTGCTCACAGAAGAGAAAAAATAACACACTTGAATTATTGGCAGCAAAATAGGAAAATAGCAACATGAGAAATGTGGTAATTAGGAAGTCTACAATGGCACATATCTGTCATAAACTGCCAATTAATCTCGATGATAAGAAATGTAGTCAACTTTAGTTACCAATTATTCCTCTTTCCAGAAGATCTTGACAACTGTCAATGGCCAATGAAGTTTCTAACTTTTCTTCTGTTTCATTGAGTCACTATGGGCACATCCATTTACCTCACTTCAGAATTTTCATCTGTAGACTATAGGGAATATTATCTCTAGCTATTGAGCCTAATCCATATATTTTCTTATTTATACATTTTATAGAATATGCATATAAAGTATTGGGTGAATTCATGAAGAATTGTGTGGAATATATTCCAAGATTCTCAGACTGATAGCTCATAGTATGTTTCAGCATTTCCAGATATGAGTGTTTTCGTTTCCTTTGCATGAAATTTATTTCAAACTCATTTTTTCATCAGCTTCAACAATTTAAAATGTAGCTTAAAAGGGGAAAAATAGAGTTTGCAACGTGCATATCTTGCAGTTCAAATGTTCTGATGGTATGAGGACCCTTGAAGTCTCTTGACCTCACATTTGCTCTCTGCACTAGTCTACTGCCATTCACAGCCCAAGGTTAAGAAAGACCTGTTTACACTGTTTCCATTTCTCTTTTTCCATTCACTATTCAAACCACTCCAATCTGGCTTCACATCAACTCTGCACCAAAATAGATTTGATCAGACCTCAGTGGCACCAAACATCGTCTTTCATTTCTCCTAATTCTTGATCTCTCAAAGCATTTGACCTGACTGGCCACTTCCTCTTTCCCTTATCTTTTCTTCCTATCACTTTCATTTTTTTTTTCTTTTAAAATTCCCTGCAGGCTTGTCCTCTAAAATGTGACTATTTATTTTCAGAGTTCCTCAAGACTGAAAACTCCTAAATAGAGTTTTCCCAATTCTAAGCAGCAGGCTCAGAAATCCAAGAGCCTGCTTGCCATCTCCAGCTGGATGCCTCATAAATGTCTCAAGTTTAACAAGTCTATAGCTGAACAAAGTATATCTTCCTCCTGTGTGCCCCACACCCCCTTTCAGATCCAGCCTTTCTCTTGTGTTCTGAGTTTCAGTAAATGGTAAACCTTTTCAGCCATTGCTTGAATCAGAAAACAGGGAATCATGCTGGACATCTTTCCTTTTATCCCCTTTATCAAGTTATCATTTTTAATTTCTGAATCTACCTTGGATCTACCTATTTCCAGTTTTCACTGCCATAACCTGAACTCATGTCACTCTGATCTTTTGCCTGAGTCAGGTTCTGCATTGGCAAATTCTCACTGAGCATCCTATGTTTAATCTAACCACCACATTGCAGCCAAAGTGAACTCTTAAGAACACAGATCTGTCATGTTGCTGCCTTACTTAAAACTCTGCATTGCCTTCCCATAATTCTTAGGAAAATGATCTCATGTTTAATATAGCCCGTGACGTCCTACAGAATTAATCCCTGCCACTTTTCTAGCTTAATTTTGTGCTGCTCTCCTTCTAAGTGTCTTTCACTATACTAAGCACCTTTCTGTCTCAGGACTTCAGCACATTCTGTTTCGTCAATCTTGACAGTTCTCTATACCCATTGAACCCTATCTCATCTCCCTTTACCAGTGAATAACTACGTACTCTTCAAAGATCAGTGAAAATGTTAGTTCCTCAGAAGCCTTCCCTGACCATTCAGGATGCTCTTGTTATAAAGTGTCATTGGCAGTATGTTCCTCTCTATTGTTGAATTTAGCACAATCACTATATAATGGCTGAAATTACTTGTTTGAAGTCTTTCTCACCTGCAATAATATATGCTCCATGGGATTAAAAAAAACCCTGCATTTATATTACTCTTGCTGTACAACATTCAAATAGTACCTTGCCATGAAAGCACTTTCATGTATATTTACTTAATGAGTGATCAAATGAACTGTAGCAATTTAAATGGTAACTGATACTAGGTATTTCTAAAACTACTGGCACATAGTAGGTACTTAATAAATGTTTATAAATAAATTAAGGAGGGCACGTACTGCATGGAGCACTGGGTGTTATATGAAAACAATGAATCATGGATCACTACATCAAAAACTAATGATGTATTGAATGGTGACTAACATAACATAATAAAATAAAATTAAAAAATAAATAAATCAATGACTATAGTTTTTAAAAAGATACATCCTTTTATTTTGTTTAAATAAAGGATGTTCCTGATAAACATTGAACCTTGACCAGATTATTAACTATACCTTTTATTATCAAAATGATGTTTGTTATCTTTTGCTTTGGCAAAAGGATTTTTGTACTTTTTTTTTTTTTTTTTTAAGTAAGCTTTATGCCCCATGTGGGGCTTGAACTTGAGACCCTGAGATCAAGAGTTGCATGCTCTACAGACTAAGCCAGGCAGGTGCCTCTTGAAAGCATGCTTTTCAGAGAAAATAATTTTGAATTCTTGGATGTCAACATATTAAAGCTTATAGTTACCATTTTATATCTAGGAAGTTTCTTCCTGTCAGAGTCTACATATTTTAGATTTTAACAAAATGAGGTTGATTAAAATTTTCTGCAGCTTTTAAGTTTAACTTATTTTGTTATTATATTATTCCAGAATTTTTTTTTTTAAACTCCCAAAAGTTCATGGACAAATTCAGTATCCTCTGCTGAATTGTAGCATTTCCTTTAATGATGAATTTAGACAACACACACACTAGTACAGCTCTAACTGTGACTTAAATAACTAGAGAAATTAAAAAATTTTTATATCATGTTCTCATTGTTGCAGACATTTCAAAATATCATTTTAGGTGATCTCTATTTTGAAATTATGGTAGGTTTTTTTTTTTTACCTGCTACTGTGTTTTGTTACTTAATGTGCTAATATGCACATAAAATGCCATATTATATATTTGGTTAATTTAAAATATTGACGACTGTAGGACTGGTTCCTTTGGAATGCTATGTGTATTTAACATGAATTTTAAAACATTATTCTGGGAAAAGGATCTTAGGTTTTATCAGATTGCCAAGGGTTCCATGTCACATAAATGGTAAAGGCACTCCTGCATTTACTATTTTTCGGTTGTGTCATTCATTGTATTTAGTGTTCATTCAGAAAAACTCTTGAGGGAAGAGAGTCCAATATTCAAAAGAAAGATCGAAATGAAAAAGAATGCCACAGGTCCTACATTCAAATTCAGTTGTAAAACCTTAATTTTTTAAACTATTTTGTAGGTAAGTTCCTTACCTTAATATGCAATATTCTTTCCCATCTCTCTTCTGCTTTGTGCCCAAACTCTACTTGTTTCAGGCTGAAACTGAGGTTTTGAAGTAGAGTTAGGTCCCTGAACACTTGCTACTTCACACCTGTCTGCAGGGAAGTAATTCTTTTGGATTAAATTTTTCACTTCCACTGTAGGGAATAAATACATGTTTGCTGATGATTAGAAAGAATTAACCTCAGGCTCACTCTATTCTGGGCCACACAAATCTATGCTTCTGAATAGAAGGAGATTGCAAGAAGCATCCTTATCATTTTGTCACACTGAGAGTGGAGGAGTGGGTTGAGGAACCTTTTCGTAGCTGGTAAAGGACAATCAAATCCATCCAATTAAAATGAAAAAAAAAAAAATGAGAGCACAATTGCCCTCTCTTTTAAACTAGATTTTGTTGTTTGAACTGAATTTTCCATTTCTTATGGTCATTAACCACCCAATAAGAGATAATATAGTTGAACTTGAGGATTGCCATTGAAAGTATAGTTCCACTCAGTATTTCCACCATGATGTACGGGCCTTAAACAAACGAGCAATTAACCATTTGTTTTAGTGAAATTTACAAGTAGTTGTTGATTATTTTTGTATATGTAGAAATTTTGTTTCATATATTTTATTGATAAAGTTCTTTTTTTTTTAAGATTTTATTTATTTATTTGAGAGAAGAGAGAAAGAGAGAGAGAGCATGAGCCAGGGGGAGGGAATAGGGAGAAGGAGAGGGACAAGCAGACACCCTACTGAGCAAGGAGGCTGAAGTGGGGCTCGATCCCAGGACCCCAAGATCATGACCTGAGCCGAAGGTAGACACTTAACTGACTGAGCCACCCAGGCTCACCTGAAGTTATTTCTAAATATCTTTCCTTGTTTACACATACACACACACACACACACACACACACACACACACACACACGTCTGCATTCTAAAAATGATTTAATTATGACCGTAAACATTGCATTGTTAATTATGGTCCACTTTCTCTGACATTTTCAGATTACTAATAATGACAGCAAGCGTTGGTATTGGAAAGGACATTGGTTTTGAAGCAAGAGAGCTGGGCTAGTTTTGTGATCATGGGCAATTTATTTAACTACAGGTCAGTTCACTCAACTATAAAAAGAGGGAGTTAATACTACCTCATTAATTGAATGAAATAGTAGATGCACATTGAGAAGTCCATATCTGATACCTACTAAATGGTAGTGATAGTATTAGTGTGTTGTGAAAGCCTATCATCAAGACAACTGAATATTTTGTGTTTTTTCCTATGCGAAAGGTCTACTCTAGTGTTCTCTTGTCTACTTTTAGTGGCTAACATATCACTGCTGAAAAGGTATTTGTACCTTGTAGTTCCTTCTTTATTTTTGCCTTGGCCTTTTCTTCCTCTCTGTAATTTTGGTTCATATCTTTTAGTGTTATGATCAGCAGTTCTATCATTTTATAGACAAACTTAACACATTTGATCAGTGAGTTAGTGAACCATGTTATGATGCATGTGATTATTTTTTTCTCACAGATCCTATTGTCTTTTGGATGATTTTATGTTTGTTTAGAGGCTTTTCTGTTTATTGGAACCGCTATGAATAAGCAAATTAAATCAGGACTGCTTTCCTGTGTAATCTTCCATGTCCCCGAGGGTCTGCAGGTCACACAGCTAAGGGGACATCTTTCTATCTTTAGACATGCCAGAGGACAGTGTGTTGGGCAGGGGTGCATGATTTTTCCTGTAGAGGTTCCTTTAGCTTACGGTTCCTCTCCTCTGGAACACACTGCTCCTGCTTTCCTCTGTGACTGTGTGCTGGAGTGGTGGGGCATTTGTCAGTCCCCTGAGCTATTCAATGTACTGTTCTTGGCTTGCTTGCTAAGAGAGAAGTCCACAGCTCTTCGGTTTGCTCCCCTAGGAATACAGTTCTCCAGTCATCTCAAACTCTTCTCTCTAGTGCAGACAGCCATGGGGTGAGGTTGAAGGAGGCAATATGGGTTCAGGTGGGGTTGAGCCCAGCCTAAACTGTATGTTTGGATGGACTGCACATTCTGACACTCTGACCGTGTGGTTCTAGTTCAACTAGCCCGTCTCCACCAGATGTCTTCTCACTCATTTTCTCACAATTTTCCTTGAGAGTCTTGTTATCTTCCTGACATTCTCACTTCATAGTTCCATCATCCCAAGTCCATCAGAAAGATGCTGCTTCTGGAATAGGTTCAAATCTTTTTCCCACAGGCCCATATTTAAGAATATTTTGAGACAGGAAGTTCATCAAATATTCTCTAATAGTTAGGTACCCCTCCCTCTCTGGCCCCCAACTCCAAACAAGGCACAAAGTAAAATTCTAATAAAACCTTCAGCTCTGGCTGAACCAAACCATTCTGTTACAAAATTAAGTTTGTTAAATCTTGTTGTTTCAACATTTAGATATATTGAAGAAAGATTTTAAAAGTCATTTTTATCCTATTTGAAGATTTTGCCATTCACTATTCCTGTTACCCTGTCTTTATGGATTTGCTTTTCTTTTAGTCAAGTTTTTACTATCAAAAATATATTTAAATTATAAATGGTATTTCTACGTTAATGGATTTTTCATATTTTTCTTTTCACCAGCAAACAATTAAGTCAAGATATATAGCTAAATAGCATATTTATATAATAGCAGATCTAAAAATTTTAGGTAAATTTGTGAACATTAGAAATTATACTTTACATGAAAATATAAAGTTCATGTAGAACTTTTTTTGAATTTTAAAAATACCATCATATACTTTTTCTCTGAATTCATGAATTGATTGTATTGATGTGTTTTTCATCAACAAGTTAATCTTAGGAGAATGGATTTGCTTTAAAAGGATTGTGAGAAATATCTTACTTTAATGTTCAAATGACCCTTGATGTGAAGGAAATAAGCACAAGAAAGTAGACTTCAGTACACAGAACTGAGTTTTTAGTCCTAGGAATACGAATCACATTCAGCCATAATGGGAATTTATAAATGGAGCAATGTAGCAAGGTAAATTCTTCACTTAAGGGATCAAAATGTAAAGCTGACTTAAATAGCTTCTAGTTTTGCTCCATTATGATTATGGTGTTAGTTTATCATTATTTGCTCCTAATGTTTATTTTATGCCTCTATGCAGAGGATAGATTTTGTTGTTTGTTGGTTTTGTTTTGTGTGGGAATTTTTTGCTATTATTTGTTGTAAACTCTTTATTTCTTTTTTTTTTTTTTTAAAGATTTTTATTTTTTACTGGTCAGAGAGAGAGAGAGAGAGAGCACAAGCAGGGGGAGCAGCAGGGGGACAGGGAGAAGCAGGCTACCTGCTGAGCAAGGAGCCCGATGTGGGACTCGATCCCAGGACCCTGGGATCATGACCTGAGCCGAAGGCAGACGCTGAACCGACTGAGCCACCCAGGCGCCCCTAAACTCTTTATTTCTTAATGTTTCACAGTTTCATTCAACAAACATTTATTCCATGCCAAATCTGGAAAAGGCTTTGTGAGATACTATTGGAGTGACAGAAATGAATAAGATATGAACTTGTATTAGCTCCTAAGCTACTGAGGGAAAAAGACCGATAGGCGACTAATTCGTATAGAGCAAAGGAATTGAGAGCTGTAGCAAGTACGCAGAGGGACAGTTTTAAACTGGGTGTGGAAAGGAATATTTCTGTATTTCATGAGCAGATTCTTAAAATAGAAGTGGGATTTTTGGTTCCTGGACCTAGCATTCCAACTTTTCTTTGGGAAGCAATATAAAATCAGGTCAGAGAACAAGGAAGTGGCTCATCTGAAGGGTTCTTCTAGGAATCACTAACATTTGAGTTAAAATTAGGTAAGTTTTTCAAATAAATATAACTTTCATCCCAGTGACTGTGTTTAACTCTTAGGCAATCTAGTCGAGAGAAACATGAAGTTTCACATTGCTAGACACAGGTAGACACTCCATAGTTGCTCTTTCTTGCCCCTCTTTGATGTTTTGGACAAAACTGATTAACCGAATCTGAAAGTTTTTGTTTTAATTGTTATTTATTTACTTTTTTGGGGAATAAATCCAACAGATTTTGAATGGCTTAGGCAAAGACATTTATTTTTATTATAGAGCTTACTTTTCTGTAAAATGTTCAGAGTGTTTTATGGGCTTATTGGGGACATATTTAGAAATCAGAGGAAAGGTTTTAAAAAAGCCATGTTTCACAGTATATTTCTAAATCTCTCACATATCCATAAGCGTAGTTACCAAAGCTTATGCCATTTTGTGATTGTGGAACTTTAATAAAAGTGTTCCCATTCCCCTCTTTTAATTGTTGGGTCTGAGCAAAGTATTAATTGTTGTCAGTACTAGAAAATTTGCATAAAATGCTAAGTCATGTGGCTAAAAACAGAAAAAAAGTACAGAAAACACAAAAATAGAGCCATTCCTTAACATTCTCTCTTCCTCTCCTCAGTACTGTGGGAGTTTAGCATATTATATTTATTTCTGTACAAATTTTATAAATCTATATGCTCTTTTGGTGGCAGAACTATCTTTGTGTTCCTTGCAACAGATACATGGCCCTTGCATATAAAAGACACTTGATAACTATTAGACTGAATCATATAAATTGCTGTTTGTCTAGAGTCAGATGTAATCAAATACTAGTAATGTCAGATGGTTCAATCTAAATTCATTGAGTGAATGAAGAAATGGATGAATGAATTATTCTTCCAACTCATAGTCTGTGGATTTTTATCACATAACCCAAAACTTTCACTGGATAGTGCACCTTACTGAGCCTTGTCACTCTAGAACATTGCTCTCCAAGCTCTTTTGGTCATGAACCCCCATTAATACAGCATGTTTAAGGTGACACATCCAAATATGTATTATTATTATAATTTATATGCATATTTTTTATTGCCATACTAAGGTATTCTTGCAATCCTGTGCATCATCCATTAATCACCTGGGGTATGCATAACCCATTTCAGAAAACACCATTCACTGCTGAATTTTCTGATTCTCTCAGACAATTAAGGTTTATTTTCACTGATTTTCAAACTCAATACTTTCTGAATAATTTCATCCAAAAATATAATTTCTGTGTAAAGCTTTATTGATGGATTCCAATCAAATTTGGGGATAGGGCATTTCTCATATATAAACATATTAATTAAACTACAAAGGGAGGCCTCATGCATTCAAGCAAATTCCTCCTCTTGCACATCTATTTTTTAAATTTATTTATTTATTTATTTATCATTTTTAAGATTTATTTATTTGAGAGAGAGAGGGAAAGCAAGCAGAGGGAGGGGCAGAGGGAGATGGAGAGAATCTCAAGCAGACTCTCCACTGAGTGCAAAGCCCGACCTGTGACTAGATCGCACTACCCTGAGATCACGACCCAAGCCAAAATCAAGAGTCACCCAGCTACCCCTGTAAATCTATTTTAATGCAATTAAAAACAGCCACTTTTTATTCCAGGTTATGTTGTTTCAATTTGTATCTATTGAATCTTTCATAAATTGCAATATATCCTGCATAGGATTTATGATTTACAGTTTATTCTGCCTCATAAAATGTTTTTAATACTTTAGCCTACATTTATTTCTCCTTAAAAATTCTGATAGCATGTATTATCTAATTTATACAACCAAAGTCATCATCATACATGGTTTTTGTTGGGAAATCTAAGGTAGGGGTAAAGGTTTGAACTACGATGATCTCTTAAGTTTGATTTTAAGATTTGGTGCTTCCTAGTTTATGAAGGCTTTAGGACTTGAAAGTGGCCTTTCTCAATCTATGCAAGCAATAACCACATAATCAAAATTATTTTTCTATTTTTTTTAAAAGAAAATAAATAGCTACTGGAGGACAATTAGAGAAACTGAGACTCCAATTCTTCCTTTAAATTTGGCTCCTTTATTCAGTGTGATGATTGATATCACTCACCTATCATTTAACTTGATACTCTTCTCTTGGCAAGGGTTACTCTCCGTTAGACTCAGTGGGTGATATCATCACTGTCCATATGATTAAATGACACCTAGTAATATGGATTTCCCAAATTGTGTAATATCTTTCTACTATGTCATCACTATCCCCATTTTATAGCCAGAACACAGGCAAATTTGGCTGTACAGTGAAGAGTTCAGATAGATAAATACAAGAAGGGAGGTTTTAATTTAGCCTTGGCATTGTTTAACATTCATAAAAAATTGTTTTACTGCCCAGATGTTGGAAATTTATTAATTATCATATTGGCTCTTGGGCCTGGTTCTTGCAAGAACTATAGTAGATGCCAGAAGCTAAATAACCTTTTGTCATTCTGCTGAATAAAGGATTGTTTGTGCTCTCCAGTTGATGAATTATCTCTGTGCCTTGTCATTATAAAAAGAAACTCATCTTGTTCACTGGCCTGGCAGGGGATGAGATGGCCCCAGAGAGAGCACAGAGAGTTTTTCCTCTCACAAATCATACGTAGGGTAGATGCTGTGGGTCCTGTCTGGAAATGAATGTGGAAAGAACCCAGGACAAAGCATAAAATTTGCATTGTTACTATTAGTTGATATATGATAGATTATTACAAATTTACAGAATTAAACATCTGCTTTTACCCGTACTAAATTATTTTAAATCTAGCAATCAATTCTAGCACAGATAAATGTACTTTGTGTGTGCTTTGGAAATAAGGGAAAGCTTAAAATTCTATTGAAGCTAAGACAATACCAGTAGTTTTATAATTATTTTACTAATTCATGACAAATTTATGGAAACATTTATCAAAGTATATCATTGTGTACTGAAGAGAAAAAGCTAACTTATTTCTTTAAATTACTATGTTTCCACTAAACAAAATGTGTCGAAATCTGCAACTAGATAAACTGTTTTTGCTGGTTTTTTTTAAGTTAATGAATAAATTTTATTTTTTTAGAGCAGTTTTAGGTTCATAGCAAAATTGAGCACAAAGTACAGAGTTCCCATATAACCCTCGTTCCCTCACATGCACAGCTTTTCCCACTATTGATATTCTGTCCCCATACATGCATAGCCCCACCCACTACTGATATCCCACACCACAGTGGTACGTTTGTTAAAATCAATGAACCTACACTAACACATCATTATCACCCAAAGTACGTAGTTTGCATTAGGGTTCACTCTTGGTGTTCATTGTGTCGGTTTGAACATGCGTATAATGGCATCTATCCACCATTGTAGTATCATACAGAACAGTTTCATTTCTCTAAACCCTCTGTACTCTCCCTATTCATCCCTCCCTCCACACCCCCAATCCCTGTCAACCACTAATTACTGTCTTTCTAGTTTTGCCTTTTCCAGAGTGTCATATAATTGGAATCATAAGTATGTAGCCTTTTAAGATTGGCTTCTTTCACTTAGTAATATGCATTTAAGTTTCCTCCATGTCTTTTTAAGGCTTGATAGCTCATTTCTCATTGTCTGGGTGTGCCACAGTTTATTTTCCCATTCACCTACTGAAGGACATCTTGGTTGCTTCCAAGTTTTGACAAGTATGAATGAAGCTGCTATAAACATCCATGTACAGGTTTTTATATGGATATGTTTTCAACCCCTTTGGGTAAATACTAAGGGATATGATTGACAATCATACGATAAGAATATGTTTAGTTTTACAAGAAACTGCCAATTGACTTGCAAAGTGGCTGTACCATTTAGCATTCCCACCAGCAATAAATGAGAATTCATGTTGCTCCACTTCCTCGTCAGCATTTACTGTTGTCACTGTTTTCTAGTAATCCTAACTAGAGGCTTCTCAATTTTTTTTTATCTTTTCAAAGAACGAGCTTTTGGTTTTCTTGATTTTCTCTATTGGTTTCCTGTTTAGAATTTCTTTGATTTTTGGCTCTAATTTTTATTATTTCTTTTCTTCTGCTTACTTGGATTTAATTTGTTCTTTGTTGTTGTTGTTCCTTTTTAGTTATTAAAAGGAAGCCTAGATTATTGATTTTAGATCTTTCTTCTTTTTAAATATATGTATTCAATGCTATAAATTTTCTTCTAAACTCTGCTTTCTCAGTATCCCATAAATTTTAATAAATTATATCTTCACTTTCATTTAGTTCAAAATATTTTAAAATTTCTCTTGAGATTTTTTGTTTTGGCCCATGTGTTATCTAGAAAGGTATTGCTTAATCTCCAAGTATTTTAGAGGTTTTCCAGCTATCTTTGTTATTTATTTCTAATTTATATCCATTGTGATCTGAGAGCAGGCATTGTATGATTTTTATTCTTTTAGATATGTTAAGGTGTCTTTTAGGGAACAGAATGTGGTCTGTCTTGATGAAAGGTCCATGTGATCTTGAGAAAAATGTGTAATATACTATTTTTGGATGAACCAGTCTGTATATGTCAGTTATATCCAGTTGAATGATGGTGCTGTTGAGTACAACTGTATCCTTACCAATTATCTACCTGCTGAATCTGTCTTTTTCTGATAGAGGGGTGTTATATCACCAACTCTAATACTGGATTCCTCTATTTCTTTTTATAGTTCTATCAGTTCTTGCTTCTCACGTATCTTGACGCTCTGTTGTTAGGCACAAATACATTAAGAATTGTATGTCTTCTTGAAATATTGACCCCTTTATCATTATGTAGGACCCCTCTTTATCCCTTATAATTGCCCTTGCTCTTCCATTGTGAGTTCATAGGGCCTAAATGAAGTAATGGGGAGGGAATGCAGAAGTTAGAATAGGAGAACTATGAAGCCTTTAGTTGGACTCACCACGCTCACTTATTCCTTAACCAAGTGCAATTATGAATTCTGCACACATAACTCACTGATGAAATTGCTTGTTCTAAATCCAATGAGCTAATTTTTACTCCTTATCTTATTTGTTCCCTCAACTGTATTTGACAAATACAGACTACTTTCTTCTTTTGAAATATTCTCTTCCTTTGCCTTCTGTGAGCAATCTCCTTACTCTCTATTTTTTCCTCTTATCTGTTTCAGATATTTTATCCTCTCTTACCTCATAAACTGTGGTTCTCTTTACGACATTACTTTAAATCCTTTTCTTTTCTCCCTTTGTGCACTTTCCCGGAGCAATCACATTCACTTCCACAGTTTAGATTTCAACTTTTATAGTTATAATTTTCACATCTATACTTTCAGTTTAGGTCAATCTCCATAAGCTACAGACCAGCATATTCGGGTGCTTACTGGAAAGCTCTTTCAGACACCCTAAACTCAATGTATAGACTATTAAATTCAAAGATTTTCTTTATAACTTTAGTCCTTTTTCTGTATTTTTTATTTTAGTCCATGATGTCAGTCACCATATCATGTTGCTCTAGTGGAGAAATTTGGAATAATTCTTATTAACTCCTTTTCCTTTTCATTTCCAATATCCATTCGATCACCATTTTTTGTATTTGAACTCCTCAAATCTTTTGCATCTCTTCAATTACCCCCATCTTTTCAAATCCGTGTTACTTCATATTTGAATGGGATTGCCTTCATTATCTCCTAATTGGTCTTTGTCTCTCCAGTCTCTACTTTCAAATATTTATCTTCTATCAAGCTCTTTATATGACCTTGTTGAAGTTTCAACCATTTTAATCTTCTTTCAAAGAAGACAATGGGTTTTCTGTCCTGTCAGTATACACACAAGTGGTTTTCCTCGAATGGAACTCATTCTTATGATCAGTTCTCTCCTAGTTATCCTTCTTGTGTAACTTAAGTGTTGCTTTCTCTGGAAATCACTTTATGGACATGCAAAGTGTGTATGTGAGGGGATCCTTCTACAAACTCCTATATCGTCTCTCTTGTATGTTCTATAGTATGAGACTTATCACACGGTTCCATTAGTTGTCTGATTAGTTGTCTCCTCCACTAGACTGCAAACTCCATGAGAGCACAGACCTTGACCTTTTTCACTATTGTTTCCCTCAAATCTAATACAGTGATTGGCATGGAATAGGTGGTTAAAAGCATTTTCTTAATGGAGAGATAAAAACTGAAACAGCAGTCAGAAAGCAATATGAATAATTGCAGGGAGTTTTATTTATTTGTTTGCATTTTTGAAGTTCTTCTTCACAAAGATTTATGGTATTTAAACAGAAAGAAAGGAGAGGCTACATTTGAAGATGCTTGGAAGGAAGAGAAGGAAGGGGAGCAGCAGGAGGATGCTTCTTAGGAAGGAGGTAGGAAGAAAAGTATCTGAGAAAAGGCATATCTCTTACTTTAAATATTTAAATTTTTTTGTTTATCTTCTTGATCTAATATATACCCATGGTGCAAAAATCAAAAGTACAACAGAATGTACAGTGAAAAGTTAATCTTCTGTGTCTCCTCTCATCCAAGGATTGTTTTTCCTCAACCTTGTGGATAATCACTGTGATCAGTTTTCTTTTTATCTTTCCTTACACAGTCTATGTATTCCTAAACATCTATAAGTTTATATGTGTGTGATTTTAAAAATATATCTTTGGGTCAGAAGCATAATACACACTTTTCTGTTTTCTATTTTACTCCTGCAATTATCTATCATTCATCTATCTCTATCTATCTATCTATCAATCATCTATCATCTATCTATCATTTATCTATCATCTATCTATCTATCAATCATGTCCTCATTAGTAATATAACATTACATTTCCATTTTAAACCTTCATGGAGGGGCGCCTGGGTGGCTCAGTCAGTTAAGCATCTGCCTTCAGCTCAGGTCATGATCCTAGGGTCCTGGGGTGGAGACTGCATAAGGCTCCCTGCTCACTGGGGAGCCTGCCTCTCCCTCGCCCTCTGCTGCTCCCCCTACTTGTGCTCTCTCACCCTCTCTGTCAAATTAATAAATAAAAAATCTTTAAAAAATAAAAATAAAATAAACATTCATGGACCTCCAATATATGGATTGGCCATATTTTATTCACTCTGCTCCACACTGATGGAAAATTCTGTAATAACAAACAGCACCCCCAATGTATACCCTATACAAGCATCATTTTGTTCACATGAAAAATAAATAATACTTAAAATTAGAAATGTTAGATCAAAGGGTACATATATTTTTAATCTTGAAACATCTTACTAAGCTGCCTTTGTTTGAAGCTGTGCTAGTTACCCTCCCACCAGCTGCATCTTCAACTGCCTTTATATAGGCACCGCCACTAATGCAGTGTGTTGCCAGACAATTTTATTTTTGCCAAACTAATGAGTTAAAAATGTCTCATTTTAGTTTTAATTTAAATTTCTGCAAATATGACTGGGATACTGTGTCATTTTCTATGTTTAAGAGCCATATATTGTTGATTTATTTTTATTTTATTTTTTGGGGGGAAACATTCCATATGCTTTGCACAATATTTTTTAGTGGAATGGGCCTTGTGATGATTTACATCAAAGTGATATATTGTTATAAATATTTATGTATATAACATAAAATTTTGTTTAAGAATTTACAACTGTAACTGTAATTATTATATAGTTTTATATATACATTTATAGTTATGTGTCACAAAGGTATACATATATGTATGTGCATTATCTGTGATAGGAGTTGAAAATATTTCTCCCATTTATCTTTAATCTTTTTACTTTGTTCATGGAATTTTTCCTTCCTTTGGAGAATCTTTTAAATCTATGTAGTCATATTTGTCAGTTTTTATTTTATTGCTTCTGAGTTTTGTATAATTCAGAAAGTTATTCCTCATTCTAAATTATGTTTTAAGATTCCCTGTTTTATTTGAGTCATTTATTTATTCTTACATCTAATTATTTAATTCAGCGAAACTTTATTTTGTTGTAAAATATGTGATTATATCCAACTTTTTTTCAGATAGTTTCCCAGATTGTCACAATACTATTCTTTGTATGATACATATTTTCTTCACTGACTTGAAATGTCATTCTTTTCATATATGTCACTGATCATTTGCTAAGTTTTCATCTGCACTTTATTTATAGGGTTTCAATTTGATTTGATTTGATTCCTCTTCCTTTCTACTTCCCCACAAGGGAATTGTTATAGCCTTATATTTTGATATTATAATATAGTTCTTTCTCATTACTCTTTATTTTTTGCTAGCTAGTCATGATTGTTTATTATTCTATGTGGTCTTTAGAGTAGTCTGTGAACTTTAAAAATTCTGTCAAATATTTTTATTAAAGCATATTAATTAAATGGATTAACTTACGGAATACTAAGAACTTCTATCTTCCATGACAAGAATATAGTTTCTATTTCTTTTAGTTTTCTTTGTTCCTCAGAAGTTTTAGATTTTTTCCCTTATATAGAACTTGCCTGTTATAATTTATTCCTATATAACTGGGTTTTTTTGTGTGTGCAGTAAAAAAGTTATTGATTTCTGCAATTAATTTTTCACTGTCATTAATTATCTTTGGGTTTTCAGACAAAATAGTTATAGCAATATCAATGATACATTCACCACCTTCCTTCCAATTTGTATTTCTTTTCCTTATCTAATTGTGTTGGATAGTACCTCCCTACCTATGACAAAAAAATCTGTGTAAGAGTAGATATTGCTATCTTGTTACTGACATTAATGGGGATGTTTCTAATGTAAACTCATTAAGTGCATGTTATGCTTATGATTTCAGGTAAATATATTTCATCATATTAACAAAAGAATTCTCCATCCCTTCTTATTAAGAATTGTAATTATCATCAAGAATGGATTATGATTTACATAAAATGTAGTATAATATGCAATCTAATATCTCTGTACGTAATAATAAGAATAATCATGATTTGTCACTTTAAATCTATTATTATGGTAAATTGCACAGATAATGTTTTAATATTTAAGTTTCCTTACATTTGGGGGAGCAAATCCTACTTCGTCTTCTTTTTTTTTTTAGAGAGATTGTGAGAGCCCAAGCTGGGGAGAGACTCAGAGAGAGGGAGAGGGAGAAGCAGACTCCCCGCTGAGCAGGGAGCCTGACGAGAGGCTTGATCCCAGGACTCTGGGATCATGACCTGAGCCGAAGGGAGACCCTTAACTGACTGAGCCACCCAGGTGCCCCCCCCAGTTGGTCTTCTAATATGCTGCTGAATTCCGTTTGTACTTAGACTGTTATGATAGGAATAGATACAAAATTACGTTGAGATGGGAATAAACAAATGTGGGACCTTATTATTAATAAACTTGGTCATTTCACTGAAGTAAGGGAGTGATAATTATTTAATTACTAAGCATTTTAAAAGCTCATGCTACAATAAGGTAGTATCTATTGATGTTAGGAAAATGAATAAGACATTATTCCTGTCTTCAAAGACCGACACATAACCGACTGAGCTAGCCGGGCACTTAAAGACCAACACATAACCAAGTGTGAGAAAAACATTCAACAAATCATAATGCAGTGTGGTCAGTTTTTTTACAGTGATAGCAACCTAGTGCAAACTCAGGGACCAGGACAACCTGGGATGTTTGGGGGAGTTGGGGAGGGTTTCACAGGAGGTGACATATGATCTGGTTTGGAAGGATAACTTTAAGCTTGCCATGAGAAGTGGAAGGAAAGAAATGCAAAGCAGAGGGTAGCACGTGGGACATTCACAAGTCATGATGACATGCTAGAGACTGAAAGCTTGATGTGAAATATACATGGAGCATCAACTGGATGTAGTTTGCTAGGAAACAAAACAAAGAGATGACTTCAGGTAACCCAGACATAGAAAGAAGTGCAAACTTGAATTTAAAGCATAAGCTTTTATAGAACTAAGTTTACTAGGATTATTGAATATAAAGGCTAGAAGGAAACTTAAGACTCATTTCATTTATATGGCCACCTTGGTTAATAGAGAGGTCCACCTTCTCTAGACTGAGAGCTAGGGATTGAGAGAGTACGATAAGCAACCAGGATATAAGAGGCATGGCAGAAGTCAGTATGTGCAAGAGCCTAAGGAGTTTTAGGGCATCATGGATATTTAGCCCAGAGAGGGGTAAGAATTACTCCACTACATGAAGAGAGGCATTGAGAATAAACACATTCTAATGGTACGAGACAAAGAAAGAAATGAGATAAGGAGCCTGTGTAGCTAGTGTTTAACAACCACTTGCTGAATGCATGCCAGACATTCCTTTATATAATATCTCCAAACTTCACAGTGACCCTGAGAAATGGTTATTTTGTAAGTGAAGCATCAGATACACTATAGAATATGCTTAGGTCACAAAGTTGGTAAATGACAGAGCCAGGATTAGAACCCATGCCTGCTTGGTTCTGAAATGTAGTGCGAGAACAAAAGCACCAAGCACAACACCACAAACTTGAAGCAATGACTTCTGGTATCACAGTCTTATGTATGATCATGCCAGTGTGGGGCTATGGAAGGCCGGAGATCAACATGAAGAAGTATTTAAGATCTCACTGGAAGACTAGCCTTTCATCCCTACAAATTGCATCTGTAAGAGCACAGTTCTCCTTCGTGTGGCTATGATGTGATTATAAGCATTGGAGACACCTGCATATGGCAGTGACTCTCAGAAGGTGGTAAAGCCTAGAACCAGTGATGTACTTAAGGGCTGGTCTCTATACTAATTTTTAAGGTCATTAATTCTTGGCCCCTTTTCTGATCATCCTAGTTGTATCTGTTTTTATAGAAAACTTGACCTCTATGCTTTATATACAAAGTCCTATGCATTAGGACTTTGCTATTTCAGAACCTCCCTTAGGAATTGTGAGCCTAGTAATAATAATAATGATAATATTTACGTGGCATTTATTATTTGCTTGTTACTGTTCTAAGCACTTTACTTACTTTAACTTATTTAATCCTCACAGTAATATTAGGAGGTAGGTACTATATCATCAAGAATTGAGCCACAGAGCTTCTAATGGCAGAGCAGGATTTGGACTCAGATCTTAACAATGAAATTAATTTGTTGAACGCTTTCTACATGCCAAGATGTACTAGGGACTCTGCCTGCATTGTTAGCTCTAATTCTTTCAGTAGCTCTGTGAGGTGGGTATTATTATCCTCCTTTGGTAAATGAGAAAAGTAAGCATCATATAGGTTAAACAAATTGCTAGTAGGTGGTGGATCTGGGATAATTGAAGCCTAGGCCTGTTTGACCCCAAAACCTGTGCTTACTCCCTCTGTGCCTGGACCCTACCCCTCATTCTAAGCTAGCTCCATACATCCATGTTGGGTCAGGAGAGGAAGGAATAAAGGACACCATTGGGTTCAATGTGCTGTCATCCTGGATAATGAAGAGAGAGAGTGGGGGGTTGAATGGAACAAGAGGCTAAACTTACCTAAAGGAGAAATCTTCTCTGCTGGACAGTAGTAGATATTACCCTCACACACAAAAGCTATTTATGAGGGTAAATTCCAGAGGTAAGTTTAGTTGCATTACTTCAGATATTAACCATCTGAATAAATTAAGAATTTCTATCATCTTTACTTAATTTAGCACTTTTGACTGAGAGCTATTGGTGTTAGTCTTTTATTAGCAGAGAAAACATTATTGAGTTAATTGTCACTTAAGGTGTTAATCTGCTGGTTCTTTAATTTCTCACCTTTCTACTCATAAATCTGATTTGATGATAAGCAAATGCCTGCTCTTTTGCTTTAATTCTAAAGACAGGGTCTAAATAATTACTTCGTAGACTATTTCTTTACATTTCATCACTTTTCCTTTGTCATTTGCTTAGTGTATAATTATATTTAAAATATTCTTTGGTTTTAGTTGAAATTCTTTTCACTGCTTGTTGCTCTTTTTAAAAAATTAGATAAAGTATTTTTGATTGTCTTGGACTTTGCTTTAATTGACATGATCTTCCAGTTCTCCAGGTTTTTTGAACCTTCCAAAATCTTTTTTTTTTTCTTCCAAAATCCTTTCTGTTGTTTTTGGTATTCTGTGACTTATACTGCTGTTCACTTTTAACATATGTTATTGTGTTATAGAAAAATTATATGTTAATCTATTGTGACAATTTTTGAAACCTACATATATTCCATAAATTTTATGTTTACACATGTAAATTTAGAAAATTATTTGACTTTGCCTTCATCATTTTTTTTATTGCTATTGTTATTTTTCCAAACACCTAATGTCAAGATATTTGTGAGAAAATAGGTGAGAATGTATAAGGGTGTATTGCTTGCAGAACTTGATTTCTTTTTTAAGAATTTTGGTTTGGTATAAACTTAGAAAAATAGTAAAAAGCAAAATAACATGGTACTGTGATGGGTATTCCAAAAACTTTCTGGAATTTCATATTATTGTTTATTCCCTAAGATAGTTAAAAGCACGCATTTATGTATGGTATTCAATTTTAAGAAAAAATTCGATTTTTAAAAAGTTTTCTTCCTTTTTAAGTTATTTCTAGTTCACATGCTAAACTTGATTTCTATTCATTTTTATTTTTCCTAAAAATTTTATTCATTTTTACCTGTGTGAAAAAATACATACATATTTCTATAGAAATCATTATTAGTCAAGTTCTCATTTCCTTTATTCCCGCTAAACTTACAACTACCTGTAAATCCCATGCTTTCTTTCAATCAAAGTCAAGGTAACCAATTATTTAAACATGTAATTCTCAATAGATCAAAGATTTCATCTTTGACTGGCAGCCAATCTAAAGCCAATCTAAAGCCTTACATTTTATTCCTTTAAGCCTCCAGATAGGGTATTTGATCCTTGTCTAAGTCCTTTGCTCTTTTTTGCCCTCATGCCACTCATCTCCTTGTAAAATCTTGCATTTCATTATTAGCTTCACACAGACCCACAAATGGCTGTTTCCTCTTATTAACTTTCCCTGGGCTCTTCAGCTGAAATGGAGCTCTATTTTATAGAAGTACATTTCTACTCATACTATTACTATTGCCTTTCATTCATTGCTTCAGTTTCCTCTTCACTAGATTTCTTTTGAATTTTCCTTAATTTGGTCCCTTAACTCATAAATTCACCAAAGCTATAATTCCAGATGTCACTAATAATCATTTCTTGTTAAAAACCCAAAGCTTTCACTCTGTTCTTGTATTTCTTTCCCTCTTAATTACTTTAGATATATGTAAAACTCTATTCATTGTTGATATTTTTTTCTCAGCTCCAGGACCTATGAGTGCTAGATGTTTGATGTCATTTCTTTCAGATATGTCTTTCAAAGTTTTTTTTTAATCATTTATATTATTTGGTCTCTTGAGGACCAACAATGGATTTTTCAAGGTATAGCCAAGCTTTCTACTCTTCTATTTTCAGGAACTAGCAAAGTGAAGGTTAATTGGAACTACATTTATATTCCTAATGTTCTGTGCTTTCTTTGTTCTGTATTTTCTCACTGCCCAGAGGACATATCCTCTAGGATAGCCCATTGCCGTCTTAAAGCAAAACAATTTATCAACTGTCTCCTATTTCTAAGCCATTTGTCCTGCTGTATATATGTGTTTCTTGAGGAAATCTTAGTGATTCATTAGATACTATATGTTGTCTGTAAAACCATAATTAGCAAAATCTGCTCTGTCCAATATAGTAGCAAGAGCCATTTGTGGCTATTGAGAATTTGAAATGTGGCTAGTGATTAATTTCACCTATTTCCTTTTGCATTTTTAAATGTGACTAGTAGAAAACTTAAAATTTCATGTGTGGCTCACATTTTTTTTTTCTTGGACAGTGCTGGGCTAGGATAAACTACAGTCACAACCACAAAATCTTGGTGACTTGCAGCTACAAAGGTTTAGTTTTCCCTCATGCTTCATGACTGTTGCAGGTTGCCTGAAATATACATTCTGTATCCCCTCACTTTTGAACTCAGCTTAATGGAGCAGCCACTATCAAAGTCAACCAGTCAGTGAGAGAGAGGGAAAGAGAACTCTGAGGGTCTTGAACAAATAATGAAATGCTCTAACTTGGAAGTGACATTTTATACATCTACTCTGGATTCGTTGACCAGGATAAGTACATGGTCCCACATGGGAACAGTAGGATCAGAAAGTGTGTCCAGAAGATGGAAAGCTAAAAACATGGCAAATGGCACTAATAAATACTACACAATCTTTTGAAAAGTTCTTTCTGATTGTTTTTTCTCCATGATTATAGTCTCTTAATTGGCCTCAATGGCCAATGTCTTTTTTCCTATAGTTGGGCTATTTGGAAATGCTTTTTGGCAACTATACCATTATTTTTTATAGCATAATGATAATTGTTAGATAATCTTTAGAGGTAGCCTGAATTATTTTCAGTTTCTGATTAAAGCATAGCCATTGTTGGAAAAGCCATGTAAAACTGTCATAGTTCAAATTAAATAGTATTTAAAAATTTAGAAAAGCAAACATTGGAAAGTTATCACTTCTTTTCTTTGCTTATATATTGCTTTCTTCCAGTTTTTTTCTTCAAACTTAAGGATTTTGTATTTTTCAGAATGCTACAGAGATATGTTCCCAGTTTAGCAGAGACTTCATAGCAATTAACACACTGTCAAGATCTGTAATCACTAGAAGAACAGAAAATACTGAGTTTGTTGTTACCCCATGAATGTGGGGGCAACCACTCTTTATATAAGACACCACTGGTGTTGGTGTCACTTGGTTCTTCTGGAAAATAAAGCCTGTATTCTTATTTATTCAAATTCCCATTATGCCTTTTTCAGAGAATTAATGTAAAATCCTATGTGAGGGGCCCACTCTCCATGTAAACAGTCAAACCACAGTTTTCACAGTCATCAAAGTAGATCTAGTAAGATGCAATTATGTAGAGAGTCCAAAGATGATAGTGAGAGGGGTACAGGTTTTGGAACATGGACTTTATAGCCAGGAAGCATCTCTATGCCATCATTTGCTAAGTGACTTTAATCAAAGTATTTAAGGTTATTAAATCTCATCTTCTGCTCTGGAAAATGGGGATAATTCTTACCTTGTTTGATTGTTATGTATCTAAAAGACTTCTGGCACATATTTATTCTACAGTAAATGCTAGTTGTTATGAGAAGGGCCATAATGTAGCTTCATATCCTAATTGGTGGCAACATAAAGAGTATATTACTTTTCACAGAATGATTTCTTTGTAAAAGCAGTGTTCTCATTATTAGTTTCTTCTTGACAGCATTTTCACTTTACTTTGATATTGTACAGTCTATTCTAATTTGTCGTTCAACCTGAGTCTTGATGTAGCTTTACTATGTGTTCTTGAACACATTAGGTAGCCTTTCATTTAAATCACTAGAGGCTTTTCTTCAAGTTGACCCCACAGCTGGGTCTCTGACTTTCATCATTTTTCTCTCTGTTCCCCTTACCCCATAACACTTTGCACATGCCACCTTCAAGGCATTTGTTACATATACCCTTCAACTATAGTCTTGTATGCATGACTTAATTGCTTTATAAATCTTAGTTTCTTAGGGAAGAAACTGTCATAAATAAAAATCAAATAAAAGTGAATAGAAAACATATTCTGTGCTAAGTTCTCTAATGCCTTCATCTCAAATTAAATCTCTAAAGGACACAAAAAGGTAGATGCTATGTTATTCCAGTTTTATAGATAAGGGAAATTGAGGCTAGGACAATAAGTACCCAAGGCGACACCAAAAGGAAGGATTCAAATCCAAGTCAGCCTTTATCTAAAACTGAGATTCTGAACCATTGCCCTCAACCTGCCCACCTCTTGTGTAAATCTCCACCCCTGCAACATCCAACATAGTGTTTTGAATCATGCTTTTACTTGATTAATACATAAATTCAAATTTTCTTAACCACCAATACTTTTATTAGTAGGCAACTCTTAGGTTACTCATAAAAACTGAAGGTATCAAAGTATTCATAACTTAAGAACCACAGAAAGTAGTACCTCTGTCTCCCATTATCTTAATGAAAAAAGACCAATCACAGGACATGGTGAGAGGGTCTGTTTCAGCTGGCCAGGAACTATTTCCTAAGCTTCAGGGCCACTGTCTTGAGATTTCCTCATGGCTCATCTACATTATAGATAACATTTCCTCTCTGTCTCTCTTTCTCTCTTCATTTATTACCTACCTATTACTTACACTTTTTTAGCTTGGCTATGTTTTGAGATATCTCATAAAAACCACATACAATTTAACAAAATAACAATGAATAGATGAAAAAGATTGGAGTAAAGGAAAATGAGAGTAGGAAAAATAGATATCAGGGTTATGGTTTGCTCACAAGGATGCAAATCGTAAGACCCTAGTCAGTGAGTGGGAAAAGATTGTAAATTTGATGCTGATCTTCTTTACACCAAAATAAAGTAGAAATATAATCACATATAAAGTTTAGTGTTACTAATATAGAAAAGACTGCTCACTCAAGGAAAATTTATCATACACAGGCATGTTTTGGTATAGTGAAAAATATCCTGTATTACATTCAACATTACTTTTTTCCATGGCTACTTGATAAGTTTTGTTTGTGACACAGTAGCACAATGAAACTTACTTATTAAACAGTGTGTATTCTGTCTTTCCACCAAATGCCCATCTTGTTCTCTACCACATTCGGACATCAGGCTACAAATGACAGGACTGGGGAGGGCACTTGAGTCTTAATGAAATATAAAATGAAGGGAAAATATGTAAGTAGGATTGTATTTAGGCTACCAAAGTTATGAGAGGACAAAACTAGAATGAGATGGTCAAATCAATTTAGGCAGTCACCACCACCAGTATGGAACTCATTTACTTTTGGTGATGATAGACAAGACCTATTTTCTATAACAATTTCATACATTTTTAATACTCACATTTCAATATTGTTTCTCCAGCATCCATTGCTAGTCTTTGGTTTTCTGTTATCAAAATATCTAGGAAGGGGTGCCTGGCTGGCTCAGCTGTTAAGCGTCTGCCTTTGGCTCAGGTCATGATCCCAGGGTCCTGGGGGGAAGCCTGCTTCTCCCTCTCCCACTCCCCCTGTTTGTGTTCCCTCTCTTGCTGTGTCTCTCTCTATCAAATAAATAAAATCTTTAAAAAAAAAAAACTAGGAAAAACAGAAGGTCAAATGGCTATGGCATTTTTAAAAAATTTCAAAATATACCATGAGATTTTAATATAGCCAAGGGCATGTACAGATGAAATTTGACAGAACTGAGAATAGATTTACAGTCATCACGTCAACTGTCATTATCTGAAACTGATTAACTGATTGCCAGAATCCTGTGGCAAAAGAAAAGAGGAGCCTAGGTCTCAGGATTTTTACAAAGCAAGGCACTGTGACTAGGCAGCGGCAAGCAGTGGTCCCCTAGAAGGTGGGAGAATAGAAACCAAGTTGCTTCCTGGAATACTCTTTTTCAGTGGTGTTGTGGCCATAGGAAATTTGATTGCCTTGGTGAATCCCTTTTTCCTTGATTAAATTTGCCTCTCCTGGATGTGTCTGTGGGAAAGGGAAGATGGCCATTGATCCAGCTGGCATCTTATCAATCACTGGGTTCCTCTGAAAGATAACTAGGCATAACCCTCAGGTTCCTGCTATGTTTTAATCACAGTCAATTTTTGAGCTGGTTAATCCTCCCTGATAATGAGGATTTAATTCTAGTTTAAGTGTGATTTTGACTTCCTCTTAGTTTCCATTTTTACTACTGTGTTTCTTTGAGAGTTAATCACTCACTGATATTTGGGGGACAAAGTAAACAATCTTTTGAACTCTGATGTGTAAGTAGGAAAATATTAAGGCAATATTCTCAGTGTGTCTAAAGATTACCTATATGAGAATATTTTCATATGCCTGTTAAAATGCAAATTTCTGGTTCCCACTCTAGACCCACTGAAGTTTGAGAACTAGCACCTCATGTAAATTAGCATTAGCAAAAAAGTAATTCTTACTGAATCATTATGGTTTTAACTATTTAATGCTTTTTCCTGGTATAACAATGTTAAAAAATAGCTAGTTGTCTTTCCATGTGTTACCATACTCCTTATGGGGACTATGGTCCAAGTAGACTTTCTCAACTGGGGCTCCACAAGGAATTAAGCCCTGAGCTTCTATTATATGTAAAGAATTAGTTTCTCTCTTATGTCTCTAGACTGATACTACTTATGTACCACCTCAGGAGAATGCAGAAGATAATTACTCAATTTTCTGTGTTCTGAAGCTCAGAGGAAGAACCTCGTTGAAGAGAATTAAAATCATTTTACTGAGTTTACAGATTTGGCATTAACAAAGACATGATATTTTTATTATTTAGGACCAATTAGAAGCTTGCTATGTCTTTTGATGTTTTAAAATGTCTTATTATCAAAGTAAGTCATGCACATGTGTAAAAAAAATTGCATTTTTTTTTAGTTAACTTTTGCTGCAGTGACAAGTAACTCCAAAATTTCAGTGGCCCATAATAGCAAAGGCTTATTTCTAGTCCATGCTGCATATCAGAAGTTGTCTGGGGACTAGCTCTGAAACATATATTCTCGTTCTGCTACTCAGGCTGATGATTAGCCACCAAAGTTCCTGATGAATGTTACAGAGGAAAAAAAAGAGAGGGTGGTGAATTGTGTACTGGCTCTTACAGTCTCTACCTAGAAGTAGTGACATATACCACTTTCACTCACAAATCATTAGCCATGACTAGTAATATAGTTCCATTAATCTCACCAGGACCAGGAAGTACAATCCTGTCATGTTCTCGGGGGGCAGAGAACTAGGAATATTTGGTGAATAACACTAATAATTACAAATTATATTGAAAAGCAAGTGTTGATTATCAAAGTCCTCTCTCTTTCCAGGCTCTATCCTCAAGTGACAACTACTTCTATTTCTGTGTTTAGCTCTTCTGATGCCTATTTTAAAATTATATATTGATATCTCTTTTTTAAATAAAAAAATCTACATCTACATCTACATCGTGTATTAACTTCCTGCTATGAAAGAGGAGTGTAGTTCATTCACACCATCAACCTTCTCCCTGCTTCCTGTTCAGTCCCTTCCCCCCTATTATTTTGGCTTCTGAGAAAGTTAATTGAAGATGTATTATAGTAAGAAGAGGTAAGAGAGATGAATACATGATATCAAGGAAAGAATGGGTTTAACTTAGAAGCACAGTAATATGCCATTTCTCTATGATAGCTAGACTCTGCCTTAGAGAGCAGTAGGAGAACAAAAGGTTTTGGACAAAAGGCTCTGGGATATAAGAGGAATCTATAAAATATAAAGAATGATTCCAAATTGTACAGAATTGAGAATATGGTAAAGGCATTTTGTATGGAGGATTTAAAGAGAATTCATTCTAAATGACACAAGAAGGTATTTTTCTTATGGAAGTATTGGAGTTCTAGGGGATGAAATATAATCCTAGTATATGACTCAAGGTTGCAACAAACTACATTTGCAGCAGCAGCATCATAGCAATAATATTTATTAAGTTTAAACATTTGGAACTAATCTGTGTAAAGATGGAAATAAATTTAAGGCTAGCAAAGCTTGGGTAGAGCGAAAGAAAGGATGAGGAGAGGGTGGGAGTATTAATATAATTTGTCATTCTGCAAAACAGGCAATCAGTGAGTATTGTCTATGATTCCTGGCATTTGAAATGGAGATTTACCTGTGCTGTTTGAAATTGCAAAGGTGTCAATAATCATATGTTGATGGGAAGATTAACTGATTAACTTCTTGAGAAAGAAAGCAAGAATGGTAAACTTCCTGATTCTTTGCATTTCTAAAAATGTTTTTATTCAACTTTCATAAACAATCGATAGTTTCATTTTACATAGAAATCTGTTTTTTATAGTCCATTACTTTGAAGGTTTTCTTCTCTTTCTTTTCATAATTTTATTATTACTATAATCCAGTTTAATCCTTGTTTTTTTATTGGTGACCTATTTTTTTCTCTTTAAAAGAATTTGTGATCTCATCCTTGAACTTCATGTTGTTCATTTTTACAAAGATGTATCTAGATTTTTTTTTTTTTTTTTTTTTGCTGGGCACTGGATGGGCCCTTTCAATTGAAAGGTCATATCACTCAGCCTGGGAATTCTTCTGATACCTCTTTGATAATTTTCCCCCTACTCTTTCATTCTTCAACTCTGGGTAATCAGACTTCCTTGTTTGACATATTTTTGACATATGTTTGACATATTTCTTTCCATTACATATTTTCTTTTATTTCATCTTTTTAATATATATATTTCCTTTCTAGAATATTCCTTAACTGTGACTTTGATTTCTTCTATTGAATTTTTATTTTGGAAATTTTGCAAAATTTCTAGGAATTCTTTCTTGTTCTTTATTGGTCCATTTTTGTTGAATCCACTACTTTTTCCATGCATGCAATGTCTTCCTAGATCTTCTTCCCAGATAGTAATGAAATCATTTTTAAAAATCTTATTCTGTTCTCTAAATTTTTTTTCTGTCTCTTTTGAAGTTCACTTTTCTATTTGCTTAGTTTGACCTTTTATTTTTTTCCACATTGCTTGTTTTCCTTAAATGTCCATTAATCATTGGTCACCTTTAATGGTTAGAAGTGAAGTCAGTAAAGGTTTCCTAGAAGCTCTGTGGGTGTGGACAGAATTGATCATTAGCTTTTTCTTTATGGTGAACAGTAATAAGCCAGCCCTTATACTGGGGGATGGGAAATACCAGATGCTGAGTTTTCTTTTAATATTTCCTTTACAGAAGAGCCATGTTTTGTTTTTATTTTCTACCTGGGATAAGTGATGAACTACTAGGTATTTTGTTAGATCAGGTCTTCCATTTAGAGACTGTCATTCAGTCCCCCATTTTTTTAGTTTCATGTCTGATCCCTCAACTCTAGTGTTATTTATATACACTTGCCTTTTAATTTAAAGATGTCATTAATACAAATGTCAACTAATACTCTTAAGTTGACATTACATGCTACATGAGTATGGTCCTTTCCATTCCAATAACTATAGAATACTTTGGTCTAAATAATTATAGCTGGTCTTAATTGTCTCTAGAGTTCTGAATATTTTCTCTAACTTTACTCCATCATGTTCAGATGACCTGTCTTCAGCTCTTAATTTGCAGTAGGTGGTCTAGTAGAATGTACTGAAGAAAAACTCAGTATTTACTTACATTTTATCTAGTTCTCTTGCTACCCTGGTTTTCTACACCTTAGATGAGAATACTACCCAACTTAATTCTGTCTGATTTCTAATTCTGCTTGAAATATCCATTATTGGTTGTTTTTCTTGCACACTAAAATGTTAGAAACTATGTCTTTGAACCAGAATTCTTCATCCAGAAAAAAAAAAGAAAAACAAAACGTTGCTTATATAGCTTCCAGCTAATTTCGCAACATATGTTCTGATTTTCTACTTTTGTCTATTAGCATAGCACTTAACAGTGTTCTACAAAGATAGCAAAAACGGATGTACTGCTAATGAAATCTGTCGCTGGATGTGGGGCTTCCCTGGCACAACTTAGTAAAGAACTTTGAGCTTCTTCAAGAAAATGATTCATTCCCAGCAGTATTCTGCCTTTTCAAAGCAGTACATGAACTTCTGATGTATACTTATGAGCATATCCATTAACACAAAACCAGTTCTTGAATAATTGTTTTGAAGATTTTTGATCACTTTGACAAGTGTTCTTTAAGTGGAAAGTATATCAGAAGATAGCAAACATATTTTATTATCTTGTATTCTGAAACATGGCTACAATAGATTAAACAAAGTCAGATATCATAAGTGAAATTCTTATAAGAGAAGCCAAAAAACCTTGGATTTCTGAGAATAAGACATTGATAGGATTGATGATGATGATTCATTAATTTGTATATGAAATTAAAAATGTTTATTGAACTAAAAAATCTATACTAGTCACTACATTAGAAGCTAAAAATAAAATGGTAAAGGAAATAGATGCAATCCTGCCCTCATGAAGCTTAGAGACAAGTAAAGAGAGAATTATAAATCAATGTGATAAATGCAACAAAATATTACCTGACAGGGGAACATAGATGAGTGACAGTAAACAAAGAGTTGGATGGAGAAATGGAGGTCAGACAAGTCTTCCCATTGTAAATAATGTCTTAGCTGAAATCTAAATGAGGTACAGAAATTAACCAGGCACGAGAGTTCAAACGTGTGTTTTAGCAAAAAGACGTAGAAAATTCCAAAGCATGGGTAGGAAAATGGTATAATTGAGTAACAGAGTAATTTTGAGTGACTGAAGTATTGTGTTGAATTGGGTGTGAGTGTGGAATTGGGTGTGAGTGTGATAAGTCATAATAATGTACCAAGTCATAATAGGGACATTGTCTTTATCTGAAAAGTAATAGGGAACCGTTACTTGATTTTAAGTAGGAAAGTACCATGATTTTGTGTATGTGTGTTTATTACTCTGGCTGCTGTGTGGAGAACGATTTAGAGAGAAACAGCAAAGGAGGGCAGGGAGACAGAGGGCTATGCATTTATTTGTGTAGGAGATAAGGAAGTAGCAAAGAGGACAGAGAAAAAGATAGATTTCATAGAATTTGCACATTCTAGTAATTTATTGGATATAATGGATGAGGAAAAAAAGACTCAGGAAGCACCATATTTTCTTGGGCATTGAAGTGGTTATCAGTACCATTCTCTGAAAAAAAGGAATACATAGAAAGGATTGGGTTTGAAGAAATCCCTTGAGGCAAATTTGAGATATATGGAGTTTAAAGTACTTGTGAAATATCCAAATAGAGGTATGTGGTAGGCAGTTAGAAAAATAGGTTTAAAAAAAAGATTTGACCTAGATATATAGACTTGGAAATTTTCAATGTGTAGGTGGCAAACGAAGCCCTAGCGCTCATGACACAATCCAGAAAGAGACTATAAAGTGAAAAGGGAAAGGGTCCATAAGAGAAAACAGGAATCCCAACTTTGAAGAGAGGGGAAACCTAGAAGGCCCTAGAGTTAGGAGAAAGAGAAGGAGTACTGTCACAGAACCAGGGAAAGAAATAGATGTAGGAGGGAGGGCAGGCATCATCAAGAATGTGAAGTAATACTGACAAGCCAATAAATGATAGAGTGTACATTATCTTTTAGATTTGCTACAAGATTGTTATTGATGGCTTTGCAAAGTTTTTATTGTCAAAGATGAACAGAAGCATTGGAGGGAGTGTACAGGCAGACATAGAAACAGTGTACATTCCAGAATACTTATAACTGAGAAAGTATGTGAGAATTGGCTTTCTTTGAAGCCCTGTCAGGGAAGAATAGAGATAGTTAAGCTAGGTTGATAAATAGATTAATTTTTAAGTAAAATTTGATGCTTTCTCACAAGAGTAACGGTAAAAGAAAAATGCAAATAAATTAGATTTCACTAGATTGCTAAGGTCCCTGATTCTTGTCAGGCTATAGTTGCATGATTCCATTATATTTACTCTCTCTGTTATGCATGGCTATGATAAGCCTTGGCAGTTGGGTTATGCTATCAAATCTCTACATTATTGTTCAATTGATAATGGAATGATAACAAATGTCTCAATATCATTCCTTTACATATTCTTTTACTTATACACATAAAGTTGAGCATTATATACAAATCTGGAAACAAAAAATTATTTTGCATCTAAAATAAAGAAAATAATTAAACATCTTATATTCCTTAATGTAATGAGCAATACTCTTTCTTTTTAAATAATATTTTAAAATTAACACATGAATATGCTTTAAAAAAGAAAGCAAACAGTACAAAATTAAAAGGTATAAAATTAAAATGTAACCTTTTTGTGTAAGCTCCTAGCTTACTCCTCGAGGAAACTATCTTTTAGAACTTTTCCCTGAATCTTTAAGTAAGATATGCATTCAGGGGAGGTTTATCCACTTTGGGGCACTTGTTAATTGAATTTGGGGCTAGAATGACATGAATTATTAAAATTGTCCTTGGGTACAGTTTCTGTTTTCCCTTGTGAATATCTCAGTGAATATCACTGTGAATCTCTCCAAAACTTCTTATTTTCATACCAGAACCCACCCCACTATCAGCTGTCATTTGTGTTCTCTCTCATTCTGAACAATAGTCTTGTAAATCTTTTATTCACTCAACAGGATTATAGTCCATACTTTGAAAGAAGTACTTCATCCTAATTAGTTCCACAGGTGCCTTTCTTTTAAAAAGGAAATAGTTTCCACATTGTCTCCAAAAGAATGTTTTGGGGTCATTATCCCTTTGATAAATGAACTCACTGCTGAGCTGGGGTTTTCCTGCAGGGTCTCTGTGATGCACAAAAATGCTGTGTTATAACTTTTGATCCATTATCCCTCCAATTTTCTCAATTTATCCAGTATTATATCCAGATATGCGGTCCCAGATCTCCAATGAACCATACTGATGCTTCCTTGTTGATTTTATGTACTTATTTTTCCTCAGGTTGCTACTAAACATAAGTTCTTCTCTTCATACTAGGTATTATGTGTCAGCTATTACAGAATTAGATTGTTTATGGCATTGTTATGAGAATAAAGTACTTACAGACAGTGGATTAGTGGTTTGAATTCTTCCCAGGCTATCAGTAGTCAAAAGTTGTTAGTACTCTCTTGGGGTCTATATAAAATGAAGGTGGTCTGATTATAATTCCAGTCCAGCAGGAAGGAGCATGAAATCTGTTACAGAGGGCAGGAACAGAAGTCTTGGTAAGGAGACCAGATGTCTCTTTTGAATGGCTTATAAAAACAAAACCTGAACACATTTTAATTTTTTTCCCAAAAGCTCTATCCCCAGGAGTAGAGATAATGTTTCATTCCCTCCCACCAATCATTTACTCCCACTATAGTAATTCTTTAATTTAATAGCTTACTCATTTACTGCTTTCTCTAACACTCAAAAACTCAAAAAACTCTTTGAAATTGTTTCTGTTTTCCTTGTTCCAAAATAAGGCCCACCAGAAACACCTTTGTCCTCTCACTTAACATCTGCAACCACCTTGTTACCAAAGTTTCTCTGGACTCCATAGCTTATCACCTTGTCAAATGGGAGCTGTAAATCTATCCTGCTTCTCTAAAATTAATTGGCTGGCCAATATATAAAAGGAAGCTTTGTGCACATTTGACTAAGTCAAGCCAGGATATAGCAATATATATAAAATCGTTCTTAAATGCTTCCTATATGAGCTAGACTTTCAAATTTTGCATGCCTTAATATAATAAAAAATGAAAGAGAAAGTACTGAGGAAAATAGAGTAAACAAAACTGTGCTTGAAAACCAGAGTATTTATATGAGACCAGCACCTAAACTTTTCTATCTGGATCATGTGAAGGTTCTGTAGTGATTATAGAAAACATATATGGTATGTAATATGATCTGCTTGTAGAGCTAATGGTGATTAGTTAATTTTAAGACAATTCTCTGAAGAAAGGTACAGTATATGATTTAGTTTTGGTGATAAAGACTGGGCTTTGATATTATTTATTGAAGGAGTTTTCAAATTTTTTTGACCAGGGCCTACAAAAAAAAGTATAATTTTATGTTGGGATCCAGTATACAACAACACACTGACATATGTGTGCATGCATAAATAGATATATGTAAATATATATAGATTTGTATGTGTATGTAAATGATCTGAAATAGATTTTATTAAATGATCCTTACTTTATTATCTCCAGCACCCTCCAATATATTATATTCTTTTTTATTCTGCTGTGTACCATTAAAAAATACCTGGCCACATTCCATTAGATTTTTTTTTATCATGTTATGCTAATCACCATACATTACATCATTAGGTTTTGATGTAGTGTTCCATGATTCCTTGTTTGCGTATAACACTCAGTGCTCCATGCAGTACATGCCCTCTTTAATCTCATCACCAGGCTAACCCATCCCACCACCCCCCTCCCCTCTAGAACCCTCAGTTTGTTTCTCAGAGTCCATAGTCTCTCATGGTTCATCTCCCCCTCGGATTTCCCTGCCTTCATTTTTCCTTTCCTACTATCTTCTTTTTTTTTTTTTTTTTTTTTAACATATAATGTATTATTTGTTTCAGAGGTACAGGTCTGTGATTCAACAGTCTTACACAATTCACAGAGCCCACCATAGCACATACCCTCCCCAATGTCTATCACTCAGCCATCCATCCCTCCCACCCCCCACCACTCCAGCAACCCTCAGTTTGTTTTATTTCATGGCCAATTAATGGGCCATACATTGCAGTTTGAAAAACACTGATCTATTGTGACTCCTTGAGAATTGTGAATATATATCTATGTTATGTCCTTCCTACCACAATTGCTTTTATTTCAGAAAAAGATTTGGGATAAGCCATGTTATGCACTGGAGATTTTTTTTAACAACTAACTGTGAATTTCTGTTAGATTAAAGGTACCACAGTGTTGACTAAAAATATGTTCACCATCATTGTGGAATCAAATAGCCTGTAACTGTCCCCCTTTCACACGACCAGAGAGTAAATCCAGATAAATTATGTGTTTAAAAGGAGTATCAGGATTTTTCTTTTACTTATGCTTATCTGTTTCTTGAATAAATGAAAGACTACTTTCTAGAGTATTATTCCAGCATACTTACAAGCTTTAAATGTTCCTTAGCAAAAGACAAAAGAAAACATTTTAAATTTTGGTTAAGCAAAGTGATATATAATGTTTCACTTTGTATACCTATTTTAATATAGTGTCAGTGAGCCATACAGGTTTTTTTTCCCTCTGTTTACTGGTCCACATTCCTGTGTCAATAAAAAAGTTGCCTCTCATTTTATACTAAAATTTACTTTCTCCCCAAATGAAAACAATGCTTCCTCTTTTTTATTAGGTTAAATTATTTACAGGAGGGATGGTAAATCATGCAATGCTTGTGATAAAAATTGTTTGCACCAGTGCTTTATGAGGTTTATATTACTGGTGGAAGTTGACCATGCATATTTCTGAAATAAATTTAGCCAGCTGATAATGTTAACCCTTAGGATTTGGAGAAAAGCCAATCCTTTGTAAATTATATTCATATTTCCTCTGGCTCCAAGTTACCAACACTGTTCACTCTATTATAGAAGTCAGTCACATAGTCTTTTCTAAAAGCTAACCTTTCCCAGTGAGCCATTATTGGTGACATAACCTTATCTTCTACTTCAGTGATGAATTCCACAGGTCACTGGCAGGTGATGGTATTCAAAATGCAGAAGGCGATGAGGAGATTAGGAGGATCTGTGTCACTGGAGTTAGACTCTGAAAGCTAGAAAGGAGTCCTGAATCCCATTGTTGGCTCAGTCAAGATTTGACTTTTAATATCTTAGTTGAACTTAACCATGGTGTCTTTCCTGTATAGTATTGCAATTTGTTGTAAATTTGTCTTTAGCAATCTTCCAAGTGAAGATTTTTTCCAAGTGGAATATGAATGAAAATTATATTTGAACAATTAAGATGGATATAATTTTGTTTTTAATAAATATATGCAGAGGTTTAGAGCAAAAATCATCCATGATGTTCTTTTCTGCCCTTGATAATGTATGGGATCCAATACATGCCATGCTTGGGTGAACTGCACATTTAGGCACATATGCATCTCCAAGTGCCAAAGAAGGATCGTCTATTGTTATTATATCCTCCATCAGTCTTCACAGAGGATTGAAGTTCAAGAAAATGAGAGTAAACTAAAGAAAAGGACTTAAATGAGTTCATCAATAAGAATTATGTTAGATATTTAACTTACATTTCCCTTCAACACACTCATCACACAAAATTTGCAAATAACCTAGGAGGCAGTCTAATTATCATATGGCCCCTTGGTATTTAAATATATTTCTAAAACTACTGAAAAAAATACATAAAGTATTTGCCAAATTCTCAGAGTTTATAAACCTACAAACCACATTTGTAACCTGCAATGTTTTTTGTTTTGTTTTGTTTTGTTTTAGAAAAGCATTTTTTAGCATTTAATGAGCCTCCTTCCACCTGGCTTCAAGTTACCAGGACATAGCACCACCACCACCCCAATCTTGGTCTTCCCCTCAGTTCTTCTACTGAAGAATTTATCCTTCATGATGACAGGCTGTTTCGGAAACTTTCCCTTCCCCAAAACTTTGTAGTAGACCAATCACACCACATCAATCATAGGAGCAGCTCCAGTCTTGTTTTGGGCAGCATTTACCCGTGTCTGTTCCTAACCAAGGTCTACAGTTTTTCAAGGTTGACAGCTGGGCAGAAGCTCTGGTTCCTTTTTAAGTAGTAATGACTCATACCAACTTTTCCAAAGTAACTTAGGTGATATTTGTCAAAGTTGATCCTGTGTTGATGCATGCCACAAGCAGTACCCAGATCTTCTGGGTGGTTCCAGTGCGTGTCCTTGTGGCTATGGTCGTGGCTCATGTGGCCCTGGCTCATGTGGCTCTGAAGTCTCCGGGTCTTCCTCAGTCTGGATGGCATGTTGGCAGCCTAGAGGAAAGAGCTCTGAAATGTTTTTTTGAGACCATTACTGAGTTAATTTTACTAACACAGACTTTAGTGGTAGACCAGTGACTTGAACAATACAGTGCAAACTGCAATACTGTCATGAAACACCTTGACATTGAGAGGTTCTGACTCATTAAAAGATGCACCATAATTTAGTCACTTATAGCTATATTCTGTAAGGAATGCATTTTTATTTTAATTCCCTGACAGTCTTATTTTTTCCCCCCTACATGTAATGGCATCTTTTCTCATCTCAAGCATTTCTATGAATCTAATCAGATTTCTTCATTTACTGTACTATCACTTCATCTGAAAAGGGTCATTCTAGTTCTTCTAATCACCTCCACATTTGTCTTGCCCTCGTCTATGACTTTTATAGCACAGGAGTCCCAGATTGAGTGACTGGAGTTGTAGAGATCAGCTGAGTAAAGGAAAGCCAGTGATAGGAAGTGTAATTTTCAGGTTCTTACCAAAAGATTTACAAAAGAAATGGCAAACGTTGGAGGAATTAAAATTAAGGATCATGGAATCTTGGGGAAAAAAGAAACACAAAACTAAGCCAGTTCAATGCTAATTTAAACTAAACCCAGGAGCTCTTAGTTCTGCTAAGGGCTATATTATGGACTCATTAAACAGGTTGGATGTTCTTTGCCACTTAGTTAATATGTGAGATTTGAATAGCTTAAAGTAATGGTTAGAGTAGTTGTTTTGTGTTTTTTAAAAAGCACTGTGTTTGAAAAATTCTTTTTTTATGATCTCTGATCCTAAGAAGGCTTATTTTTATGCCCTGAGGATACTCTACATTTTAAAAGAGCCTCTTGTCTTTTACATGTACTTTGGGTCTGGTTTGATGGAATCTCCTAATTTTAAAGATTGCTATAATTACTTTCTTCGAGAGAAAAGCTATTATGCATTAATATGAAACACCTTTCAAAGGCAGGCAGGGTTGCACTGTGATCATGGAGCCAAAGTTATATGGCTCCAAACCTCAACTTAAACATTTACTACTCAGGTGACCCCCGACCAAGCTATTTCACATCTATCAACTTCTATTTCTTCATCTATATAATGTTCTCAATTATACTTACTTATTTAGAATTCTGTAAGCATGAACAATGATAGTACTTTTCATGAGATAAGCAGTAAATGGTAGTAGTAGCTCTTTTATTATTGTTGTAATTAATAAAAAGCTCTGTATATAGTTCTTAGGTACTATAGCAAATTGGCCATGATTATAATTTATATTATATAATTTTCTAATTATATAAATTATAATAATTCCTGTTAGTAAATTAGTAGAAAACTAGGTAAAACAAATATATCCAAAATGACAGAGAATACTATTTTAAGCCAGCCATAAGAGGACGACTATGAAGTAATGGATGATCCTTTTCTTGGAAGAGAAAAAATTACTTATTTCATATTGAAATAGACTCATTGTGGAAAATTTATGTCCATAACATATGAAAAAATTTCTGTAGTATGTGTACCTAATACCTTGGAGAATAAATTCATTTTCACCTTTGTGAAAATAGAGGGAAGGCTTTTTGATAGTAAAAGTGAGAGCTGACCATCAGGGAGGAAAGAAAGTCAGCCTATGGAAATTAGACACTTAATTAACAGGTAGAGGGTTAGAAAAGTTATGGTGGTTTTAATTACCACACAAGTTTTGAACAATTATTTGCCTCTAAATAATCCAAGATAGTTTGAAGCAATATTTTTTCATAGCTCAAAGCATCCATGCACCAAATAATAATTGTTAGTAGTGGAGAATTGATGTAATAATCTCTATTTTTTTCTACATTTTTCTTGCATTAAACAGCATCACTTGTATATATATGTGTGTGTGTGTGTGTGTGTATGTTTGTGTGCACTACTGTTAATATTTTGCCTTAATTATGTGTTTAAATAAAATACGGTAGTATTATATTTTGGAATTTAATGAAACCTGTATAAGAAATTCTATTTAGATCCTGTTACTCAAAATGTGATCTGTGGACCAGTAACATTAAAGCTTGTTAAAAATGCATACTCTCAGGGTCTGCCTCAGAACTACCGAATTCGATATTGCATTTTAGTAAGATTTCAGGTAATGCAATACACATTAAAGTTTGAGAGGCATTGGGTTAGGTCACAAAGTCAGTCCTAACTTTGGAGGTCCTTATACCTCCAAATTATAAATACTTGGAGGATTAGCCTTGCAATTCCAAATTTCTAAAGTGAGGGGGATCACCACATTTAACTAGTACATTAAGAAACAAATCTAAATAAAATGAGAACTAATTGCGTATAGATATGTGGGAAAGGAAATTATGTTGTTTTCCAAGGCTGATAACAAAATCCAAAGAATTGACAAGAGGCGGTAAATATGTGGAGGGCTGTCCACTAGATGAGTAATTGAACTAACTCCTCGTAGGTACAGGGAATTATTGGGATCAATGAATAGATTTTACAGCAAAAGAGATTTTGGTGCCAAATAATTGAACTGAGCATATGTGTAATACATTCCCTCGTATATGATATCTATTTATCTCCTTTCCATAAGCAAGAGATTATCCAGTTACTGGTCAGGAGCACTGTTGAAAGAACCTCTTAGGTAAAAGGTTTAAAATGAAAGATCTCAGAGGATGACCTCGGAGGTGACTTTCAACTCTAAAATTCTAGGATTTGTCCACTCAGGTACTAAAAATGCCTGTGAATAATTGGATATATATGACAAGTGAAAAAAGAACTGTTTGAATGAACATAAGTAGAGGTTAAGCTTAACAACTAATAAGAATAATCAGCTACACTCCCTATGCAGATTTAAGAGGCAAATTACATGTTTAACAAAACCCAGGAGCAGAGGTGCTCTTAGCTATTTTGTAAGGATTTGGGAATTCATTCATTGAGCCCTCTGCTGGCTGATAAGCAGGGCAGCACTGATTTTTAGATAGGAAAGGAGACTAAACTTCCCCCTTGGGCATAACATTAGTTGGTATTTGTACATGAAAGAGAAGTAGGGAGAAAGAGCATGGAAAAGTTGATTAAGATGGCTCATGAGAGCTTCAACTTGTTTGAGTCTTGGAAATTTGTTTTTTATCATCTTTGTTATAGCAGTTGATTCGATTGCTGCTATATGGTGACACCAGCAAATAACTTTTACCTATTTTTAACACTTAAATCAGCTTTATTTCCAAAACCATGTTGAGAATTATAATTCTATAAAGCTTCAAAAAGTATAATTAAATAACATTAGTTTCCTAAACTAAAAATGAAAGATAATTTAAAATTACTTTATATTTACAAAACCATCTAAAGTTTTTTTTCCCCTGGTTCAAAATGTTTAGAAGTAGGATTGTTTAGGACTGAATCAATAATGAAGGTTAACTAGCTATTGTTTTCAGGGTGTGGTGGTGATTTTGAGGGAAAATCCAGCACATGAGGGAAAAATACTCCATATGAAATATTTCTGCCATCACCAAGTGGAATATTTCTGTTATCCCCCCAAATTTTTATTGTGCTTTTTTCTAGTCAGTCTCCAACACCAGCACACCCCAGGAAACTACTCTTCTGAATCTAATCACACTTTAATGATCATAGATTAGTATCATTAAGCATTAACATGATCAGTGATCTATACTAATCTACTGATTAGTATAGTATAGTAATATAATCTTTTAGCATCATTAATATAATCTATACTAATCTATTAGAATATAATTATCCTAATTTGGCCTGATTACAGATTAGTATAGATTGGTTCAGATTGGCGTAGATTAGTATTAGGCAATACTAAAATAACTTCAACATAAATTATATGTTTGGCTTCTTTGGGTCTGAAAGATTCATCCAGGTTGTTGACTTTATCAGTAATTTGTTCCTTTTTGTTGACGAATAGTATTCTAATGAATAGCATTCTACTATTTATTTGTTCTCTTGATAATGAACATTTAACTTGTTTTAAGTTTTTGGCTTCGGGGCGCCTGGGTGGCTCAGTTGGTTAAGCGACTGCCTTCAGCTCAGGTCATGATCCTGGAGTCCCGGGATCGAGTCCCACATCGGGCTCCCTGCTCAGCGGGGAGTCTGCTTCTCCCTCTGACCCTCCTCCCTCTCATGCTCTCTGTCTCTCATTCTCTCTCTCGCAAATAAATAAAATCTTAAAAAAAAAAAAAAAGTTTTTGGCTTCTATAAATAAGGCTGCTATGAATTTTTAATTTCTCTTGTGTAAGTAGGAGGGGAATTCTGGCTCTTAGGGTAAATGCGTAACTATAAAAAACAGCCAAATTTTTTTTTCATAATAGTTGAATCTTTCTACATTCCGATAAGCAATATATGAGAGTTCTAGTTGCTCCACATCCTTGCCAACACTTGATATTTTTAGTCCTTTTAATTGTAACCCTTTTAAATTGTATTTCCTTGTGGTTTTAACTTGTATTACTCTAATGACTAATGATGTTGAACACCTTTATGTGTGCTAACTGGCCATTCGTGTGTCTTCTTTAGTGAGTGGTCTTTTTTTTGGTCATTTTTTAATGTGCTATTTATCTATGTATTATTGATTTCTTAGTATATTCTAAGTACAAGTCCTTATCAGATCAAGAAAAATCCCTGTTACTTTTGATTTGTTGATATATATTTTTAAATCACAAATGGGTATAGGATTCTATAAAGTTATTTTTCCATCAATTATTATATTTATATGAGTATTAACTATCAATGGATGAATTATATTGAATGATTTTTTTTAATGTTAAGCTTCCCTTTAATTACTGGGATAAATCCTACAAATTAAATCTTTTCTATGTATTGCTGGATTCATAAGTTAATATTTTGTTAACTACTGTTGCATCTATGTTCAGAAGGATTAATAGTGAGTATTTTTTTTCTTGGGATATCCCTGTCAGGTTTTGGTATCAGGATTATGTAGAGCTCAAAAAATGAATTGATATGAGTGACATTACCAGGTCAACTCAACCTACAAAGATGCTGAAAGAGTGTTCCCTCACCTTACCTTCCAGGCAGAAGAAAGAGCTTACACTTTCAGATATTTGGGTTTATTTGTGGATTTATCCCTAGCAAAGCCCCAGAATCTAAGGTGGTGGAAATACTACATGATATTTCACCTCCACTGCTGCATTTTTAGAAAAGTGCATTTTGGAAAAATTCAAGAGAGAAGAATTGATGGCCCACATAATGTTTTTTGGCATTTGGAGCTCTTTCAGATCCAAAAACCTATGCTGTTGTCTAAGGCATGGCTGATTTGAACCTTGTCCCTGAAAACTCTGTGGCAGACCCACTGTGTGTCTGCCCAGCCAAGCATTTAACCGAATGCATAGCAGCTGTTATGTTCATGGCCACCTTATTAAGTGCTTGTTCTTGTCTAGAATTTGCTTTATCAAGGTTTCTTAGCATCCACCATGCTTAACCACACAGAATATTATGATTTTTAATTCATCTAGTTTTTTCTTATTATTTGGTGGTAGGGAAGGTGTTTCGATTTTTCTACATCCTATTTGGAAGTAGAAGACCCATCAGTGAGTAAATACTTTAAACTCTCTCCCTGCAGATATAAATAGAGATAAAGATATAAAGACTTAGGTATAGACTTAAAGGAAAGTTTTAGTTTAATATATATTTTATATTCTAAATGCTAGAATGATTTTATATATATTATATTACTAAAGATACATATTAGTGGATTTTAAAATAGTATATGAAATATTATTTTCTGTCATGAAGAGAACACATGTGATCATTAATGAAAAACATTAAAGTATATTATTATTTGACTTCAGTGATAACATTACTTTGTCTGGGTCAGCTTTATAGTAAATCTGAGCATTATGACTTTTCTTCTAGGTATCTAAGTATAGAATTTTCCCAAGGAAATTGAGTGAAAGAAAGAAAGAAAAAGAAGGAGGAAGCAGGGGAAGAAGGGGTAGAAGAGATGGAGGGAAAGACAAAGGGAGAAGAGAAGAAGGAAAGAGGGAAGGAGGGCTAACTGGTTATTTAATCCTGTAATTTTAAAGCATTCAGCAGATTAACTTTTTTTTTTTCATTGTTTAAGTACCTATCAGGTGTAGGTCAGTACTAGTTTTTCTGCAGGCCTTAAATTTTGGACTAGACTTCCACTTTTCACTTAGAAAGTACAATAGCAGACATTAAATATGTTTGGCAATAATATAAAATTAATTGAAATTAGAGAACAAGTACTGTATCATAAGATATATATTAGTTGAAGACTTTTCCCTGCAAAAGAAGTGAGACATAGCTCAAAATAAACATATATTTATTACTTTATTCATTAACTGATTCATTGAATTATTAAAAATGTATTGAGCCTGTATGACATATTAAGCATTAAATTAGATGCCCTGGGAAATACAGAGATTATTTAAGACATCTGTCTGTAAGACATTTAACCAACCAGCAGGAGAGATGAAACATGTACATTAACAAGTATAGTATAAGGTATAATCTGCTGAAGGCTATAAAACATTGCAGAACAATGTTTTAATGGTTCAATTTTTTAAGTGGTATTGCAAAAGGATTGAAGAAGTTGGGCCATAGGAGGTTAGCACAGTTGGATTTTTTAAAGAGTGAGAAGGATAAAGACATTTCAGGCTGAAATGTGAGCTAAAGAATAAAGGAAAGCCATTGAGAATCATGGTCATGGAATGAAAGATAGTGCAATCTGACCAGATGCTAGGGAATGTGGAGGGCTACAGTTAGAGATAATCCTTGAAAGAAGTAAACAGGGATCAGAGTGTGTACATGTGTGCATACATGTGTGTCTTAGCAGTGGAGAATGCTATAAGTGGGCTTAATTCAACACTAAAGATGACAAGAACTTAAATGTATGTAGCACTTTACCATTTATGAAGAGCATTTATGTGTAATCTTACTTTATTTTCCCAGCAGTGACCCTCACTTGTCACTCCTTAGTTTCATTTGGTGGTTTACTCTTCTTCATCTAGACATTTTAACATTGGAGTGTCCTGAGGTTCCATTCTTGGTTCTCATCCTATGTGCTTACACTTACTCTCTTGGTTATTTCATCCAGACTCATGGCTGAAAATAACATCTATATGCCATAGTTTTTCAAAGTTACATCTCTCTTCCAAGAAGTTCTTTTGAATTCCTGATTCATATTAGAAAATACAAATCAGTACTGCATCCTGGACATCTTGACTGAGATATTTAATAAACTTTACCTAACAAATCCAAAGCTAAAATCTTTCTCTTTACAACCTGCACACACACACACACACACACACACACACACACACACACACACACACACAGAAAACCTATTCTACCCACAGCTCTCACTACCTGAGATGATGGGGATTCTACCATTCCAATCACTCTGGCTTATAGTATGATATGTTGCAGTGGTAGAGAAGCCTGTTTCCAATCTGGGTCATCTGAGGACATGAACTGGTTACAGCACAAGCCTGCAGCTTTGCAGTCCTCAAACATTGTATAATGGAACACAATGCACCTGCTCTGAGTGAATTATTGTTAGATAAAAATTCACAAACAACATGGGATTATTGATAATGTACATGCACTTATTAGTTGAAAAACATCAACTGGGTCTTTTAGAGATGCCCTACCTTTACCTGAAAAACTAATGCATGAGAAATACAGAATAAATATTTCTGTAGGGAAAGCTAAGGGAAGTTAAGTATAGGTAAATGTGCACCAAAAGCCAAGGAATCATTTAAATTTATCTACCCTCAAGAGACATTTATTGACATCAAGTAGTAAGGTTATATTGCTGAAAAGGTGAGAAAAGCAATAACGTTATCTAATTAGGGATCCCTAGCATTGCCAGGACTTCTGATTCTCTCCAATCTGCTTGAATTTGTTTGCCCTCAAAGAGATTTACATTTTACTGAGATCTTTGAAAATGTGATAATGTTATGCAACAAGGTTATAGACCTTAGAAACATCCTTGAGTCACTTATTTTGCTCACACCCTCATATATTCAGGAAATCTTTTTGGATCTACCTTCAACATTTATAAGAGTCCTATCCTTTTCTCCTCATTTCCATTACTGTCACCCTAATTAGAGTAATCAGCATTTCTCATTTGGATTTCTGCAATACGCTTCTCACTGGTCTTTCTGTTTTTACCTTTGCCCCTCTACATCCACTTCAACAAAGCAGCAGATTGAATCTTTATAAAATATCCTGCAAGGGGTTCCCATTTCTCCCAAAATAAAAGACAAAATCCCTATAATGGCAAACAAAACTCTACTTGATCTACCTTTATTACCTGTCTGATCTCATCTCCTGTGCCCTCCCACTCTACCCTCTGCAACCACACTGGCCTCATTCCTGCTTCACAAACATACAGGCACACCAAGTATTTCTTCCCCCAAAAGTTTGCTTTTTCATCACACCTTCCAACTATTGTAGGCATTGGTTTTTGTTAAATGTCTTTGTACTTATCTCTATGCTCTTTATAGACCTGAGTGAAGAGAAATATATAGGGACATAGGATTAATAAGAATGCAGATTTCTATCCATCCTTCTTAAGTAAAAAGATCTTTAAGTAGAAGTGTGCAGATCTTATTGAGAAATGAATGTTTAAGGATATCATACCAAATTTGTTACTAATTGTGTAAAACATGACTAGTTCTCATCAAGATTTTCAGTTCTCTTCTCTATCCAGAGTCATGGGAGGAATACACTTCCATGCCCTCTTGAAGTCTGATTGTCACCATATAATTTATTTTGTCCATGTAAGGAGATGTTAACAGATATGCTGTTTGGACATTTAAGAGCCAGTGTGCAATTCTCAGGGTCTCTTCCCCTTTGTGAATTCTGGACTCATGAGAAGATAGCAGCATCACAAGATGGTTCCACCCTCAGTCCCTGAACCCTTCAATGACTGTGAAGACCAGAATCTCTACTGAATCATGTTCGACATGTGCATGCACAAGAAATCAATCTTTATGGCTATAAACAATCTGAGATTTTAAAGTTGTTATTATAGCCTAGCCTAACCTATTTTGAATGATATACTATTGTTTTAACTCTTCCATCTTGTTTTACTAGAATTAACTCTTATGAAGAGGTCAGAAAGCTAACAGGAATTTATGAAGAAAATTAATTCTTTCACTCAATTAATATGGATTAACTACTTCTATTTTTTAGACATTGGGAATATAATGATAGGCAAAATTTCATTTTTTCATGTAGCTTGCAGTCTAAAAGAAGTTGGGGTCAAGTGTTGAGCAGAAAGAATTATGGGGCCAACTCCTGCAAAGAGGGAAACCCAGGATAAAAAGGATGAGAGACAAGTAGTACAAGGCTGAGTTAGAGGATATATCAAGCTAGGTTATAACAAATGTGAGGCTGGAAGGCAACAGAAGAGTGTAATACCAGTCCTGATAAATGGGCCCTGTGAGGATGAGGAAGAGGGCAGGTGGCCAGATGAAGAATACAAGAGTAGTCACCTCCAGGTCACCCACGTAGACTAACTAGAGTAAGATAGGCTGCCTTACAGATGGAGGATGAAGTGGATGTGAAGGTGAGAGCAAGTATCATGCATTGGGGCAACATGCAAATGGGAAGAAGGAGATTTCCTGAAAGTGACTGTCATTTGGGAGCTGAGCACCAAAATTATATTTTTCAAACTCTACTAAATCCCAGGACACTGCTGAGTTCCCACTCGTTCTACTTCCCTGAAGCTAGAGCACATTCAGAAAGCTGGTGCCTACTTACAAGCCACAACAACTATGAGGGGCCTGCAGGAGGGTAGGTACCAAAAGGTGGTAGAAGAAACATAGGCAGTTCCTCAGAGAGGTAGGTTTATTACTTGGCCTAGGGAAATAAAAGGCAGTTGTAAGATATCTGTCACCACAGACGAAAACAGAGTAGTTCCAGAAGCATGGTCTTGGGATATGGCTCTTCTTCCTGGTCATATGTATTACCACATGAAGATAGACTGATTTATACAACCACCAGGGTGCTTTGACAAGAAGAAGTGTTCTGACAGACCAATTTCAAATTCAGCAGATGTAGTTGAAGATGAAGCAGATGTTACAGTGAGGATTTTATTAGGACTATAGATGTATGTATTGAAGAACAGTTATTCTGATTGAATTAAAACAATATCAATTAAAGTTGTTTCAGGCATATTAGAATTTAGTGAATCAAACTTATTTTTCCATTAATTGTGAATAGAGATTTAATCCCTCACTACGTTCATCCTCTTCAAACTCAAAGCAAATGGAAGTATTCACAGAGAAAGAAGAGGGGCTAAGAGTTGTGATGTCATGTAAAGAATGGCCTATAAAGGTTGAGGTATAATGGAGAGACAGAAGCCTATAATTAATGGCACTGAGGGTGGCTGATGCCAGGCAGTTATTACACAATCGTACTTTATTATTTCAAATTAATCTAAAGAGACCCTGAAAATATCCATCAACATACCTGGTTAGTGAATGGGCTAACTGATACACAAGTTTCATGAGTCATGATTTCAGTGGGAAATAACTTTAGGATGGATACTGAAGCTACAGATCCTAGCTTCTCCTCTAGGCTTTTAATTGTTCAGTATTGCTGACCTTCCCTAACTTCACCTTCAACAGCATTCAGACAAATTGCTTCATTATATGAGTTAGCAGGTCACCAAAACATGTATAATTAAACAAACCATATGAAATCAAGACTAAATTATTTGGGAATTAAATAGTGCTTGCAAAATTGGATTCTTTAGTGATATCCATTAATAAAGTTCTATGAAATCCTTAACTTTGGAAAAAGAATTTACTTTCTAAAATATTATCAATCTCTGCCCCATCTTATAACTTATTAACTTCTACTCATCCTCCAGATTTGGCCTTTCTCAAATACTTACCCCAAACTTCCTCTTTATACCCATCTCACAAATGATTCAACATTTCCTTGCTTGTGTATTATTGATATCTCTGCCTCAGCAGTTATCACATTGACTAATACTTCTTTATTTATTTGGGTGTCTTCCTTCCTGAACTGCAAATCCTTTGAGGATGGACTGGATCTTAGGCATCTCTTTATCTCTAGGACTTGGTAGACTGCCTGGTGTGTCTTTGAATTTTTATGAACAAATGAAATGTAAAGAATTAAAATTTTCCCAAGAAGACATACAGATGACCAACAGACACATGAAAAGATGCTCAACATTACTGATCATCAGGGAAATGCAAATCAAAACCACAATGAGATATCACCTTATACCTGTCAGAGTGGCTAAAATAAAAAAGATAAGAAATAATGAGCATTGGTGAGAAGGTGGAGAAAAAGGAGCGCTTGTGCACTGTTGGTGGCAGTGTAAATTGGTACAGCTATTGTGGAAAACAGTATGGAGGTTCCTCAAAAAATTAAAAATAGAACTACCGATATGTTTCAATAATTTCACTACTGGGTGTTTACCCAAAGAAACAAAAATGCTAATTCAAAGAGATATATGCACCCCATATTTATTGCAGCATTATTTACAACAGCCAAGATACAAATGCTCCCTAACTCATCACTGATAGATGAATGGATAAAGGAGATGTGGTATATATATATATAAAATGGAATATTACTCAGCCATAAAAAGGATGAGATCTGGCTATTTGTGACAACATAGATAGACCTAGAGGGTATAATGCTAAGTGATATAGGTCAGTGAAAAACAAATACCATATGATTTCACTTATATGTGGAATCTAAAAAACAAAACAAATGAATAAATAAACAAAAAGCAAATTAGGCCTATAATAGAGAGAACACCTGATGGTTGCCAGAAGGGAGGCAAATGGGGGTATGGGCAAAATGGGTGATGGGGAATGTGAGATATAGGCTTCCAGTTATGGGATAAATAAATCACGGGGATAAAAGATTCAGCATAGGGAATATATTCAATGATACTGTAATAGTATTGCATGGTGACAGATGGTAACTACCCTTGTGGTGAGCATAGCATAAGGTATAGAGATGTTGAACCACTATGTGTGTACTTGAAATTAATGTAATATCATGTGTCAACTATACTCAAATAAAAAACAGTAATAAAACTAAACTAAACTAAACCAAAACTTTCCTGCATTTTTAACGCCAAAGAAAGAGAGATATCTATCCTCTCTGTAAGTTAAATGTATAAAGAATTATCTTTTAAGTGGTGTCATGAGATGATGCTAATGTAGAAGAAAGGATTGGAAATGGGTTTCATTCTTTGCCCCATGGGATCTTAAATTCATTTAACCCCTTTATTCTTATCTATTGAAAAAGATGATAATACCTGTAGTATCTATTTCATTTATAATACCGATTTCCCTTATCTACTTTAACCTTGCTTCATGGTTAAGAGAATTGAATAATTGTGTGTGTGTGTGTGTACTTTGAAAACTATAATGTGATTTAACCAATCATGCAGATGTAATAAAGCCTCCATAAAACCCAAAAGGATATGGGGTTTGGAGAATTTCTGGGTCAATGGGTACCTGAAGATTTGGGGGAGACTGGTACTCCTAGAGAGGGCCTTCAACATACCTTACCCCAAGCATCTCTTCTATCTGGCTTTCCTGAGTTATATCCTTTTATAATAAACTGGCGATCTAATAAGTAAAAAAAAAAACAAAACAAAACTATAAATTGGTATATATGTAAGTTTCTATTTCTACATTAAATATGATCACTGTGGATAAAATGAGATAAATTAGAGAAGGCAGATTCAGCAATTTCAAGCCACCCATTTGATGTCAGAGTTGAGTGTATGAACCACATATACATTTTACTATTAGTTCAAAACTGAATCAAGTTTTTTTTTCTTTGCGGGTACTCTTAATCTCTGTAAGTTTGAGATACCAATGGGAAAGAAGGAAAATTCTGTTATTTTTCCCTTTAAAAAATCTTATTCAAATAAAACAAAAAATTTACATTCTTTTTCAAAATTCTTCAAATCCAAATGTTGGGGGAGGAAAAAGATGGCGGAGGAGTAGGGGACCCTATTTCAACTGGTCACCTGAATTGAGCTGGATATCTACCAGACTACTCTGACCACCCATGAAATCAGCCTGAGATACAAGAAGATAGATGTGGATCTCTACAAACAGAATATTGCAGTATGAAGTGGGGAGCTGTGATTCTGCGGGCAGATATTGGAAGATAAACGGAAGTGGGGGGAGCTCACAGGATCCTGCACTGCAAGTGAGTGGAAGCGTCCTGCACTGGGGATGGAGCACAGACTCGCAGACCAGTAGCGGTGGGGGAAGGACTTTAGGGCAGCCCCCCGGACTGAAACCCAGAGTGGCGGGGCTGTGCATGTGAACTGGGGGCAGCTGGTGGTTTTGGAAGTACAAAGAGCAGAGACATGCCCTGACCTGCAGGCGAGGACTGGGAGCGCTTCTGAGGTGCACACAATCCAGGACGCTGCAGTTTATAGCAGCACAGACAGAAACTGAGATAGTGTGGCCTGGAGAGCTCACTGAAGAACAGACTGCGATCTCTCTGTTCTGAGGCAGAGGGTTGGAAATGGTCTCTTCTGCTCTGACTCTTGGAAGAGACATGGAAAGCCACTAGGGAAAGCCGCCAGAGAACAAAAGCCCCCCAAAATCGGTTTTCACTGAGCCTATTCCCCCCCTCCACAGGGGAGCAGGGCAACTCTGCCCAAACAGGCTTGCCTGAGTAACTGCATGGCAGGCCCCTCCCCCAGAAGACAGGCTGGGAGAACAAGAGGCCAACAACCCTAAGGTCCCTATAAAACAGGTGCATCTTGCTTGGGTTGTGGTCAGTAATTTGGACTCTGTACACTCCCTCAACCACCCCTCAACAGAATGACTAGGAGGAGGAACCCCCAAAATAGGGAAGACTCAGAGACTGTGACTTCTGCCACAGATTTACAAATGGATACAGATATAACCAAGATGTCAGAAATGGACTTCAGAGTAACAGTTATGAAGACGATAGCTAGAATGGAGAAATCAATTAATGGCAACATAGAGTCTCTAAGGGCAGAAATGAAAGCTGAACTGGCAGAACTTAAAAATGCTATCAGTGATATCCAATCTAATCTAGATACTCTAATAGTTAGGGTAAACAAGGCAGAAGAACAAATTAGTGATCTAGAAGACCAATTGATAGAAAAGAAGGAAAAAGATGAGGTCTGGGAGAAACAGCTCAAAATCCATGAAAGTAGAATCAGAGAAATAAGTAATGCCATGAAATGTTCCAGTGTCAGAATTATTGGGATCCCTGAGGGAGTAGAGAGAGAGAGAGGACTAGAAGATATATTTGAGCAAATTGTAGCTGAGAACTTCCCTAATCTGGGGAATCAAACAAACATTTGTGTCCTTGAGGCAGAGAGGACCCCTTCCAAGATCAAGGAAAACAGACCAATGCCCTGGCATGTAATAGTAAAACTCGCAAATCTTAGAACCAAGGAAACCATCTTAAGGGCAGTTAGGGGGAAGAGATTCCTTATGTACAGAAGGAGGAACATAAGAATAACGTCAGGCCTATCCACAGAGACCTGACAAGCCAGAAAGGGCTGGCAAGACATATTCAGGGTCCTAAATGAGAAAAACATGCAGCCAAGAATACTTTACCGGCAAGGCTATCATTTAGAATGGATGGAATGAGGCAGAACTTCCAAGACCAGCAGAAACTGAAAGAATATGTGACCACTAAGCCAGCCCTGCAAGAATATTAAGGGGGGTTCTATAAGAGGAGAAAGACCCCAAGAGTGGTATAGAACAGAAATTTACAGAGATAATCTATAGAAACAAGGACTTCATAGGCAACATGATGACAATAAATTCATATCTTTCAATAATCACTCTCAACGTGAATGGCCTAAATGCTCCCATAAAATGGCACAGGGTTGCAGATTGGATAAAAAGGCAGGACCCATCCATATGCTGTCTACAAGAGACTCATTTTGAACCTAAAGATACATCCAGACTGAAAGTGAAGGGATGGAGCTCCATATTCCATGCCAATGGACCTCAAAAGAAAGCTGGGGTAGCAATTCTTATATCAGACAAATTAGATTTTAAGCTAAAGACTGTAGTTAGAGACACAGAAGGACACTATATCATTCTTAAAGGGTCTACCCAACAAGAAGATCTAATAATTGTAAATATCTATGCCCCCAGGATGGGAGCAGCCAGCTACATAAACCAACTGTTAACCAAAATAAAGAGTCATATTGACAATAATACATTAATTGTAGGAGACCTCAATACTCCACTCTCAGCAATAGACAGATCATCTAAGCAGAAAATCAACAAAGAAACAAGAGCTTTGAGTGATACACTGGACCAGATGGACCTCATAGATATATACAGAACATTCCACCCTAAAACAACAGAATACTCATTCTTCTCGAGCTCACATGGAAATTTCTCCAGAACAGACCACATACTGGGTCACAAATCAGGTTTCAACTGATACCAAAAGACTGAGATTATTCCCTGCATATTCTCAGACCATAATGCTTTAAAACTGGAACTGAATCACAAGAAAAAATTTGGAAGAAATTTAAAAACTTGGAAGCTAAAGACCACTCTGCTCAAGAATGTTTGGACCAACCAGGAAATCAAAGAAGAACTTAAATAATTCACGGAAACCAATTTGAACAAAAACACATTGGTCCAAAACCTATGGGATACTGCAGGGGCGGTCCTAAGGGGGAAATACATAGCCATCAAAGCCTCACTCAAAAAAATAGAAAAATCCCGAATTCACCAACTAACTTTACACCTTAAAGAACTGGAGATAAAGCAACAAATGATGCCTAAGCCACGCATTAGAAGAGAAATAATAAAGATTAGAGCAGAGATCAATGAATTAGAAATTAGAAACACAGTAGATCAGATCAACGAAACTAGAAGCTGGTTCTCTGAAAGAATTAATAAGATTGATAAACCACTGGCCAGACTTATCCAAAAGAAAAGAGAAAGGACCCAAATTAATAAAATTATGAATGAAACGGGAGAGATCATGACTAACACCAAGGAAATAGAAACAATTATTAGAAATTATTATCAACAACTATATGCCAATAAATTAAGCAACCTGGAAGAAATGGATGCCTTCCTGGAAACCTGCCAAGACTGAAACAAGAAGAAATATGACAACCTGAATAGGCCAGTAACCAGTAACGAGATTGAAGCAGTGATCAAAAACCTCCCAAAAAACAAGAATCCAGGGCCTGAAATCCCTGGGGATTTCTACCAAACATTCAAAGAAGAAATAATACCTATTCTCCTGAAGCTGTTTCAAAAAATAGAGACAGAAGGAAAGCTTCCAGACTCGTTCTATGAGGCCAGCATTACCTTAATCCCCAAACCAGGCAAAGACCCCATCAAAAAGAATTTCAGACCGATATCCTGATGAATACGAATTCCAAAATTCTCAACAAAATCCTAGCTAATAGGATCCAACAATACATTAAAAGGATCATCCAGCACGACCAAAAAGGATTTATCCCTGGCATGCAAGGGTGGTTCAACATTTGCAAATCAATGTGATAGAACACATTAGTAAGAGGAGAAGAACCACATGGTCCTCTCAATTGATGCAGAAAAAGCATTTGACAAAATACAGCATCCTTTACTGATTAAAACTCTTCAGAGTATAGGGATAGAGGGAACATTCCTCAATTTCATAAAATCCATCTATGAAAAACCCACAGTGAATATCATTCTCAATGGGTAAACCTGACATCCTTTCTCTTAAGATCAGGAACCCAACAAGGATGCCCATTCTCACCACTATTTTTCAACATAGTACTAGAAGTCCTAGCAACAGCAATCAGACAACAAAAAGAAATAAAAGTATTCAAATTGGCAAAGAAGAAGTCAAACTCTCTCTCTTCGCAAATGACATGATACTTTATGTGGAAAATCCAAAAGATTCCACCCCCAAATTACTAGAACTCATACAGCAATTCAGTAATGTGGCAGGATACAAAATCAATGCACAGAAATCAGTTGCTTTCTTATACACTAACAATGTAACTGTAGAAAGAGAAATTAGAGAATCGATTCCATTTACAATAGCACCAAAAACCATAAGATACCTCGGAATAAACCTAACCAAAGAGGTAAAGGATCTATATTCTAGGAACTACAGAACATTCATGGAAGAAATTGAAGACGCAAAAAGATGGAAAAACATTCCATGCTCATGGATTGGAAAAATAAACATTGTTAAAATGTCTACGCTGCCCAGAGCAATCTATACCTTCAACACCATCCTGATCAAAACTCTAATGACATTTTTCAAAGTGCTGGAACAAACAATCCTAAAATTTGTATGGAATCAGAAAAGACCCCGAATCGCCAAGGGCGATTTTCAAATGTTGAAAAAGAGAAACAAAGCTGGGGGCATCACGTTGCCTGATTTCAAGCTATATTACAAAGCTGTGATCACCAAGACAGCATGGTACTGGCACAAAAACAGACATACAGACCAATGGAACAGAATAGAGAGCCCAGATATGGACCCTCAACTCTATGGACAAATAATCTTCGACAAAGCAGGAAAAAATATGCAATGGAAAAAAGACAGTCTCTTCAATAAATGGTGCTGGGAAAATTGGGCAGCTATATACAGAAGAATGAAACTCGACCATTCTCTAACACCATACACAGAGATAAACTCAAAATGGATGAAAGACCTCAATGTGCAACAGGAATCCATCAAAATCCTAGAGGAGAACATAGACAGTAACCTCTTTGACATCAGCCACAGCAACTTCTTTCAAGATACATCTCCAAACGTTTGCAAGTGAAACAAAAGGGAAAATGAACTTTTGGGACTTCATCAAAATAAAAAGCTTCTGCACAGCAAAGGAAACAGTCAACAAAACAAAGAGGCAACCCACGGAATAGGAGAAGATATTTGCAAATGACACTACACAAAGGGTTGATATCCAAGATCTTAAAAGAACTTCTCAAACTCAACACCCAAAAAACAAATAATGAAGTCAAAAAGTGGGCAGAAGACATGAACAGACACTTCTCCAAAGAAGACATACAAATGGCTAACAGACACATGAAAAAATGTTCATCATCATTAACCATCAGGGAAATTCAAATAAAAACCACATTGAGATACCACCTTACACCAGTTAGAACGGCAAAAATTGACAAGGCAAGAAACAACAAATGTTGGAGAGGTTGTGGAGAAAGGGGGACCCTCCTACACTGTTGGTGGGAATGCAAGTTGGTACAGCCACTTTGGAAAACAGTGTGGAGGTTCCTCAAAAAATTAAAAATAGAGCTCCCCTATGACCCAGCAATTGCACTACTGGGTATTTACCCCAAAGACACAGATGTAGTGAAAAGAAGGGCCATATGCACCCCAATGTTCATAGCAGCAATGTCTGAAATAGCCAAACTGTGAAAAGAGCCGAGATTCCTTTCAACAGATGAATGTATAAAGAAGATATGGTCCATATTTACAAAGGGATATTACTCAGCCATCAGAAAGGATGAATACCCAACTTTTACATCAACGTGTATGGGACTGGAGGAGATTATGCTAAATGAAATAAGTCAAGCAGAGAAAGTCAGTTATCATATGGTTTCACTTATTTGTGGAACATAAGGAATAGCATGGAGGACATTAGGAAAAGGAAGGGAAAAATGAAGTGAGGGGAAATAGGAGGGGGACACGAACAATGAGAGACTATGGACTCTGAGAAACAAACTGAGGGCTTTAGAGAGGAGGGGGATGGGGGGATGGGTTAGCCCGGTGATGGGTATTAAGGAGGGCACGTATTGCACGGAGCACTGGGTGTTATACGAAAACAATGAATCATGGAACACTACATCAAAAACTAATGATATACTGTATGGTGACTAACATAACATAATAAAATAAAATAAAATAAAATAAATCCAAATGTTGGCATTTTTATGTAATTGGAATAGGAGCACAAATTTAATCTTGAATACTGTTTTCTTCACTTACATTGTATCCTGAACATTTTTCCCTGTTGCTATGTAATCTCCTAATAATGTTTATCAAGTATATTACCATATTTTTCTTAAATATTTTGCTAATTCTGTATATTTTGATTGCTCCTAATTTTGCTCTTATAAATTATATTGCAATGAGCATCTTTCATATGTGGATCTTTCTTCTTTTGGATTATCACTAATCCATAAAAGAGATAATTAAATCACTGCTCTAGGTTTAGCTCCAGCACTCACCAATAAAGGAAAAGGGAGATATTTTCCTTCTTAACAAAAAAATCTACTGAGCATCAAAATCCTGAAGCTAAATTATTACAAGTAACAATTTAAGATATTTCATGAATAGCCAAAACTATTAAACAAAAAATTGTTTAAAAAAACAGATTAGGGAGGGGCGCCTCAGTGGCTCAGTCGTTAAGTGTCTGCCTTCGGCTCAGGTCATGATCCCAGGGTTCTGGGATGGAGCCCTGCGTTGGGCTCCCTGCTCCGCAGGAAGCCTGCTACTCCCTCCCCCACTCCCCCTGCTTGTGTTCCCTCTCTCGTTGTCTCTCTCTGTCAAATAAATAAATACAATCTTTAAAAAAAAAAACAAATTAGGGAAATAAATACAGCTTCAGAAGGAAAAGGAATTTCCAGGACTTACTTCTTCAACACAGTGTTTCTTTTCTGAGTACTTTTTTGCCTAAGGTGAAAAATGCAAAAATACAATGGAAATCTTATGGTTCTTAAAAAGTACAGTAAAATTATTCTCCAACAAAGAGTATTTTACACTAACAATGTACTGGTTTATCCAGTCAGTTTTATGATAGCATTGTGTACAACTTGAAAATACTTTAGTAGACATAATTTTAATAAGATTATTATATTAAGTTTTCCTTAAAAACAACATATGTAAAAGAAACCATGGGAAAACACAGAATTGTGAACCTTCATATAAATGTTTCTCCATTATGTATTAATTCTTAAAGGAGGTATTTTTACTTCATCTTTCAGTTTATAAATTAATCTGCAGCCCATGTGCATTTGGTTACTCAGGGCTTCTATTACATATCTCATTTCAATATTTAAATTCTATAAAAACTCTTTTTTTTCTTATAGATGTGTTTTTAGAGAAGCCTACATTTGTTTTCTTAAAATAGCAGTCCCTTGAACCTCATTTAGAGTAACAGTTTAAATTTAAAATATATATTTTTTCTTTTGTTTCCTTAAATATATTTCCTTTCCAGGTTTTTTTTTTTTTTTCTATTTATCTGTTACTCCTTTTTAATGCTATTGGGTTTCCTCAAATGCTTGCTGTTTCTGGTTTTCTGTTCAAATTTATGAATAAGGATTAGATTGTTTAATTATAGGTAACTGGCAAGGTTTTTCTGTCATGGTAACAGAAAGTTCTAGAGCTGTAAATTAGGAGGTGCTGAGGATCATGGTTGACCTATTTTCTGGCAGCAGGATATAGCATATGCAGCAAGTTCTAGTGAGTCCTGCTTCCCTGGAATATGTACCACACTGTACCACATTCATGCTTCTTTGTAAGAAATTACTTAGAAAACAACATTTATTCATTCTTGCATATCTTGTTTATTGTGACACTGAATAGGTTCAAAATATTGGTGAATAAAGGTAGAAAAAGTCAAGACTCTCTCCTTCAAAGAGCAATTAATGAAAGTACAAGTGTGTTAAGAGATAAAGAAAAGCATAGATTAACTAGGTTTACTACCTAACCCGGTTTGGGAGTGGGAGAGGTAAGGAGTGGGGTGGGGGGCTGGTGAGGGGTGGGGTTGGTGGGTAGTGTTATGGAGGGGTCTCTGGAGTCAGTGCTGACTAAAGTAAGATTTGATGGATCTGTGGAAGTTAAAAAGGTGAATAGGTTGAGAAAGAGGGCATTCAAAGAGAGAACTTTACAGACAAAGAGAAAACCATGTGCAAAAGTCTAATGCTTAATAAAGGGCATGGTAGGAGCCACTGGATGGCTCAGTTTTTAAGTGTCCAAATCTTGATCTCAGGGTGGTGAGTTCAGCCTCAATGTTGGGATCCACACTGGGCAGGGAGCCTACTTAAAAAAAAAGGGCTTGGTAGATTTGAAAAAACCACATGTAGTTTGGCACATTTGGAGAAGTAATGTATGGCAGGAGAGAGAGATGGCTGGACAGGAAAGCAGGTGAGCAACTTAGAGGTGGTAGATAAGGCTATCTACACCCACATGATCTAGAAGATATTATTATAACATAGGAGAAAGAGCATTTGATTAGGAATCAAGAGACATGAAGTCACTAATGGGGTGGGCTTCTTGGCCAAATCCTTGATTTCTGAGACTTCTGTTCCTATCTATAAAAGAAGCAAGTGGTTTTCCAATGGTGCTATAAGTTGCCCTCCTAGGCCAATGGGGATGGAGGAACATGGCTCTTGGTCCCCTGCCTCCTTCCCTTCTACTATATCATTCCATTTTTACCTGAAATATTTCCTTACAATTTCATGTGTTTTGTTGTTGTTGTTGAAAACTTACCTCCACCAAACTGTTTTGATTGCTACAAGAATAGACTATCTGAGGTCTTTCTGCCAATTTAGGAAAAAAAATAACAATATGTGCTATTAGAAAGAACATCAGACTGGAAGTCCAAGGTTTGATTTCTACACATGGCAAAGCACTGAGCAGCCATAGGGAAGTCAATTTTTCCCAATTTCTTCAATCATAAAAAGGAACAAATATTATCTGCTCTCTTGTCTCAAGAAGTTTTTCTTTCAATAGTCAAATAAAATTAGATATATTAAAGTGCTTAGTGAACTGTATTTTATAAATGATTGATATTCTTAAGTAAAATATCACCGATGCTGAAAGGTGCTTCTATGTATGAGAATCTCATATCAAAGATGCCCTTGGCATGAAAAATCAGGTAATTTAATGGAAGTGTCACACTTCTTATGTCACACTTTTCTTGGCTCAAATTCCTGTACCTAGAAATGAGATAAAAATCCCTGTACTGGGCAGTTTTCTCCACAGATTTCAAGGTGTATAAGAATGAGTTTTATTAAAAGAAAAATTAGTATTAGTGAACATTATAGAATTCATTGGAAATTGATAGTAACCTTACATCCTAAGATGTTTCCTTGAGTTATTAATTCACTCTTTGAACATGTATTAAATTGAAATACTATGTATCTGCTGTTCATTGCATGTTCCTCACAGAGTTCTGGAGAGTAGGTTTAGGCGTTCGGTTTTCTGTTGGTGGTAATGGTGTTTTAATAGAGTATTTACAAAAGCAACAACCTTTCCTCCTGTTAATACTGATCATTCCCAATAGCAAACTTAGACATGTGTTAAAGGATCTTTCTCTACACAGAGAGAGTAGGAGAAAGACTAAAGATTGAAGGCCATTTCCCACACATATTGTAGCATTTCCATATGGTAGATGAGGAAAGAGAAATTCAGAGGGAGCAAGTGAAATATTTAGGAATTGAATCCAAATCCATCTGATAACAAAAACTTTGCGCATCACTTAAGAAAGCTTTGTTATTATTATGTGGCATCTAAAATGTACTCTCTAGGTCAGTGTTCTTAACTTGGGCTATAGATAAGAATCATTTGGGAGTGTTTTAAAAATGTTGGTGACCCAGCACTTGTTTCAGAGATTCTGATTTAATTGGTTTGTAGGGAGCAGAGAGGCAGGCCCAAGCATGTGTATTTTTAATCTGCCCCCTTAAGTGATTCTAGTGGGCAAGTATGGCAAGAACCACAAATCCTGGTAATAATACAGAAGTGTTTCAACTAGATTTATTTTATAAACAGATTACTTTGGTATCTGTGTGAGGAATAGATTGAAAGAAAATTAGGTGAGGGGAGTGGAGCCCTGTTAGGAGGCTGGCACAATCATGCAGACATGAATCTATATGGGTCCATGTCAAGGAGTCCAGTGTCACTTGCAATTCCTGGATATAGAATCTTGTTGTTACCTGGTCTTCTATGATCTGTCTCCCCAACCTTAGTTGGCTCTTCTGCTGTCGTAGTCTACTCTGACCATGCTTTCCTGGTGCATCTAGCTACATCGTTCAATGTTGGTCTTGTCTGTGGTTTCTAGGCAGCATCCTTTCCCAGATAATCAGGGAAACCAACTCTTCTGCTAGCAAACCAGAGTGTTGGCTTTGGCAGGCTGGGTGTTTTCTCTCAGTTGACTGGTCACTTAAAGAGGATTTTGCTAACTGCTCCCAAGCTAAATGCTTGGCAATGCCCTCCTCTTGTAGCGCCTCACTTCAGTACATAGTTCTGCCTTCTCAGTGGGTGAAATCACCATGGTGTCTTGCTACAGGGAACACCCTTATCCTCTACTGTTCTCCAGAACAGTCAGCAGCATTGGCTCTGTGTGAGGCAGGGTGACTGAAGCTAACCTAATCCTGGCATTATCCCTGCCTCTTGAGAAGTGCATTTGGGAGTCATTACAACTGACCATTCCATTCATATGAACTCCTGAGCACTGAGTCATTTCTTCAGTGTCCATAGTCTTCAGCTCTGAGCTTACTTCCCTTCACAGTGAAAAGGAAGTACGAGAAGCTTGGATTTAAATTTGAATACAATTTTAGCTTAATCCCTTGTTAGTGGCAGCAGGTCACTTAGCATTATCAAGTTTCTGTTTTCTGTAAAAATAGGAAAAATTGTATGTACTGTTCAAACTTGAAAGACATACGTAAGAATAAGAACCAAGTACAGAAGATGTGTTAAACAAATCAAAGTTGACATTATTTTTGTTATGATCATTAAATCTTCATGCCTTCAAGAATGCTCAAGAGCAAAGAAGTAGGTAAAAATATTAGTCTTTGTGATAACCATATGGAAGTATATATATCCTTATTTGTATACCATGTATAGTTTATGATATGTGTATTTAAATATTTAATATATTTAATATAATATGTAATTATACTATATATGTATATAGTATTATATGTATATTAAAAATAAAATAAGAGAAGTAGAAAGGAGGAGAAAGAGAATGGGAGGAGGGAGACAAGCTATATTGAGCCTTCATTCTCTTTTCTGTTTCTATTACTATTATTATTATTAATTATTTTGTCTGTTATAGTGCTTTCTTATCTACTTGATATATTTGGGGGGTAGAGGATAGAGAAAGATTATCTAATTTTGCCAGGTGTAGGCATCAAAAAAGATTAAAGAACATTGTCACTACATCATAAAAGTTCACTTGAAATGCATGCAGCCAAAATTAAGATTGATATTGAGTTGTATTTTGATTGATTTATCTTAAATTTAGATTAATTTTGAAGCTTTTATTAAAACTACTCTAATTACAACCCAAATTTCCTTGTAATCCAATTAAATACCATCAATAAGAAATACCTTTTGATAAAAATATGGTTGATTAATTAAATAGAAATATTTACATTAGTGAGTAAATTAAAAATAAGGAGGCCTTGGTTTCTATATTGCAATCCAGGACAGACAGAGAATCTAGATGTCAAAATTTGATTAAATTTAATTAATATTTGACTTAAAATTTGCTCTTTAAATACTTTATATCAAACTCCTTATTTATAAATAGTTTGAAAAAGCATCATTGAAAAGCATAATTCCAAACATAATTAATGGCTTTAAGTAATCTATTTAAAAGTCCATGGTCTAAGGCAGGCTCCTACTAAAGCATCTCATTCATACCCATCATTAGACTAATTTGCTTTAATGGAAAGGCCTGATTACAAAACAAATTCTTTCAGAAATTTTAACCCTCAAAAAGGGAAAAGAGAAGTAGACATCAAAGAATATTCAGTGGATGCTACAGAAGAATGATTGTTCAACTTTCAAAGGATCTACTCAACTACATTCAGCTTATACTTCAAAATTTTGTCCAGATGAAAATCATGAGTGGCTTTTTATAAAAGGCCTTGCATGAAATCAAGATAAACAGTTCAAACTACTTTTTTTGACCTGCCATTCCAATAACTCTAATAGATTTGATTTGTCATATACTTAGTGAACACATGTGAGCACGGGTTCTAGAATTTCAATTAATATCAAGAATAGTAAACATAAGCTTCTGGAATTCTATTTGAAAACCAGGACAGTTAACAATTTTCATGACATTTTTCCATGGTGACTAAAAGATATTAGATATTAGTTCCAGAACACATCTTCAAATATTTCTAGTATCCCATTAGGTAGCTGATTTGAACCTGGAATCTTAAAACTAATTTAAATCACCTTCAGGCTTTCTTACCATTTTCTCACCATCATATTTTTTTCCAGTTCAAACATCATTCTTCTTTATGGAGAAATTGGAAGCTAGGGCTTAATAGTTTTGCTTTTCTCTTGGTCATTTTTTCATATTACATAGTTGGCCCCAAGCAATGTCATTCTTATCCTATACTTGGTTATCTTTTTGCGCTGAAAATACCAGAGAAATTTCTTTTCTATTATCTTTAGCATTTTTCACAAACATCAGACAACTCAGTATCATTAGGTGAATATGCTCTTCTTTCATGTTATTCTTTTGTTTTTATTCCTTTTCTGATCTAAGTACACTTCTCAGAAAATTGGCTGTACAACCATCCTGATTTCTTTAGATGCCTTTGTGATTCTTAATCTAGATTGTTATAGGTAAGAGAATATTAGAATCATCTATAGAATAAAGTATGAATTTTCTTTTTAGTTTGTTTCTTACAGTCTAAAGCTGTGCTATCCAATATGGTCGTCACTAGCCATATATGGCTGTTGAGCTATTGAAGTGGAATTAGTCCAAATTGAGATGTACTCTAGACACCTAGATATCCATTATATACATTTGATTTGGAAGACTTTTATGAAAAATATAAAATATTTTATTAATAATTTTTAATAATGATTACATATCAAAACAATTATATTTTTATATATTGGGCTAAAGAAAATATTACTAAAATATTAGTAAATTTAATCTCACCTTCTTCTTTTGTTAAAGTATATACTAGAAAATCTAAAATTACATACGTAGCACATATTATGTTTCTCTTGGGCAGAATTGATTATTCCTAAAATATTTTTAATATTTTAATTAAATGTATTAGCTTCCTATTGCTGCTGTAACAAATTACCACAACTTTAGTGGCTTAAGACAATACAAATTTGTTAACTTGCAGTTCAGGAAGTCAGAAGTCTAAAGTGGGATGGCAAGGGCTGCATTTGTTTTGGAAGCTCTAGAGGAGAATCCACTTCCTTGCATTTCCAACTTCTAGAGGTTGTCTACATTCCCTGGCTTATGGCCCTTTCCTCCATCTTTTAAGCCAGGAGTGTAGTATCCTCAAATCTCTTTCTGTCCCTTTATCTGCCTCTGATTTCTGCTTCTGTTATCAAATCTATTTCTCTGACTCCGAATCTTCTGCCTTTCTTTTATAAGGCACCTTGTGATTACATTGGGCCCATTTCAAGATCCTTAACTTAATCATATTTGCAAAGTCCTTCTGTCATGTAAGGTAACATATCCATAGATTCCAGGGATAGGATGTGGACATCTTTGAAGGGCCGTTATTCTGCTAATTATTTTAAGTATATTAAATGTTGTGCTTTTTTGGTTTGTTAATTGGAATTTTTGAAATTTGGTTATGGTCAAATACTTTAAGAACAATGACACTTTAATACCAACAACCAACCAACCAAACAAACAAAAAAACAAGTCTAAAGTGGCATGGTGCAATGGTTTCTCATCTAGTAGTGCCACTGACCTCAGCATGGCCTTGGCTACTTTAGTCATTTGCTTTCTTCGTTTTTTTTTATTTAGCAAAAGGAAATCTATGGACTCTATACAAGGACTATAAAATTGCAATTCTTTGGGCCATAGTTCAAATGTACTCTACTTGCTTTAATGATTAGTTTGAGTCCTGGTAAAACTAATTTCAGCATTAAGATGTTTCCTGTATCTTTTATCAGACTTGTAAATGATGAGGATGTGAACTGTGAATTAGGTTTAATATATTACAGATAGTCAAGAATTATACTCTTGTTTGATCTTATAATAGCTAAACTTTCTATTAACGTATAAGCTATCTACCCTGGTAATCTATCAACTTTGTGACATAACAAATCTTTCTTTGAAATTTTTAAACATTACTTTCTCTGAATAATCTACTTAATTCTAGGAAGGTTTGGGAAATTTTTAGAGAAAAATCCACAGTACTTAGGCTGAGAGTCATAATTTTGAGAATGGATGCTTGGAAGGTTGAACAACTTCTTATGCATTGAGTATAATATAGTTTGACCATTCTCTTTTTAATATATCATTCTAATATGGTTACTTCATTCTATTTTTTTGTTTCTATGTCAGCGGGAATAATTTTTATTCATGTACAATCAAAAAGCAAGCTCTGAAACTAAATACAAATGATTTTAGGAAAATTCATCCTTTTGAAATATTTGTGACATAATTTCCGGTTTGATGTAAATGATAAAAAATTAACTAAAGAGATGGATTTATGTGTTCAGAGATTCTCAGAGAGAGACAGAGTCAGAGGGAAAGAGAAAGAGATGCAGACACATGTACACACGGGGAGAGAGAGAAAGTTTGAGAGAGAGAGAGATCCATTCTTTTTGAAGATGTGATTTAAAGGTCTCCTTTATTTAATATTTTAGGAAATTATGAAACTAAATATTTTGGGGCAGATAGATAATGTTCATCAAATCACTAATTGAATAATAATGAAAATTCAAGCTAGTGTTTACTTTTAATTGGGTAATTAGCATAATATCCTATCCAGAGAAGGAAGAGTACCCAACCCGTGTTATGTTAAGTCAATGAAATGGCAATGTAACAAAACTTTTCCTTTCTAGATTGAACTACATATCATTAATTTTCATGTGACTTTTCCATAAGTAAGTCAAAGCTTATAGTAAATTTTACTAATACAGCAAACATTGACTCGGATAAACTAATATAAAATAAACTTTAATGGATGCTGTACAATAAGATGGTTTTCTGTTTGTATTTATTCAATACTAACAAAATACTTAAGATCATTTTATATAATTTAACTAATTCTAGGTTACATTTCAATGGATTAAAATCAATCATGGTATGATGGGGTCAAAAGCAGTTAAAATAGAGAATCTGCTATGAAGTTATTAGAGGGTCGGTGTAAATATTATTCAATTTCACAAATATATAAAAATCTGCATTCTATAATAAAATATTGTGTAAAATAATAGTGTAGTAAGCTATTAACAGCTAAAATCTTTGAAGATGAAAATTTACATACTTTAAAGTAAAGAATAATTGTACCGATTAAATATATATTATAGATGTAAAAAAAAAGTACTCCTTCAAAAAGAAACAGAACAGATTCTTAATTATTAGCATAACAGCACTAAAGTTTAGAAATTTTTAACAGTTCAAAATGATTTAAATTTGTTTCAAAAATCTAGATTTATTTCTGACTTAGGCCCCTGAACTTTGAACATATGTTTTGGAATCTCAGACTAATCTTCATGAAGCCCCATTTCTCTATGTGACAGTCTCATTCTAAAATACCTAGTCTTGATCATTACTTCCTTGGTTTCCATTACAGGTCTTCAAATCATGAAATATAAAGATGCATCTGGTAAATTTAGCACTCAAGCAGGTGTGTTCTCCCAATACATACCTGAAATATTCAGTATCAGTCAAGTGTTTTAAGTAGTCTTTTCTAATTAAGCAGGATTGTCTGAACAGATTCTTCCCTGTAGAGAGAACCTCTTTATAAACAGCTATCTTTGCAGTAGTTAGGGCTGTGATGTCGCAATACTTTTTATTTTTATGCCTTTCATAATTCCCAGTTGCCATTCATTTAGATTCAAGTCTTGAGCACTTAAAATGAGGGTACATCAGGGGAGTTCTGAAGATGGTAGAAGAATATATTTTCCCAAGACTTGTTTTAAAAAATCTGTTTTACAGTATTTTTGAAGTTATTTTTTTTTAGATGTAGAATACCAATCTTTCATAACATCTTAAAATGTTTACCACCAGGCAGAACTTAATTGATTTGACTTGGTCACAGAAGATGTGCTGTTATATCAATTATCCCCCCCAAAAATCATAACCCTCTTTTCATAATGACTCTTGTTGTATTAAAAGCAACAATTAAATACTTTCTTTTTTGTTTTTTAACTCTTAAGATCTTTTTTCTTTAGAATTTGCAGATAAATTCATTATTGTGATTTTGAATAGCTTTACCCATTCATGTTAAAATTTCTTATCAGATCCATGCAGAATGAGCCCATTTTACATCACATCCTTCATGGTTTGAGGAGATACAAGTTCCAATATGCCTTCTCTTTCTTATCTGTTTTTTTAGTAGAACTATGCCATTTCTTTTCATGATCTGTTTGGTATTAATTAATCATTTGTTTCTTTGTTTGTATAAAGTGCAGAAACCAAAATAGGATGTGTAATTCTACCATAGGTTTTAGCAGAGCTGAAATTTTAGTGACACAATGAAATTGGAATCCCATATTCCAATTGGCACTCAAGTTTGCCAGTCTTGGCCTTTCATTTCTCATTATTGTTAGTTACAGTAATTTTTTATTTTCCTTCTCTTAATTTCATTTTCTGAAGAGATACTAGCAAAGCTTTCCAATATAGAGAATAAATTTGTTTTCTTCATGTACCAACTAGTTTCACACTTTGATCCATTAAGGCATTCATTCACTAATTATTTGTACTCTGAGGGATACAAAGATTAAGTAAGTTTCTATCTTGTCTGTAAAGTAAATCACCAGGGAGAGAAATGAGTTTGATTCGTATTTTTATCCTCAGTCTTCTTCTTTTTCTCTACCACCCCTCATCCTCTTCTTGTTTTACTCTTCTTCCTTCATTGACTACCTTAACCTGTCACATCAGTTTGTACTTAAATGCACTGAAAATGAACCTTCAATATTATATTAGTGTCTAATATCTCATTTTCAGCATAGATGGTTAAGTATTAATTCAGAATAACTACTAACCATTTACAATGAACAAATCAATTATCAATAGCTAACTACGGGTTTATGGTGGTTATTTGTTTTAATGTTAACTCTCCTGTGAAATACTTTGTACTATGTCTGGTAGGCAGGAGGTATTCAATAAGTGGTTGCTGAAAGAATATGTCAGCCCCTCCAAATTTTGGATATTACATCTGCTTCTTCCCCCTTGTTTATTCTATCACTAAAGGACATTAAATTGTCCCCTCTCTGTTTCTTTATTACAAAGCTGCTTTGGCTATTGCCTGGGAATGCTGTTCTGAAAATTGATTGATGATTTGTCCAAGCATCTTTCTTGCGTTCAATGTGAGTTGAGTGGTATTAACTGCTAATCTGACTCATTTTACTTCTAACATTGGGCCCTAAAAAATTCTTTCCTAATATTTGATATCTTCTCCAATTTTGAATGAATTATGAAAAATACTGTCTGATGATTTTGAAATGAGATTTCCAGTTCTTATATTTCATATCAACATAACCTCCCTATTTGAATTTACATATGTATTTTAAATATTCTGGAGAAATTATCTTTTGTGTTGTAGTTTGGCTTAGGGTTACTCTGGCTTTGGTGGTTTCCAGTTAACTGGTCAGGACTGAATATGATCAATTGATTGCCTGTTTTACAGTTTCAGAGACATGGTTACTCCATGTGAGATCAAAGGAAAATACAAGAAGGAGCTAGTTGAGAATTACATTTTCCCCCTATTTCAACCACACTTTTCTCCATTTGGGTGCTGGTTTTTGCTTACTAGCTGGGAATTTTCGTATCTGTTGTAGAAACAAATAAGCATTGATCCATTTCCACTTCTTAGAAATAAAAAGTACTACAGATTTTTTAAAAGAAAGCACATTATGAAATTCCAAACTCCCATACTATTTCTTTTCACTTCTCTATATATTTATTCTAATTAGAAAATTTTCTAATACCATAAAGGATTCATGGAAGTCATCTAGTTTAAATATTTCATTTTAATGAAATAGTTCAGACATATAAACAAGTTATATGTAATATTATAAACATCTGTGTACTCAAGATTCAGTCTGAGAAATAAAGCATTGAAGATTCAGCTGAAGCTCCCTGTGATTCTTCCCAATGTCATTAACCTCCATTCTTCCCAAAGATAACCTCTACGCAGAATTTCAGGTTTATCATTATCATGGATGTTTATATACTTTTGCCACATATAAATATACTCAAAATATATATATTTATTTTTGCACATTTTAAAACTTGATACATAAATGGTATCATCCCACAGGTATCTTTCTGCAAACTGCTTTTATTGTTTCTGCTCCAGATTGCATTTTTGAGATGTATCCATGCTAACTCAAATAGCTATAGTGCATTCATTTTTCTTTTTACTGTTTCTAGTTTCACAGCATGTGATTATTCTATAAAGTACTTGTCTATTTATTTATCCAAAGGTGTTTATATTTTTTCTTCCTTTTCCTTTTTTTTCTCTTTCAAGTAATTCTGCAATTTTTTTTTTTTTTTTCTGTACATGTGAAGAGAAGTACACAGGAGTAGAGAGACTCAATTTTAGGAAATGAGAGCCTTCAACTATCTCTAAACTGCTCTCTGAAATTGTTCTAATATACTTTCCATGGTTTCTCCACATTCTTATCATTCTTTCATATTGCTGGACTTAAAATTTTTGCCAATTTCATGCCTATGATATGGTATCTCATCATTTTAGCTTGTATTTCTTTAATAACTAAAGTACCTTTTTCAGATGTTTATTGGCCATTGAGAATCCTCTTCTGCCAATTGACTGTTTATCTTGGCTCATTTTTTCCTATCATAATTTTTTGTCTTTATAGGTTTGTAAGAAAGCTTTATGTGCTTGGATACTAATCCTTCTTTGGTTACATGAATCCTTCTTTGGTTACATGAATAACAAATATCTTTCGTCAGTCTATGCCTTGACTTTTTTGATGCACATAAATTTTTAATTTTAATATATCAAAATAACATTTTTCCTTTATAGACTTAACTTTTTATATCTTAATGTTTAATAAACCCTTCTATTCCCATCTACCCAAAATCACAAAGCTATTTCTTTCTAAAGGTTTTAAGTTTTGCTCTGCATCTTTAAGGCTTTATCCTACCTTAAATACGTATTTAGGTATGAATTATAATTTTTTCATATGCCTAATCTATTGCCTGAATAATTCATTTTTCCTCACTGCTCTCTCATGCCACCTGTTATTTATAAAGTTCCCATAAATTCAGAGATATATTTCTGAGCTCCCTATTCTATTCCATTGGACTAATTTTATCCCTGACCCAAAGCTACATTGCCTCAGTTACTGTCATTTTCTGTTTAGTCTTAATAGTTCATATGAAAATTATCCATACCTTGTTCTTAACTGTATTGTATATAAAATTGTATTGACAAATTTGACCCTTTGCTCCCACAAACACATTTTAAGATTAACTTTTCAAGTTCCGTGAAAAATTATAGTGGGCTTTTAATAATAATTACATTATTAATTTACAACATTGAGTCTCCCATCTAGGAACAGGTATGTTTATTCATTTATTTTGGTTTACTCTTCAATTTTAATAGATAAATTAGCTATGGGCCAAAATGTGATTGCTCAAAGTCACATAGTCAATTAATAACAAAACCAGTAATAGAAGGAAGGTCTCTTGACTCCTTAATAGCTCATTGACTAAGAAGGCTTAATTATTCAGTTTGTTTAAGGAAGAAGATGGTGGAATCCTTGCAGCTATTGCACTCTCTCATGAAAATGAATTCAACTTCCCAAGTTTACTAAATCCTTGATAATCAGGGTGTGGTCAGAGGGCTTGTTAGAAAAGCAGAATCTCATTCCTTCTCTTGTCCTACCAAACCAGAATCCTCTTTTTAAAAAGATTCCTGGGTCTTTGGTAAACACAGTAGTTTGTGAAATGTTGCTTACCAAAATGGAATCTTGAAATTCATTGCATTGGCTTTTTTTCTAAAACTTGTCAAAAATGCTAGTAGTAATCTTGAGATGATTGAATTGCAAAGGGTTCAGATAAGCAGCATTGAGAACTATATAATGACCCTTAGGTCTAGCTTTTTGACCATAGGCTTGCAGAAGCCATCTACTGCTCTGTTGAATGAATATCAAAAGTCCAAAATGAGAAGAGATTGTCTAAAAAAATATGTATCCATAATCATATAACTCTAAAGAAAACACAATGTTAAGTATTTTTTGTTTTGTTTTTTGTTTTCTGAAAGCAGCACGTCTCAGGTCGCTTGGGGTTTCTTTGGGTATCTATAGTTATTCAGGAAACAAATACATTTGTTTTGAAATCACTAGCTGCTCTAAATTGGCATTTTAGCTACTAAATGCCATTGGGGGAAACTGTTGAAAAAAAGATGGAATACTGGGGAGAAAGAACAGAAGACTCAGTCTTTAAAGTAAAACAAAGAAGAAGGATCAGACGATGTTTTCAAGGAGTCATATACTATTCATGTTAATCTCCGTTCAGCCTTCTTCTTATTTAACTACTATAAGCAGGAGTACTACTATAGCAGCCAGTTATCTATCTACAGGGCAGAGGGGGGAAAATAGGTGAGGAGAGGGGATTAAAAAAAAAAAAAAAAAGTGCGACTCCCTGCAATATCACCTCAAGCCACTAGGGGTATCTTTGTACCATTTTTCATCCTGCACCGATTTGGAGTAGAAACCTATATTAGGGGAAAACCAGGGTCCTCCGCATTTTTTGCGAGCAGTGCACCCAGAATCCAAAAAGATTTTTTAAAAAGAAGAAGAAAGAAAGAAGCCACAGTTCTTTCGGTCACCCGAACAGGGCTACGAAATCGCTTTACTGGACATCAGCGCCAGGGATTCATTTTTGAGGTCAATTTCCAATCGAGATAAATCTATTGGATTAGTAGGATTATCTGATTGCAGCCGAAAGAAGTAACGTTGTTTGATCATTTTTATTTCTTGCCTGATGGTCGGATTTACATGGAGGTGGCTTTGGGTCCCGAGAATTCTGGATCGTGGTTTCATCTGGAGAGAAAAAAGGATCAATCGACACGTTTTGGAAGTGTCCGTGGGTGAATAAAAAAAAGGGGGGGCCGCAAAACTGGGGTTGCGGCTGCTTAAAGAAGAAAAACAAATAAAAAAGGAAGCCTCTCGAATTCTGAAACTAGAATTACCAGTGCTCAAGATTCAAAAAAAGCGTCTAGAAGCTGATAAATACTTTGACCAATTCAGCTTGAATTTGACGGCGAAGTGTTGTAGAAACTGTCTCCTTGAATGATTGGAAGGGGACTAGGGGAGGATGAGGGGGTTCCCTCTGTGGATTTATCTTACTGAGGGTAAGTGTGGGGGTCTTTTATTGGGAGGGGGCTGCCTGGGTTTGGGTGCCGCTGCGCTGTAGGTTCTGCGGACGCTGCGCCCGTGAAATGGGGAGAGAAAAGGGGATATAAAGCCACCTCGCGCATCTCAAGCCACCTCGCGCGTCTCGGGGTGGATCGCTAGGGAGTTACCTAGATCGAGCTTAAAAACCTTATTTTGTGGCGTTGGTGGGGAAGCCAAGTAACCCTCCGAGATCTCAACTTCGCATTGAAAACCTCTCAGTTGGGAGATCCTTTTGGATCCAGTGCTTTCCTCCTAGTGATACTTTAAAGAGAGGTAGCAGAGATGCCTTGGAAAACCTGCATGTGCAGGGGGAGAACCCAAGTAGAAATCGCTGCTGCCTCGGCCGCGGTTTCGGCGGCTGTCTTGGCTTGTACGGGAATTTTGCAGTGGGAATTGGCCGTTTTCGTGTTATCTTGTTATCCCTCCCTCCCCTTTCTCTTCCCCTTCCCGCCTCCCCTTTCTCTTCGCCGAACGCTAAAGGGTTACAGGGTCACTGCATTGGATAGACACAGAAGTGGATGACTGGCCACACATGTTGTCTTGTAATTCACTTGCAAGACTTTGCATAATACAGTCCGAGGTAACTTTTTTGGAGTTGGAAGAGTCCAGGAAGGCGTTGCAGCCTTTATGCCGAGGGCCCCGGCTGGCGAGTGAATGAGGCAGCCGGCTGCATTTCTGATGCATCCCTACCCTGGCTGCCTCTCCACTCACTGGCTTTTCTTTCCAACTGAGCGGTGCGCGCGCGTTCTCAGACATTTTCTTGCAGCTGAATACAAGGAATTTTTTTTTTTCCTTTTTATTATCTTATTTTTTAGCCCTCAAGAAAAGCTCATCATTATTTGCAGAAGGAAAATCAATTTCAGCAGATAGAATTAAAATTCATGATACTTAAATGAGTAATATTAATTGACTTAAGAAACTAAAAGTTGCTTTGGAATCCAGAAAAGCATATTATTCTGAACCAATTTTGGAACACACATAGGTTCAGAACAATAACATGAAGAACTGATTCATTTAAAATATGTATATAGATATGTTAAATAGGCTAATAAATATCCCCCACCCCTTTATACCTTTGGACACCTCAGCATTATAATTTTAGTTGGCTCTTCCTATTTAAGGCCAATTCGTTAAATTTTAAACCTTCAGACAGACAAATACATTAGAATAAAATGGAGATAGATAATTGTTAAAATATAAAATAATGATTTTTTTAATACAATTTTATCTTTTAAAAAAAGCATCAGATATTTTTTCAGGGGTTTATGTTTACAGATTATGATATGAATATAAATACTTTTATGGCTTTGGCATTGAAGCCTCTCCATTATGTGTGAACTCATGAAAGGCAACTCTTCAGTGTCATCTGAAGCACTCATCATCCCAGTACTTATTTCAGGAATTCCAAATACAACAGAAATCCTAGGATTGAAAGGGAAGCCTTGCCAGATTTTCTTCCTGGTTTTGTGTGTGTATGTGTTTCTTAAATCTAACTTCTGAAACAAGCACAATGCCATTCATTTTTTTTCTTTTTTAAGATGAAATAGCAAAATAGAAAACTTTGTCTCCCAAGGATTCTATGGTGGTGAAGTTAAATATTTCCCATTTCTGCAGATTTTGTGTAAGCTTGTCTAAAGGTGACAAAAATAACAAAATATAGTTTTTATAAGCCCAACTGTTAGCTTTAAGGAGATATCTGAGAGGCTAGATTTGCCTTTCTTTTACACAGCTCTAAGTCACGTGGTTCATGTGCAGGGTGAGCTAGAAGAATGGATGTTCTGTGTATTGGTACATTCTAGCCACTGATCTTAGCCGCACAGTCCAACAATAGTGAACATCTTTTTTTCAAAGTTTAAATTAATAAAAAAGAAGTCAGCTAGTAAATAACACATTAAATGATGATAGTAAATAATTAATGAAGGTGTATGGGAGGTGAGCTGGAATTTTTCTTTCTGGGCTAGTAGAGAATATAACGTTGCTATAAGTAGATGGAGAATATGAAACATGAGGAAGAAGGTTCTTTTAAAAGTTAATTTGTATATTTCACAACTGTTGAACTGGTGATCATGGCATTTGCCATACAGTGCCAAAGCAGAAGACTCAGCTTCAAGTGCATCTGTCATGGCTGAACAGTATTTTTCTCTGTTAGGAATCATCAATACTTTCTACTCCTTCATTTTATTCTCTTTCATCAGTGGAAAAGAAAAAGGGGAAACTTTGGCTTACTCTTTGGTTTCTATAAGCAGTGCCTGCACAAAACTTTGGTAACTTTGTAGGTAGTAGATCCACTTTGGAAGGTCAATAATGATGGAAATAAGAGTAAAATGACACACAACAAAATTTTTTAAAACTGTAGCCAATAAATAAGAGCAAGTTTCCCAGTAATAGAAATGCTCTCTACTAATAGAGTAGATCACTTTAAGAACTGAAAAACCTGAGAGTTTACTTAGAAAATTAATGACATTTTGTTCTACCTTATCCAAAGACATATTTTTGGTTGTGATTTTTAAAAGAATATGGTGGTCTTGATCAGCTCTTCCAATTTTGATTAAGAATAACACAAAATGTGGTAGTTTGGGATGAAGGGATGGAAGCCCTCAATGACCCCCAGAAAATTGCAAGTACAGTTCCTGACGTGTGTGACAAGAAATAGTGTTGGATTCCCCAAAGCTTGTGACTATGAAAAAACTGATGTTGCATACATTGGAGCTTCGTTTGACAGCTGTACCAGTCTCTCAAAAGCCTTCCATGTGTTCTAACTAACCTACCATTCAATAGGAGTTGTTGTTTCCTACAGTTTCCTTCTATGATTTTGAAATGATTAAATATAGTTACATGCTATTCTATATTAATCGATTTTTTTGAAAAGAAAATTGCTACACACTCTTAATTGAAAGTAAAATGAAAAGCGCAATAGTTTTAAATGATTTTTAAATTTAACACATGGCATCCAAAAATGCAAATTTTCTTTTTTTTTTTTTTTTTTAAAGATTTTATTTATTTATTTGAGAGAGAGAGAATGAGAGAGACAGCAAATGAGAGGGGGGAGGGTCAGAGGGAGAAGCAGACTCCCTGCCGAGCAGGGAGCCCGATGCGGGACTCTATCCAGGGACTCCAGGATCATGACCTGAGCCGAAGGCAGTCGCTTAACCAACTGAGCCACCCAGGCGCCCCAAAAATGCAAATTTTCTATCTCTTATGCTCTCTTGAGATACATAAAAACAAAACAAAAGTTTCAGTTAATGTAAAATTTCAATTTTTTAATATCTCAAATTTGCAAAGCCCAGAAAATTAAAAAAAAAAATAAAGTAGTGAACATTCATGATGAATCTAGAGTGTCCTTTTTAATACCTTTTAAAAGATAATTTTAAAATATTTTGAGGTAGCTCACCTGTTAATCTCATGGGATAGCAACATTCTCAACTGTTTCTAAGAAGAGTGATTCCTTAACAGTAACATATTTGATTATTTTGGCTTTGTTATTAATGGAGTCACATTAATGATGTCAAATATTACTATGTTGCTATAAAAGGATATGAGTTATTTTTGCCTTTAAAATTCCGCCTCCCACCCCAAAAAAACAAACCAACCTATTTGGTAGTAAATCTGTGTGAGAGAGAAAGATGATCAACTCTAAGCTTAACTGAAGTCAGAGAAAACTAGTAAATCACTTCAGGCATTTGAAATTATTAGACATTAAACTTTTGGGGGATTTTATATGAATTCGTTTTATAACAGTCAATATAATCTCTTCTGTGCCTATTTCCGTTGCATGTAAGAGAAATTCTAGTCAATGGCAAAACGCTTTACTGCTGCCATTACTGCAGACTTTATAGATCAGAGATGTATCAGCACGTCAGCTTTAGCAGTAATGCCTCCTTTGTGTGAAACCTTATGGGCCTTGCAGGCAGTCTCTCATCCTGACACTCATTAAACGTTCAAGTCCCCATATTTATTATTTAATTTTCTTCCTATATATAGCAACAGAACACTTCAATATATGAATGTGTAGCCAAAAAATGACAGGCAAGCGTGAATGGGACTAATGAGTTTTAATAATACACATATTAGGGACTGCTAAAGGAAGTTTAATTAAGAAAAACAAGTTGAGCATGAAATTCATTTTGGAACAAAAGCAAGTTAAGTTATTGCTACAGATGTAAAATCAAAACCCACGGTGATACAGGAAATAAAGTTCCTGCCTGAGACTAGACCTCCTTAATGCAGTTGACATCTTAGGACCTGCCTTTAAGTTGTTAAGCTTGGGTTTGACTCATGAAATTGAAGGATATATACTTTTTCACTTTTCTCGGGTTTCCGTAGCATTTTTTTAGTATTTTAACTATGTATCCAGTCACACTTTTCTTACATAATACTAGTTCCCTTGAGACAGGCCACACACAGTAACCTTTTCTTTTTCTGTAGTTTTCTTCTCTAACAGCACATCTGCCTGCAATTAGAACTACCTGACGAAGCCCGGGCCATCCCTTTGGGTGTGCTGTAAGTGGTGCTTCAGTAAGAGATCTGCTTCCTTATCAATTTAATTGCACCTGTAATTCTGTTTAATTTTTGACATAATTTAGAAAAGTAGTAGACGTATTTATTTGTTTGCTTGATTATTTGTTAATTTGGTAGTGCCAGTGGGGAGAGAAAGGGCAGAAGTTGGGAAGCAGATAGAATATTGGGCAAATATCTTCTTAGAGTGTGGTTTTCTTACATTTTGTCTGTATCTAAATAACATATTCTGAAAAGAGCAAAGACGTCAGGCAACGAATGAAGGTTTTATATATGTTCCTCAACAACTTCCATTTTTGAAACAAACATCCAGTTGATGTTTTTTATGATTTTATCCAGATGTTTGGCATCACTTAAACATAACAGTACTTTTTTCTTCCTTGACACACCCAGTGAATGTTGAGTCTTAGAAAAAAAGAGGTTAATGGTAACATTTCACAGTAAATTGAAAATTCTTGTTGTCTTTTTAAAAAATAGTTATGGTGGATACTTTCATACTGTCATATGGAATACTCACTGTGCTTGGAAAATCAGCAAGGACACTTATGAAATCAATGAATGTTGATTTGATAAAAACTAACTTGGGATTTTCACTAGTATAAGTTTTTTCCATAAGATAATCATTCCTCTTATGATAGAAATCACCAAGAAAATAGTGATTATGGCATAGGACATTGACCAACAGTTGTCACAATATTCACACCTAAAAATAGTACTTGAGCCATTTAATAGTTAACCGTAGCACTACAAAGAATAAAGGTTCACTTCAGTAAACATTATGTTTCAAGGCAGTGCGTCTGTCATTTTTAATTTAAATCTATATTACTTAGCTGTCCAAAACTTTACACACAAGTGACAGTGTTATCTATCCTTTTTCTTATGGGTAAAAAACAGTCACTAGTTTCATTACCTCTTTAACTATGCCAAGTATTCTAATGCATGTGTTACTATGAGTATCGATACCAAAAGTTCCCATTATTCAGACCTGTGGTCTTCAGTAATAACTTCTGAGGAGTTGTTGAATATACAAAGGTAAACTATGTTGCCCAGTGAAACAACACAGTAGTAATAGTCTATATAACTTCCATGATGGCAAGGGTTTTTGTCTTGTGTTTCAGAGCTATACCTGCACAGTACTGGTGACCAATAAGTATTTGTTAAGTGAGTAAAGAGACGGGTTCTAGCCTTGGACATTAACAACTAAATATGTAACCTCTTGCTTAATACTTGGTCTCTTCATTTTTACCTTTTTTTCTTAACATCAATCAGTTGTTATTTGAATTGAAAGATATTTTGAAGTTATATGCAAAATTCCAAAGGTAGAAAGGGATATATTTAAAAGATTAAATTTTAATCAAAGACAAATAATAATTGAAACTTTGTAGTGATTTTTATACATGGTTTGTTTTAATTTTGATTAAGTTATTTTATTAAGACTTACAAGTGTAATAGGACTATTTCTTATTATAATTTACCAAAACGTGCATTAGAGTTATTTTCTGCCATGAAGAAAATGTGATAGCTCAAGGAACTTTGGAAGGAGTAAAATTAGTCAAACATTTACAGACACTTAGAACATAGACAGTAAGATCTAAACTACAGTGAAGTTTGATGTTTTGGTGATTATTGGAACACTTTTTTCATTTTTTAACACTTTTATAATTCTGAGTTCCCTATTCAATTTTATTTAGATGGTGAGTTCATTTAGCAACTTATGTTCCATGTATATGTTAAATTCTTGTGAATATTTATTCATTTATATTCTGTTATACAAATGGCCCATAATTAGAGCATTGTTTTGAATTTTGTTATTATTAATATTAATAGAAGTGTAATATGAAGGGAAAATAAAAGATGTGAATGTCTGAAGAATATCGCAAATGTAATATTCTTTCCCCTTTGGGGTACTGGTTGAGCTCTAAGCCAGGTCAGGAGTGACAGGAAGCCATTATCATTGTTTGGTGCCTTATGTGAAAGGAGTTGGTGGTCTTAGTCCAGTTCCTAGTAGACAGTTACTCCTTAAACAATAGTCACTATAGTGTTTGCCAATTCCAGCAGAAGGCTGGGACTGAATGGGCACAAAGGTTTAACTACCCCCTCTCTGCTAATCATCCTCCAAGGGGTCAAGATTGACACACCTTGGCACAAGGCCATACTGAGAAACTTAGCACTGCCTCTGCCAAAGTTGTAGCTATTCTCTGGCAACAAGGGATTTTTTAAAGAGGACTTTAATTAAGCAGGGCACCAGGAATGGCAATTCTCCACTCTTCCCAGGCACAGCAACTCACTAGAAACAAAAATAAGTTTAAATAGTGAATTAAGATTGTAGCACTGCTCTTAGGTTGTTCTATCTTCTCTATAAAAATAGTGGCAGCCATAATTAAGTTGCTTCTGGAAGCAATGACTTGTGACCCAAGAGTGGCCCCTTTCAGACAAAAGCATCAATTTAATATCAAGGGAAGTAATCAACCCTACCTTGCTGTCTCTCTTGAGCTCTTGAGTGATTATTCATTTTCTTCTGGGGGATCACAGGGTCGCCAATTGGTTTTGAAAATATGCCCTGCAGTATTTTACATATACATTAAAACCATTGCCCATGCTTTTTCTTTTTTTAACATCCTGTCTTATGAACTTAGGAATTCCTGTTGCTCTCACCCCCTTCACATTCTTATTCATTTGGAAGTCAAGACTATTAAGTTAGATTTTAGATTTAACAATTAATATCTGGAGATTTTGAGAGTAAATTCAGAGTAAACAGAAAGTAAAACTTATTTTATATAGTTAAATGTTGGATGGTTTGTTTCAGCCACCCGCCAAAACAAAACAAGAAGTCTCCAATACTTAGCCATTAGTTGTAATGATGGCCATAGAAGGAATATTCAGATGTGAACGCAGAGGAAATGCTATCACTTTGATCTCTTTTTCTTTGTGTTGTCAGAAGAGCTATGGCATCTCAGAATCCCATTTTTTTTTTTTTTTTGCCAAATAACAATGAAATTAGCTACCAGTCTGTATGGCCATCCATGCACACCCCTGCATGATGAGGAATTTTTTTGTACTCTAATTTGTTCCTACCTCTTCTCTGTCTTACCCTCTCTTGCTGTAACTCTAATTAAGGTAATACCTTCACAGGGATCAGACATCACAGATGGATAAAATCTGAGGGTAGGGTTAATTGATGAAAAATAATATAATAAATGAAAGGGCCAAAAGACTAAGGCCAACCTAATTATGTCATTATTGTGATTATAATTCTTCTCATCATACTTGGGATAAGATCTTACATTCTAAAATGGCCTAGAAATTCTTGAACTTCCAGCCCCTCTCCAGCCTGATGCTCTACCTTGCTCTCAAATTATTCTTACCTCTTTGTTCTTGAAAAGCCCCAGGCTTCACAGCATTTGGGCTTTCTCTTGCCTCTCTGTCTGTCCCCTGATCTTCACCTGCTAACTCCTACTCATCCTTCAGAACCCAGTTTACAGATCTCTTTTTCAGGAAGTTCATCCACCCTAGTCCAGACTCATTAAATCTCCCCTCAAGAGGGGTGCCTGGGTGGTTCAGTCAGTTAAGCGTTTGACTCTTGGTTTTGGCCTGGGTCATGATCTCAGGGTCATGGGATCGAGCCCTGTGTCTGGCTCTATGCTCAGCAGGGAGTCCACTTGGGTTTCTCTTCCTTTCCCTCTCCCTCTGCCCTTCCTCCACACACTCTCTCTCTTTCTCCCAAATAAATGAATAAATCTTTAAAAAAATCTTCCCTCAGAGCACCCTGCATTGTCCTTCTTGGCAAAGCATTTATGACTAAATAGTTATCTGTATGACTGATGTACATAAATTGTGTCTTCCCCATTGAAATTTAGTCTCCATGAGAATCAGCACTATGCCTATTTTGTTTATGTGGGCCTCGCCAATGGCTGCCACTAAACAATGTAAGAGAGTGAAGAAGGAGGCTATGTTTGTAGATTACTGTGATAGAAAGTACTACAGATTCAGTTACAAGAAAGGTAACAGGTGCTTTGAGAGTTGAGGGAAAGGAGCATTTTTTGAGGGAAAGGAGTATTTTTGTGGCTCGAAGGATCTGGGAAGGAAGTACTGATATTTAAGCCAGGCTTTGGGGGGATGCTAGCTAGGGTTCCTCCAGGCAAACACTGCCCATGTGAGCACTTCCTAGGGAGGAAGATCTTGGTGAATAAGTTGGGCTCAATTCACTGACTATTGCTCCCAGCACTGTGTGCTGCCTTCCAGTAGTCTTGTTTTTTCACCGAGACAGTCTGCTACTGGGTGTAACCTTGGCAACATACTCATGTTTTTTTCCCTTGCTGATCTTTAAAATATTTTGTTGGTAAAATTTTTTCTTCTATTACTGTCAAATTTTAGTTTGCCTTTTCCCCTTAACAGTCTAGGCTGTCATTTTCTTACATCATTGGAGAGGTTCATTTAAAGTGGAAGTAGCTTAAGGAGAAAAAACAAATAGAACTGCTTACATTTTCTTCAGAGAAGGGGAGATTGGGATGTAACTCTGGGAAGCTTTTGAAGCCTACCTACCCTTTCTCTGAAAAGGAGGCTATGGAAAAAAATTGAGAAGGGAGCAGGGTTTATCTCTAGAGTCTATTAATTCTTCAGCCTTATCTCCTTCTATTTGTGAGAACTCACTACATTCATAAAACTGTGATCTTGTTTTATTGAAAAATGTTTCAGTGGCTTTGTGTTTCTGATCTTCCATTTAATTATCTGTTACAAGGAGATAGTAAAGATCTCTACCTCATGGTGTTTAGAGACAATTAAATGAGATGATGCAGTGGGCACCTGGGTGGCTCAGTCGTTAAGCGTCTGCCTTCGGCTCAGGTCATGATCCCAGGGTCCTGGGATCGAGCCCCGCATCGGGCTCCCTGCTCCGCGGGAAGCCTGCTTCTCCCTCTCCCACTCCCCCTGCTTGTGTTCCCTCTCTCGCCGTGTCTCTCTCTGTCAAATAAATAAATAAAATATTAAAAAAAAAATGAGATGATGCAGTTAGCTCACTGGCCTCAGTCTATGCTCAATTGGAACTAGCCATTAATCAAGTTATTAATTAATGGTGGTCATGGCAGAATATACTTGTCATTACATTAGTTCTCAATAGCTACTTGGTGGTATGGCCATAACATGGGCCATGGTATCCCTTGAACCTCTACATGATCAAAGTCTTGAACTTTGATACTCGTATCTCAGAGTAGACCTTTCATAATCCTTGGTTCTAACTATTTCTTACTTTTCCTCCTTGTACCCTTCTGGTACTGCTTACCTTTCTACCTTGATACAGTTTATCTATTCAACACTGGAATGACCATTTCTCATAACCTTTACTCCTTGAAATTCTAACATTCTTGAATTGCTTATCCCTAGTCCTAACTTTTTTCATTTACTCTCTGGCCTATATTATGGAATGTTGCTGGAAGAAGACTCAATACCACAGTGCTTGGAGATGCTCTAAATTGTGCTTATTATTTAACCCCAGCAAGCTAATCAACAGCCTTTTTATTTTCCTCCTATTAATGTCCTGTATGTTTCGCTTTCCTCAAATGCTCAAACTGAACATATGACTTAATTGAGTTGGTCTCATCGGGGAGCAAAATGTCATGTATCAAAATGTCATGTATCATAAAAGTTCAGGGCATGTTCTTTGGAGTTAGGCAGTCCTAGGCTTATTTCTTGGGTCTCCCTTTTCCTATCTTATTGGCCTTAAGAAAATTATCTAACCACCTAAGTCCTCATTTTCCTCACCTCAAATAACAGTACATAGCTTATAAATTGGTGGTGAGGACTAAATAACATGAGACATGTCATGTGGTTTGGACAGAGCTGAGCAAGTAATTGGTGATTATAATGTCAATCAATTTGCTGTCATTTTCACAAATATAGGTGTATTCACCTATATTTCAAACTGAACATGAAAACAAAATTGTTTCTGGTTTCTTTTTCACCATTTAATTCACTAAGGTAGTGGTCCCCACATGTTTGTGATTATACCATCCTATGTTTACGATAACCAAACCAAAAAAGTATAAAATATATACATACAGCTCCTACATAAATATCTCTATCATCGGGTTGCAAACCACACACAAAAATAGACATTAAAAGATGAAAAAGATAAAATCAGTATTTTTAGTATCTTTTAAATCTTGATGCCTTCATTCCATCATTCATTAATATCCCAAGATGTAGAGATTCTAAGAGCACAGTTCACAGCTAATGAAATGGATATAACTCTGTATTTCAAGATAGTTCCTTGATGTTTTGAAAATTTTTGTTGTTATTGTATATGATTAGATAGCCATGGTTTTGAGTCTTGCAATGTAGCTGAAGAGCTTGTATTAGAAGTGGGAGAAGTTTCATATCTGCTTGTTTCTTGTTCTTATGATTGTATTACTAGTATTTCCTTTAACATCTATTTATCTTGTGAGAAAAATTTAATTCAGTAGTCCTTTTTGTGAGGGTTACTTTAATTACAGCATGACGAAAAATGTGTGAATCTACTTATCCAGTGATATTAGTGGTGAAGTTAACTCTAATATATTACTATATGTTGGAAAGAAACAATAACAACAAAATCGTCTCTCCTAGCAAACCCACCATGTTATAGGCTGTAGACTTTCCCAAGAACATCTCAAGGGCTATATGCATCACACAACTGTGTGGAGACACCGGTATTTAAACCATATATTCATATTAACATAGCTTCATTTCTTTCTCTTTAAGCTTTATGTAAAAAATTATGATACATAGTTCTATGGTTTACTTTGCTCTCATCTGGTCATCTTGTGCTAGGGTATGAGCTCAGTGCTTTGGAGATCCCTGCTCCACAGCACTGCCAGATTAACTTTCTTGTGAATAAATTTGATAATATTCTTCCCCTGCTAGGAATATTTAATGGCATTTTATCATCCTGTGAATAAAATCCGAACTCTTTAGCCTTTTAGTAAAGGGCTTGCTTGATTTGGCTGTAACCTGCTTTTCCAGTCTCATTCAGTGCTGAACCTCATTTACTCTGTGTTCTGGCCACACTAAACCATGCCCTCCTCAAACATTGCTGCTTTTTTCCTTGCTGTGGTAAGTCAGGTTTCACAGGGGGGAAGAAAACAAAAACAAAAACAAAAAGACTCTGAGATGGAGCTTTCCCTGCAGGAAGTTTCTTGAGGCACGTCACTGGGAAAAACACCTGGGAGGGAGTGAGAAATCAGTCAGCTCCTCCCTCTGCCCCTTTCCCTAGGGATTCAGGGCCAAGGTGGCCCCTCGGAGTTGGTCTGCACTGAGGCAAGAAGTCCAGGCCGTACACTGGTGTGGAACAGTCATGGGAATGTGAGCCATTCTCATGGAGATTGAGCACTACAATATCCACTACATATTCTTTCCATGTTTCTGGAATGTGCCCTCTGCCTGGGATCTCTTCCATGACCATCAATGTTTGTTCAAATCTCTTTCCTCATTTACTAACTAGAGGTAGACCTGTTTAATGTGTAATAATAATTTGTGCGATTGCATTCATTTGTTTATTCATTCTATTTTTAAGTACTTACTATGTGAATTAATTACACCTTAGTTACCTTAAGTGTCAGTTACTGAAAGGACTCATGGGACTCAAATAGTTTATACTCCTTGGACAGCTTCATTACAGGCAAATAGTACAAGAGAGCAACAACAGGAGAAGGATATGCATCGAATGGGGTCTGGACATCTCAGACTCAGGCTTCTTTGTTGTCACACAGGATACTCCTTGTCTCCAAGTCTTGAACCACCTCCAGTATGCATGTGAAACATCTTGGTATAGGAATCCCAAAATCTGCTGGTGGTCAGATTCTCTTACAGTGAGCTGGTCACATAAGCACATTCCAGTTATATGGGTGGCCTTGGCCATTGAGAAGACTGCACTCCACTGAAACCAGTTATTATTAAATGCTATAATTATTAAATTATTATTAGCAAATCCAGTTCTTAAAACCAATGATTATTACTAAATGCTGGTGGCAGGCTGATATATTGTGACCTCAAAATGACTCATAGATCCATAGGTATAAAATATTATTTACTGTTAGTTAATACCACCAATCTTCATTATTCCTAGATCTGTATTTTCAAATTTGTCGATTCACTAAAATTTGTTTGTAACCCTGAAGTCAGTACTCATAGTGCTTTTGCAGTCATTCACAGATAGGGGCAGAACGGTGAAAACTTTGGGATGCCCTACGAGCATGTTTCCTGCTGAGGCCATACAGGGAGATATTCCACCTCCTTGTTTCGGCTCTCATGTAGAGATGAACAGAGGACAGAAATGGTAGAGGGAGTGCTGTGTGGTGCAAGAAGCTCCAGCGCTGGACCAGTTGGAGGGGCTTTGAATCCCTACTCTGGCATCTGTTAGGGGGGTGGCCTCAGACAAGTCACTTAATACTTTTGAACCTTGTTTTCTCTTTTGTAAAATAAAGAAAATAGAGTCCACTAGGATGAATTGTTTTTAGGGTTTAAGATTATAATTTACAACTATGTGAATAATTTATAACTAATTTGTAATTGAGATTATAATTTATAACTGTGTGAATAATTTATAGCTATTTCTCTAGGAGCAATGGATCCATGTTCCTTAATCTGGTGTTTGCAGTGACTTTATAGAACGTAACTACGGTAAATAACAACAATGAATTGTATAGCACTGGGCAAACTCCACATGGGGCTAGTGATAAGCCCGTATCAGCTGAGGTTTGCCTGCACTATATAAGGATTGTCAAATAGATTTTATGATGGGTATGAAGTATCATTTAAAAAAAACCACACAAAATCCTTGCCCTTGAATAAGAAATTCAGTAGCTGGGGGTGGGTGGGAGAGAGCTGGGTTCAACAATAAAACAAAAACAAAAACAAAGCAAGGTAGAAAATAAATAGGTAATATTTTTTAAAAAGACATGAATTGACTATGTAAAGTTATAAGTCAGAAACTTTTTGTTGGTTCCCACCTCCCCATCCATCATGTATTTGTTGAACACATATCACATTCCAACCTGCATTAGAGACATTTTTTTCTTAATGTGACTTACTCCTTTAAAATATCGTAACTACTCAGGAGCAAAAACTCTCAATTGTACTCTCATAATATTTAGCACAATAGCTTATATATTGTAGATACCCAATAAATGTTTGTTGAGTGACTAGAAGATTGGATGAATGTGCCACCTACTATGATTATCTGATGTTCTAGAAAGTTCTCTCTACTCTCTCCAGCATCATCTCTTTGATCTGGGTTACTCAGGAACAAACTAGTTCCAGCTATTATGATGAATTAATGCAAGTGAAATAATATACTACTATCTATATGCCTTTTAAAATATTATTTATTTTGTATTTTATTTTTCTCGGTGGGACCACACATGCTTCAACCCAAAGGGAGAAATTTTTTGAACTAGCATCTGTACTAACTGCAATGTGTGATGGAGCTACTCTGTATGATTTGATAGGCTCATCTACTTGTTTGGCCTGCTGAATAAGGCTTTCTGATCGTGTTATTTTAATGTATTTATTATAAAATATTTCAAACACATGGAAAAATACAGAGAATTGCATAACAAAGGTGTAGGGGTGTGTGTGTGTGTGTGTGTCACCTAACACTGTCAAATCTTAGGGTGCCTGGGTGGCTCAGTCGGTTAAGCGTCTGCCTTCGGTCAGGTCATGATCCCAGGGTCCTGGAATCGAGCCCCACATCAGGCTCCCTGCTCTGTGGGGAGCCTGCTTCTCCCTCTCCTCCTCACTTGTGCTCTCTCTCTCACTATCTCTGTCTTTCTCTCTCAAATAAATAAAATCTAAAAAAAAAAAAAAAAAACCACTGTCAAATCTTAGATTTATAAAACTTGCTGTAGTTAATTAATTGTGGTCTTTTAAGGCCTCACCACAGGTTATCAATCTTAGTGCCAATTAACTACCAATTAATTAATTAATAACATTAACTAATTAACTGTTAGAGTAATTTCATACACTGTCCTCCTTACCCAGGGATGACAAATATTCTGTTACTACATATTTATGAGATCTGTGAATAATATATAGCTTCATTTTGCATATTTTATGCTTTATCTAAATAACATCTTACTGTCTCTGATCTGCAACTTGCTTTGTTGAAAACTTTTGAGATTTATCGAAGTTGACATATTTAGGTCTGGGTCCTTTATTTCCACTGATGTATAGAATTCTAATTTGTGAATATATCATAATTCATTTATCAATATCTATTAATGGACATTTAGGCTATTATGAAGTTGGAATTTTTTGTTACCCATTATTATTTTAGTATAATCTTGTGTAAACACATATGAACAACCAATCACTGTATTTGATGTAAAATAAAAAGGTCAAAATGTAAAATAAAAAAAGTAACAAAATAAAATCTAAACTTCCAGTAAGAACAGGGTAATCCATTTAAATTTCTGTTTCTATGAAATTGTCAGAGTATTTACTTAGACCTATTCTTCTGAAGAAACATAAAACACTTTTACAGTTCAATTTTAAGTGCACTAGGTTCAATTTTTTAAAAAGTGTTAATTGTGAAGTGAGAGACTGTTATCAGGTGCAGTGATCAAGAGGACAGCTTTTAAATCAGATGCCAATGGGCTCCTGGATCTGCTATTGATTGGCTGAGAGACCTTGAGCAGGGTGTTTAACCTCTTTAAGTCTCAGTTCCTCTGAATAAAAAAGGGGATAACTGTTGAACCCAGTTATAGGGTTATTGTAAATGAGATGTAAATGCATAAAAGCTAAGGGTTGGCATACAGTAAGAAAGCACCAATAAATAGGAAAAAAAAGCCTGCCAACAAATTTGAGAGACTTTATATTTAGACATATATATATATATATATATATATATATATATGAAGACTTATATAAGTCTTTATATATATATATATAAAGACTTATTTACATATATATTTACATATATATTTAAAATTTCATTAATTTAAGCAAGCCATATTTTTACATTAGACTTGGACAATTGTTATTTTTATAACAAAAACTTCTGAGAAATCTTTGAGGTCAATACTGTAATTCTCCGTACAGATAAGCCCATGTAAAGTGGGATGTTTTTGTAAACTCAGAAGTGAAACGTTATTAGAATTTGAAAATTCACCCTGGCATGCAGAATTCTAATCCTTCACAACTTGTTTCAAAGTATCACATCGGTGGGAAACAGGAGCCCCTTTCTTTTAACATGGTTAAGGATTTGTGAGTACAAAAATGAGCATTATTTTGTTAATAATGAAACAAGTATTTTTTATTATTAATAAGATACCAAGTGTATAAAGAGGGAAACTTTTGAAATCACTGTATGTGGAAATTGGGTTGAATGAAAAATGGTGATGCAGACTTTTAAAGTGCCACCACAGGTTCTCTATTTGAGGTGTCAACATGGTGCTTTTAACTCCAAAACGCGACTGGGAAAGACTCAGTCATGCTGTGGCCAACTGTGATTCTGCCCAAGAATAAGCAGTCTACTCTTAACAGAAATGGGTTTGTGTAGCTAAATATTCAATACTTGGTGGAGTTCCAGGACAGGAATGGGATGGGTCTAAGCCTGTCTTTTGTATGTTAATGAGCTTTCACAACAAAGGTTTATGAATTAACCGAGAGGGAAGTATTCTTGAAGAAAGACATTTATCTCCTTATTGCCTCCTGTGATGGATTGTTCATAGCTAAGGGAACACCAGGCCTGAACCAAATCTCCAGCTGCCCTATATAGTTTATACAATCTCCTTTTCAATAACACAAAGCCAGGGCAGTCCCACTACCAGACCAGTACTTCTTCAGGAATCTTCTCCTACTATGACAGGATAGGACCGTCTGTAATACAAATCAACACTATTATTTTCAAAGTAAGCACTTTAAAAGGTTGCTTGAACAAGAAAAGATGAATTTGCTGGGTTGTACGCTATCTTGGAGTTCAAGTAAGATTACACCGTGAATTGCATTGCACTGAGTGTTACATTTTATCCTGATGCGTTTTAAGTTGAACTGGGTAAACAGTGTTAGATATTCTAGAAGTGTTAATATGCAAGATGCTGTGATTAGGTATGATTATTTTGTAAAACTACTGCACTTTACTTTTTATTGTTCCTTTGATCTCTAGCAGGTAGTGAAAATGAAATTTGTAACTTAAAATATGTTGTCTTTGATGCAGAAATTAATTTTCATGTTGCAAATTTACTGATTTCTAAAATGTTATAGCTGGATGGTGAAAAAAAAAACCTTTAGTCTGCAAAAAATGATGCCACTTTCTGGTTCTTTTTCAAATTTTGTCTAAAGCCATTTTATATTTTAAAGTCTTGAATCTTAATTGAAGGTGAGGGACCTATACCCGATGACTTGATACAAACTTTTGAGAAACAGCAGGAAGTTTGAACTTATATAAGGCAGTTGCACTTAAATGATCACAGTTGAGTAAGGATTAGTTTTCTTGTTCTACCATTAGCTTTTTTTCTTCTATATAGCATAGGATTGGGGACTACCTTTTTGTTGGTCTGTTTTTTAAAAATATAAATATATATATATGTATACATTCCACTAATTCCCTACCAATGATTTTCAAAAGGTTTTCTGCTATGTAATTCTAATTTTTATTATGTATGCTGATTAATTCTGTGGTTCCTTGACGTGATTGAAGACTATCAATAAAGGGGCAATTTCACATATAAATAACCTTCAGTATTTTAAAAAATGGTATACTGTGAAATGCTCCTGAAACCGTGTATTTTGACAAGGCCTGCTTCCACTTAAACATGTATAAAGTCAGCAGGCAAGTTTCTCAATAATCTAACAATCAGTTATTTCACCTGTCATCTCACATCAAGCCATAATTTTCCTATGGTAGTATTTAACTTACCTGACTCTAGCCACTGTTTATGTATTTCTGCAGCTTGTAAAACATCTAGTTATCGCTCTGTCTATTTTAGCTTGTTCGTTCTAATGATTTATTTTCATTTTCTTTAGGATGCAGACCTGCCGCTAACTGGATTTGATTTATAAGAGAGAAATCTACAGTCAATGGCCACTCTTGTCATGTTGCTACTGTGGAAAACAGAATGGTCGATAGGATATGGTTTGATAAATAGTGATGATTGAAGATGCTACTTCAATCCATGTGAAATCAATGGGAGATACTGGCTGCATAAAGAGCTTTCTGAGCTTTTCCTGACAAGCTCGCCTTGAAGAAGTTGGAGGTGGAGGTGTATTCTACCATTATACGGTCTTTCTCAAGCGGATACAAATATCTTTGCCTCACTGTAACCAGACAACTACACAACTAATGTGGGACCATGGCACTGCCCAGATGCACGTGGCCAAATTATGTTTGGAGAGCAGTAATGGCATGCTTGGTACACAGGGGATTGGGTGCCTCATTGACTCTCTGCGTGTTGGGATGTTTACTTCAGGCTGCCCACGTGCTTTCACAAAAATTGGATGATGCAGACCCACTGGTGACTACCAACTTCGGCAAGATAAGGGGGATTAAGAAAGAACTCAATAATGAAATTTTGGGGCCTGTTATTCAATTTCTTGGAGTTCCATATGCAGCCCCACCCACAGGGGAACATCGTTTTCAGCCTCCAGAACCACCATCTCCCTGGTCAGATATCAGGAACGCGACTCAGTTTGCTCCCGTGTGTCCCCAGAATATCATTGATGGCAGATTGCCAGAAGTCATGCTTCCTGTGTGGTTTACTAATAACTTGGATGTGGTTTCATCATACGTACAAGACCAGAGCGAAGATTGCCTATATTTAAACATATACGTTCCAACTGAGGATGGTGAGTTTACTGCAGGAAAAGCAGGGAGATAAATTTATATTTTCTTTTCTATTCTAAGTTCTAACAATATTAATTCATGTGTACTGGTAGCATGCATGGCTTTTCCTGTTGGCATGTAGACATATTTTACATGCTTGCATGCCGCTCTTTTTGTTTATGTGTGTTAGTGTATCTGTTCTTATTTTTTTCCTGTGCCTACTTATTTTCTTTCCTCCACAGCACGTATATTTAGGTAGAAATGGGTTCCTAATTTCCATTTCCTACAGAATGACTTCTGAGAAGATGCATCAACATGTCTCCATTGCATGTGCAGGCTCAACGAATTGGGGATCTTTCGCACTCAGTAAATGCAGGAGCATATTAAGTTAGATAGTGGTGTTGCATGTTCCGGCGGTCTGTGATGGAGCGCCATGTTATTTTCTAGTCTTTTATTCATTTTTCAGTAAAAAGAATATCCAAGGAATGTGCCAGAAAACCCGGCAAGAAAATATGTAGAAAAGGAGGTATGTATAAAAGTGGAAATAAAAAATGGGGGAAAAAGCTTGCAGAGGAAGAAGATATTCTCCCTAAGGACGATTTGTTGGTGCTGGGAAGTAAATGGTTAGGTGATATCTGGAATTTAATGAAGCGTGTCAAGGAATAGAAAGATGATCAAGGAGAGCTGAGTAGATAATATTGACAAAGCTCATTGGTGGTGCCTTGTGTTCTGGTTCTGGTAGCATCGATAGGGATTGAATCTCTGCTCTGAGTTTGTGTTTAGAGGAAAAGATACTTAGGCTATGACATTGCCTGCAAGGAACCCAAACGATGCTGCCTTGCCAACTGGTTGACTTTTTCTCTGAACCCTGTCCTCCAGATACAGATTTCTGTTCTTAAAACTGATCAGTTCAGTCACAAACCTAGTTTTTTGCTTGTTTATTCTTAGCTACTTCTGAATGCCCATGAACTTTCTCCTATCAGGGTAAAATTGCCATAACTGTTGGGCAATTATCATTATTAAGTAATGGTATTTTTTTCCCCAGATAGTCTATATTTTCCATTACTCTTCCAGAAAAGAATGAGATTTTGCAGATTTTTATACTAAATATTTACAGTCTTAAAATTACTTTAACATTTTTGTATTTATGTTAAACAATTTAAAACATAGGGAAAAACATGATTCAGAAGCTACAATTAAATCAACCTTCAAATCATCCTCTAGCCAGATTGAGTAAATGTAGACACTGACAGCTGCGAGCTTGCATCTGAATGTAGCTCGTCCACACTCCATTTTTATATAACATCCAGTAAATCACTCATAGGAGAGTATGATTTTCTAGGGCAGTAAATCATCTAACTGTTATTTTGACCTTATTCATAACTTTGTAGAATTTCCAATCTTCATACAGAAGTCATGTTAATATTCTAGTGCTATACATTCTATCTCTCTGTGCACTTCTATGCTGGCTGGACCAAGTCCGATTTCATTACAACATCCTGTGGGGCAGGGAGTGTCTAAACTGTTCTGTTTTACAAGGATTGCATTATATGGAAGAGCTTCATATAATAAAATTCTCAACTGCTGATCAGAGTATTTGCATTAAATTGAGTTTTGTTTTGTTTTGTTTTTGTTTTTATTTCTTTGGTCATACTAGTAGAATGGGATTTGACCTTTATTGTATTATTGATGCCACGATTTGGGTTAAAAGCACAGTATACTTGAGAAGGTGGATATAGAGAGCACAAAGTGTTTTAAACAACTAAAACAAAGTCTCTTGTTTTTCCCCAAATGAGAATAACTGCAGTAATTTACATGCCTTCAACTAATGTACAATACTGCAGTGGTTATTATTATGCAGCTTATCAAGCATGTGTAATTAGCTAAGTGACTTTCACCTCCTATCACAAAGATGTTGATTCACAAAGTCATAAATAAAGATGCTATTGAAGAATGTATAAATAGAGCATAATACATGAAAATATGTACAATCAAGAAAATGATAAGGATACCGAAAAGGTAAGCTAGTAAGTGAGAAAGTGACCTTTCTTCTCACACAACTTCAGGGGGGAATAGATTCATTAGAAAATTATTTTTTTTGTTCTTTTGATTATTGGTTCCATCGGCTGTATGAGAGAGTTGGCAAAGAGGTGTGTAAGGCTGTGTTAAGGCAAAGGTGTGTGTAAGCAATTTACTTTGGCAAACTTTGAACTAATTTCTCATTAGCCTGAGGATAAAATCTGTAGTTACTTACTTCAGTCTGTGTGGCTTATAGTCCAAATCTATTGTGTTTTTATGTTAAGCAGTTTAAAAAATTATTTTGTGTTGGTATTTAATATATCCTACTATTATTAAATAAGTTTTGTTCAATTATTAGCTGTTTGTATATTACCCCAAAGTCTAAATAACAAAGATTTTAAACGTAGTTTTCTATATAATAACCTTTTTTAAACTAAACAAAACTAAAGTTTAGAGCTTGACGTTAAGCAGAGGAGTAGAATTTTTTTTTCCCAAACTTTTAACTTTTTTTCCTTCTTTATCATGGAGAGTCTCTTTTGGTCATTTCAAGAAATCATATTATTCTGGTTCAAGAAAATATTAGTCACTTCATATCTACACATATACCAATATATATTGCATATGGATTATAAATTCTCCAACAGAATTCTAGAAGTTTATAAATGATGGTTCAGGAACTATAGGAATAGGTGTGTTGCATTTTATAGGTGTTAAAGATATTTTCGTTTGTTATTATTTATCTGTTTTTTTAATTATGTAAAGTCACCTTCTAAGGCAGATGGATCCCCATCCCTGTGCCAAGTACACTATAATCTGTGCATACTGTATTAATCCAAAACTATTTCTTAACTGCCTTAATCATGTACTCTTCAAGGGAGTCAGTAATGAATGAAACAAATATCTTTCTTCCCATAGAACTTACTGCATTTAAGTAAGTTTAAAAAGAACAAAGCATTTTCTCCACTTTATATAACAGGAAGAAAATCTTTTACTTCCTCAAAAGATGCCTTGCTATAGTTTTTTCTTAAATATTTATTTATTTATTTGAGAAAGAGAGAGAGAACATGAGTGGGAGGAGCAGAGGGAGAGGGAGAGAGAGAATCTCAAACATACTCCACGCCCAGTGTGGAGCCTGTCAAGGAGCCCAAAATGGAGCCCTAGGTGGAGCTCGACTCATGACCCTGAGATCACGACCCTCAGATCACAACCTGAGCCTAAACCAAGAGTCTGACGCTTAACCGACTGCACCACCCAGGCTATAGTTTTTAAATAGAGCTTGTATAATATTTTCCTGAGCAGTTGAAGAAAAAAAAACATTTTTATCAATAGGCTTCCTCTCATTTAAAGCAGGTCCCAGTTGCACTTTTCAATCTATCTTTTTATATTTCCCATGATAGTTTTAGCCATACATTAATTACTCTCTAGATATTTCTTCAGGGTTTTATTCTTGCAAAATTGAAAGATGAGTGCTTAAAATGGGATGACTGTCAACACTGGGCCAAATAGGCAGATAACATGCAACAGAAACTGGAATTTGGATGTAAAAAAGATATTACTATCTTTATTTTATAAATAAGGAAGTACGTTCTGAGGTTAAGTGTTCTGACCCAATTTCTATTGCTAGTAAGTGGTGGTTAGGTTTGGCCCTAGTTCTTGCTAATATTAGATGCATTTCCATTATGTTAAATTACCTCTTCCAGAGATTTCTATAGCAGAGGCTCATATCTCTCTACCTTCTTGATCTCCCTTTCTTTTTTTTCCTTTCAAATATATTATGAATTCTTTTTATTCTACCGGTTGACTCTATTTTAGATTAATTTAATGCTCACTTTAATTGAATTGGGTCAAGTCCATGATAGTAACTGATTTCCAGAAAACATGCTAGTACCTATTTTAGTGAATATTCTTAAATCCTGTGCATAATTTTCTTATTGTCTAGAACAAGATCCCAACATATTTCTCTTGGCTACTATCAGGAATAGCTTTAATTTGCTTATGTTTCATTTTGTTTCTCTAGTTTGCTGTCTTGTGAGAGTTGCCAACAAACAGAAGAGTGGTCAAATATTAGGCAGTAAACATGAGAAGGAGGAACAAGGGACCCAGAGAATCCACAAACAAATTGATTGGCTCATGGATACCCTAGAGTTGTGTAGCTTTGTATTTCTCCAGCACTTTGACTATTATTTGCAAAGCTCTTCTGAGAGGAATACAGAATCGATTTTCATTTCTTCGGTGGTGAGAAATTGTTAACCTACTTTTCTCATTTACCCTTATTTTTAATGTACAGAAAATTGGAATCTTAATAGATGGCTCTTGCATAATTTTTTACTCCTTGAGTATTTTATTCCCTGATTTTCATAAGTATTTTACTTTTACATTCTCTGTTTAGTAGTCATTATCTGAGATAATATAGAATTCATTCAAAAGCCTTTTCCACAAATTTAAGGTCTATTTGGTTGTTTGTTGAATATAAATACTGATTTTTCCCTAATTAATTATGTGTAACAATACTCTTTTCACTGTTAATGTGTTTAAAAGGAGATCATATTCCAGAATGTCCTTCTCGCTTACATATTTTTAACTAATTTATTCATCTAACAATATTTACTGAGTCTTTACTCTGTGCTGATGAGATTACTGCTCTAGAACCCAGAGATACAACAGTGAAAAGAAAAAAAAAGTCCTTGACATCCTGGAGCTTACATCTAGTGTGTGGAGACAAATTGTAGACAATAAACACAATCAACAGCTAAAGTTAAAAGATATAAGAAGATAAGAAATCAACAGAGTATGGCAAATCAAGAGTGCTGGTGTGAAGGATGAAGGTAATTTTAAATAAGATACTTAGCATAGTCCTCATTCCAGCACATACCTGAAGGAGATGAAGTGGATATCTGGGGAAAGAGCAGAGTAAAGAGCTAGTACAAAGGCATTAAGGTGAGAGTCTGTGTTGTGTAGTTAAGGGACAATTAGCATTATAGTATAGCTGGAAACGGTAAAGGGAGAGAGGTAATGAAATTCAGAATAATCTGACTTTTTATTAAAGAGGTCATGCCAACAGCAAAGGCAACCATGAACACAATGAAAAGGTAACCTACTGAATGGGAAAAGATATTTGCAAATGATATATCTGATAGGAGTTAATATTCAAAATACATAAAGAACTTATGCAACTCAACACCAAAAAAAAAAAACAAAAAACTCACCCCAAATAATATAATTTAAAAATGGCAAGGGACCTGAATAGACGTTTTTCTGAAGAAGAGATACAGGTGGCCAACAGACATGTGGAAAAATGCTCAACATCACTGATCATCAGGGCAATGCAAATCAAAAACACAATGGGGTATCACCTTATACCTGTCAGAGTGGCTAGTATAAAAAAGACAAGAAAAGACAAGTATTGGCAAGGATGTAGAGAAAAAGGACCCCTTGTGAACTGTTGGTGGGGATACAAATTGGCATAGCCACTGTGGAAAACAGTATGGAGTTTCCTCAAAAGAAATTTAAAACAAAACTACTATACAATCCAGTAATTCTACTACTGGGTATTTACCCAAAGAAAACAAAAACAATAATTCAAAAAGATATATAACCCTTATGTTTATTGTGGCATCATTTACAATAGCTAAGATATGGAAGCAACCTGTGTCCATAGATAGATGAATGGATAAAGAAGATGGATAAAGAAGCGATATATATATATATATATATAATGGAATATTTTTTTTTTTTTTTTTTTAAAGATTTTATTTATTTATTTGAGAGAGAGAGAACACATGAGAGGGATTAGGGTCAGAGGACGAAGCAGACTCCCTGCCGAGCAGGGAGCCCGATGTGGGACTCGATCCCGGGACTCCAGGATCATGACCTGAGCCAAAGGCAGTCGCTTAACCAACTGAGCCACCCAGGCGCCCTATATATAATGGAATATTACTCAGCCATAAGAAATAATGAGATCTTGCCATCTAGGGCAACATGAATGGATCTAGAGGGTATTAGTGAAATAAATCAAATAGAGAAAGATATGTACTATATGATTTTATTTATGTATGGAATCTAAACAATAAAGAAACAAACAAACAAAGTAGAAACAGACCCATGAATACAGACGACAAACTGATGGTTGCCAGCAGGGAGAGGGGTGGGTGTATGGGCAAAAATGAGTGAAGGGGAATGGGAGGTACAGGCTTCCAGTTATAGAATGAATAAGTCATTGGGATGAAAAGTTCAGCAAAGGGGGAAAAAAAGTCATTCTGGCTCAAGTATTGAGAGTCGATTGCAAAAGAGTATGGGGAAACCAGGAGAGAAGGTAAGAGGCTATTTTAGTCCAGACTACAAATCAGCCTGGTCGAGCCTCCGTCCAGGGTAATAGCAATGGAAGTGGTAGAGTCTCAATGTAGTTTGAAGGTCACATTTTTCATTAAATTGTTATGGGCTGTGAAAGAAAATGAGTCAGAGAATATTCCTAGATTTTTGATCTGAGTACTTACATTAATAGATTTGCCATCAATTAAGATGAAAAAGAAGGAATGTAGATTGGTTTAGGGGGACGCACAGTGGAAAGATGATGCATACTTTTGGACATGTTAAATTTGAGGTAACTTACAGACATTCAAGTGCAGACATCAAGGAACTAGTTTGAAGTTCAGGAGAGAGTTATAGGAAGAATAAATTTAGGAATCATTGTGATATAGAAGGTAAATATTTGAGGTAAAAGTAAAGACTTAAGGTAAAGTCATGAGGGTAAGTGAGGATAAAAGTAATTGAATGAAAATAGAGAAAAGAAGAAGACACCAAAGACTAATCCATGAAACATTCCAACATTAAGAGCGCTGGAAGAAGAGAAGGAAAACAATGGAGACTGAAAAAAGGTTACGTATGAGATGGGAGGTAAACCAAGATTTTTTGTTGTTGTTGTCCTAGAAGCTAAGTAAAGAAAATGCATCAAAACAGTGATGACATGGTGATCAACTCTGAACTTTTGTGGGGTATGGGGGTATGACCACTGGAGTGGGTCTAAGAGAAAATGGGAGATTTGGAGTCTCAGAGCATAAATATTTTAAGGAGTCTTGTTATAAGAAGGATCAGGAAAAAATAGGAACATAAGGAAAACAGAGGTTGCTTTGTTGTTGTAGGTTAAGATGAAAGAAATAAAGATATGTTTGTATAGTACAAAGGGGGAACACTGGAAAATATAGAAGATGGTAGAATGCTAGAATAACATTCTTATGGCAAGATGAGATCTAGTACATAGTTGGAGGTTTTGGATTAAAAAGAGCAAAAATAGGGGCGCCTGGGTGGCTCAGTCAGTTAAGCAACTGCCTTCAGCTCAGGTCATGATCTCAGGGTCCTGGGATCGAGCCCCACATCGGGCTCCCTGCTCAGCAACAAATCTGCTTCTCGCTCTCCCTCTGTGATATCTCTCACTCTCTCTCTGTTTTATAAAAAAAGAAGAGCATAAATAGATAATTTAACATTAACGCAAAGAAGAGTACATGAGTAGGAATCCATGAGTAGAAGTGGTAGTAAGTTTCTGTTTTCATCTGATTGTTTTTATTTTGTTTGATGTGTAATATTAAGGGGAATGGAGATAGAATTAACATTGGTAACTCTTAATTTATTCTAGAATAGGGTGCCTTGCTGGCTCAGTCAGTAGAGCATGTGACTCTTGATCTCAGGGTTGTAAGTTCAAGCCCCATGTTGGGTGAAAAGATTATGTAAAAAAAAAAAACTTTAAATAATTTGTTCTAGAATTTAGCCTTATTAATTTAATATAACAATCTTATGAGATTTTTATTACCATATTACAAATGCAGACGTGGAAGACCAAAGAGGTTAAGTATCTTGTCCAAAGATATATAATTTGTTGGTGACCAATTATATTTCCTTTGAGGTGACTATTTTTGAACAGGGAATAAAACAAAACAGTACAACAGCAACAACAGCAATCCTGTTTATGTGGGATCTCAGATTAAATAGAAAATGAAATTTGTGGGAATTTGCCAGTAGAAAAAAATCACTACATACTGGAATGATTACCACATCTGATTCATTTGGGGATTTGAAGATGAATGGGAAACCAGATTGCACCAGAGGTTTGGCTCCATATTTGAATTAGTAGCTTTGGACAGATGTGGTTAAGTCTTCTAAAAGCTAAACAGTTTAAGTTGGAACTCTGAAATGAAGTAGATCTAAAGGGTTGTAAAGTTTTAAAAGAATAGCATCAATTGTTCCATTGTTTACTGACAGGCAGAGAGAGTCCTCTGAAGCAGATGATTAAAAGACCATTATAGTTGTCCAACTCAATTTCTCCAGAGAATAAATACCTTTTTTTTCTTATAGAAACTGGGGTTGAAGTTGAAAACATTTAAGACTTATGTTACCAGCAAAAAGAGTTATGCCACAAAATAAATCCTTTGTAGAAAACTGCTTTTATTTCTCCTCTTCAATGTATAATAAATAATACACTTTCTTTATGTACTGTTTTCACTTATAGGACATGCTACTAGCTTAATAATTATGATGTAATTGTTGCTTTAAATTACTTCTATATTACTTAGCATTACAGATTTTGTTGATAATCTTTTGGATTTTAATATTTCTCCTATGAATGCTCTTCTTTTTCCTCCCCACATGCTAAAATAGTCTAGGAAATTACCAATTTCAAAAATCACACCAGTATATAAATTTGCTAGTAACAATCATATAAACTCATTCTAGATTTGATCATCTTAAATTCTGGACTAGATGTGGAAGCATAATTTCTAATCATAAATTTTCTCATGGCAATTTAGAAGAGGACAGAGTACTTTATGTAACATTTCCTGTATTAGTTTCCTAGGGCTGCTGTAACAAATTGCACAAACTGTGTGGCTTAAAATAACAGAGATTTATTCTCTCACAGTTCTGGAGTTGAGAAGTCCAGAATCAAGGAGTTGACAGAGTGGATGATTTCTGGAGCTTTTGAAGGAGAATCTCCTGGCCTCTCTCTGAGCTGTGGTGGTTGCCAAAAGTCCTGGGCATTCCTTGGCTTGTAGATGCATCACTCTGATTCTACCTCTGTTATCACATGACTTTCTTCCCTGTGTGTCTCCCCGTGTCTCTGTGTTTTCACATGGCTTTCTTATAGGACACCAATGACAGCATTTACCCATTTCAATCCAGTATGACCTTATCTTAATTACATTTTCAAAGCCCCTATTTCTTTTTTTTTTCAAATTTTCATTACATCTTTTTATTTTTTTAATTTTTAAAAAATTTTTTATTGTTATGTTACTCACCATACATTACATCATTAGTTTTAGATGTAGTGTTCCATGATTCATTGTTTGTGCATAACACCCAGTGCTCCATGCAGAATGTGCCCTCTTTAATACCCATCACCAGGCTAACCCATCCTCCCACCCCCCTCCCACCTAGAACCCTCAGTTTGTTTTTCAGAGTCCATCGTCTCTCATGGTTCATCTCCCCCTCCGATTTCCACCCCCTTCATTCTTCCCCTCCTGCTATCTTCTTTTTTTTTTTTCTTAACATATATTGCATTATTTGTTTCAGA